>NC_143054.1:197667500-198030000 GCF_052426305.1 Pelodiscus sinensis | reverse complement strand
ATGCCAACATCAAACCCTACAGAAGGGCTCACCTTAGTCTAAAGCAGCTGATATTGGCCATTGTTAGAGACAAAATCACGGACTAGATGAGTGGTTCCCAAACTTTTCGGCATCGTGCCCTTTTTGATTTTTGAAAAACCCTCACGTGCCCCCACCAACAGCAAAACTAGTTGAAACAAACAAAAAAAAACCCCACCCCCACGAACTGACTAGGGCAGCAAAACTTGATGGGAGAGGCAGGGCTGGGTTGCCTCGCACCCCCCAGGGGGACATACACCCAGTTTGGGAACCCATGGACTAGACGGGGCACTGGTCTGATCCAGCATGGAAATGCCTATGTTCTTACTTAGGGCCACATTAATACAGCATCCCACACTGTGTTTTAATGTATTTACATTTTTCTGGTTTTAAAATAGTGAGTCCCTTAGTAAACAGGAGTCTGTGGCTGGCATGGAAGCCTGTTTACCATCACCATATTCAAGAAAAGCTGAAATAGCTGCCAGACCTACTCTGCTGGAGGAGGTTTAATCCCAACTCTTGCCAGGGGGGCACATCAAGCACTTGTATAGGGAACATAAAATAATCCAGAAAGGCCTTTCCTCACAGGTATTTATTTTACACAGTTATTTGCTCTTCTGGCACAATCCTTCTGTACGGTCAAATTGACTTGAGACAGCTGTTCAAAATCACCTTGATTTCCATGGACAAGTTTAAGAAAACTAAATGAACTGTGGGACTCATATGGTACCTCCTGATGAAGGACTTGGGAAGAGAGCCAGATTACAGTATTATGTTTTCTAACATTTGCATTGTGCATAATTTCTTCCTTTCTCCCTTTCTTGCCTCCTCTCCTATTCTCATTTATCATTTCACACTTTTTCCTTTCTATTTTCTTCTGTTTATGTTCACACACTCTCTTTGTTCCTCAGGGAGGCTTACCTAATTTCTCTCTTCCCAACACGTACGGGTTTCTCAGCTATGTTTTTTCCTACCACTATCCAGTTTCACTCCCTTCCTAGATCTCAGTCTATCCAGACTCTTTCCTTAGGACTTCTACAGGAGCTGCTGACTCAGCACTACTTCTTAAAAAAAAAAAAAAAATCGGGATACTTAGGTTCTGAAATACAGATACTGTACACATTCTTAAATTAAAAAAAAAACACTTTGGCCTTTGCAACCAATATCATCTGAGATATTCTTGGATCAGACTGTGTACATTCCTGAACACTAGAGAAATCATTACATTTGAAAATTTTGCTCTTCTGTTTGCTGTCAGAAAGCTACATTTTGAAAAGGTAGAGTAATTGCAGCTTAGTAGGATGAGATTAAAACGTAATCGCTGTGTCAATATTAGGCGACTAGGCCTGTTCAAAATGTTTCCATCTAAACTGTTTTTCAAACACAAAACTGAGTATTTGATTAACAAAACTTTTCACAGAAAGTTTCTACTTTCCACAGACAAGCTTTTCTTTTATTTAAAACAAAAAACAAAACAAAAACCACACAACCAAAAACATTCCATTTTTTCCCCACAAAAAGTCAAAGTTTTTCCATTAAAAAAAAAAAATTGACCAGACTAGTAATTATGATGAAGATGTATTAGTACAGCCTTGGCTGGTGTCACATAAGCATTGCTTAATAAATCAACTACAATCAAAGTATTATTTTTTAACCAAAGATCGTTATTAGACTGTAACTTTTCTAAATTGCTCATTAGTGGGTATTAAGACCATGTGTAAGAAACTTTACATATTAAACAACATATTTCAAGTGCAAGGATTGTTAAATCCATTGGCTCATTTAGTGTAGACAGGAAAGTGCTTCAGTTACAAAATTACTGTTTTTTAAAAACAGAACACCCTCCATTATATATACATAGATAAAACGTTATCTGTCTGCACATGAGCTATGTTGTTTGACAGCTCTGATCTATTTTATTACAAGTATTTAAATTAAAAAGTAAACAAATATTCATTCAGCAGTTACTGCTTCTTTCCAGCTGGGCACAAGATGAATTATCATTACTTTTACTAAAATAACAATGAACTCTTAATCATTCAATCTAGAGTGAATATTAAAAAAAAAAAAAAAAGCACAATTACAATAAAAAATTGGGGAAAAGGACCACCAAAACTACCCAAATCACCTGGACTACATAGGAAAAAGTAAAAATCAACTTGACTTTGTGAATGGAGGAGATTTGGGATTAGGGCAGTCAGATGGGTTCATTACATTTTTATTTAAATGTAGAAAAGATTACGGAGATTCTGGAGCTTACGTACAACTGATCCTTCTTTCTCAAAATACTCAGAGTAAGTATGAAGCGTTATTCTTGTTCTTAACGAACATAAATTTTCTTCCTTACCATAAAAACTTTAGGGTCAGAGGGGTTGTGTGTCCATTACCTTCCATATCACCTTGGGACACAGCTACTACATCATGCAAGACAGCAACCCACATTTCCGATAGTTATCATATCTGCCTTTCCAACATTAACAGCAAGATCCCATTCCTATGGTAGCAAACAAAATCGATCTTTCTAATGATAGACAGAGACTAGGAAGCAACACATTAATGAGAGTAGGTTATACCATGTCACTGGCCAGTATAAGGAGGAAGAAAAAACTATTTTGTTTTGTACATTACATATAAAATGCCTTTTTTTAATTTAAATTAAAAAATGAAACAGGCTTAAGTGCTTATTTCACAATCTCCTTCATACTAAGAAAACGTCTCTCTTCATAAAACTGAGATAATTTGATTATATTCAATGAGATCGGCAATGAGGTTATTTTGTATAACTAGGGCTTCCATCATAGCTGATAAGGGGTGTGACTGGGGAGAGAGAGGGAGCTATCAGATTTCTTTTGGAGTCTGCATCAAAGCAACCAGCACAGATGAGCCTAAAAGTATAAATTCTACTAGTTTCTGGTCCCATTTAATCAGCTCATTTGGTGCTAAAATATTCCTAGCAGTTCACTTTCTGTCTTTATCCAAAGTACATGACATAAAACATCCCATGGGGCTATTCCACTAAATTTATCACTGCTAAAGCAAAGTTGATAGTTCTTCTCAATTTTGGAAAACGTATAGTTCCCCTAAATCTCCAGTTGCCAACTTTCCCAACCGGCTGTACTCAATGTCATTCATGGCAATGGTGTTTGGGTCCGTCCAGTCCAGCAGCATTGGCAATTCTATCTGAATCAGATTTCTCTGTTGGTGCACCTGCCATCAAAACATTAGCACGGAACTGGCTTTTAATTAAAAAATTATGGCTTTATAACCAAGAGAAACGAAGCGTGCAAATAAACTGTAGAGCTAATCTGAGGTCACAAGTAATCCTGTTGCTGAATAATTAACTGATAAATCAGCAGCAGTTAAAAAAAAGGCTGGAAAAGGCTGAACTACCTCTAACGTAACCCTCATCGGTGGTCAAAGGCAGGTCTACACTATTGCCTTATATCGGTACAACTACATTACTCACGGCTGTGAAAAATGCACCCTCCTGAACAACGGAGTTATACCAACCTAACCCCCTGTGTAGACAGTGCTACGTTGATAAGAGCTTCTCCCCTCAACAAAGCTACCCTTTCTCAGGGAGGTAGATGAACTACACCAATGCTACAGCGGTGCAGCTACACTGCTGTACATGAAGACAAGCCCTTAGAACTCTTCAGATGGCATTAGCAGAGGGAATACAGAGGAGGAAGAGGGAAAGCGATGAGCATTCCAAGATCACCTTCCAGGTGGCTTCATTACATCTTTTTAATTTTGCTAAGTCATTTGTAACCAAACATTGTTATATGTTGACAAAAACTACTGAGTTGAAAAAACTACTGAAAACAATAAACTCTTAAAGAAATCATTAGGAAAATTCCGCATAACCCTCCTAGAGTCCTGATTTAACTAATCATGGAACACCAGTGTCTACTTGGTTAATTGTTCTCATGCCAACAATTAACCATAATATTACTCAAAACACAGGGTGCCATCCTACAAGGTGCTTAGCAGCCTCAATTCCCCTTTGCTTCCAAGGGATTTGAGAGCACTTGGCATCTCACAAGCGACACTCGGCTCTTCACAGAGCTAAACCCACCAGCATTACTAATGACCCATTTGTCTCCAACGTCACGTTAGCTCATTTCAGTTTTCCCTATTCCCAAAGAGACAAATATCAAGCATTGCAAACACATGTTACTAGGATTCAACAGACATCTGAAATCTTGATGTGCATAACATCTTGCCAAAGTCAACCTAGTTTCCCCTACATTATTACAGCTGTTGGATTATGGTATTTAAACAAGTATTACCTTCAATGTCTGAAGTGCCTCTGAACTTGTAAAAGTCCTAATTCGAGCTTCAATACAATCAAACTCCTTTAAAAATTCTTGGTTTCGCAACACAGCATTTTTTTGTCGTTCACATATTTCTTTCATGTATTTTTTGAGTTTTACAAAGTTCCTTTTTGCTCTATAGAGGGAAAATAACCCTTTTTATTATGCAAAATGAAACCAGACTTGTAACAATTTGCTTCAGTTTATTAATAGGAGAAAGATTTAAGACAGTGTTACAGTATTCAATATTATTCTTTTTCCCTAAAAGACTAATTATAGATATGAACAATTTATTCAAAGCTATATTATAAACAACAAGATAAGAATGGTCATACTGGGTCAAACCAAAGTCCAGCTAGCCCACTATCCTGTCTGTTGACAGTGGCCAATACCAGATGTCCAAGAGGCAACAAAGAGAACAGTTAATCAACAAGCAATCCATCCTTTGCCACCCTCTCCCAGTCTCTGGCAAACTGAGGCCTGGGACAGCATCCCTGCCTATCTTGGCTAATAGCCAATGATGGACACATCTTCCATGAATTTATCTAGTTCTTTTTTTTATTTGGCTTTCACAACATCCTCTAGCAAAGAGTTCCACAGGTTGACTCTGCATTGTGTGAATACTTTCTTGTATTTGCTCGCTACACCTAAATAACTTAGATTTAAATTTGATTGTAAAATATCTGAAAAGGTGAGGGAAAATATATATACAGGTTGAACCTCTCTAATCTGGCAACATCCGTGGGCTAGCATGATTTTGGTTAACCAAATGTCCACTTATGGGTGAGGCCAAGTTTCAAATGGTCCCATAAAGTTTGTTTACAGCTCCCCATCCTGGCTCTGTGTTCTCTGCTGTTATTTACCTCTAATTTACAGAGGTAAATATTGATGTTCTGTGATTCGGCAAATTGTCTGGTTTGGCACTGGTCAGGTCCCAAGGGTGCAGAACTAGAGAAGTTCAACCTGTACTGAGTTATTCACTCCTTCTGTCTGTCCCTCTCTCTCTCTTTTTAATCAGCCTGTGGTTTCTCTTAGAACACTGGCAGTTTGGCAGACTTAATTTTGCTGTCTATATGACAATTGTTCAACAATGGCTTAAATCTCATCAACAAAAAAAAAAGGCAGAGTCAACAAACGTAAGAGAACTGGGTCAAAACACCCTTGGCCCTCAGTGCTTCCATCTCTAGGTATGTCTCTTGTTCTCAGAAAGTCATAAAAGGCTGCACTTTATGTCCAGAATGGTAAATTTCTTTGATAATGGTCTAAAGCTTCCTCATATGAATTACATAGCCACGGTCTTGCAGAAAGAAAGTCTACCAAAGTCATGCACTAACAACAAAGTTTCAGCAATAATACAGCATAAGGAAATAGTTCCATTTCTTTAGACACTCACAGCATTTTTCATTGTTACTACTATTGTACAAACATTTAATAAGATCTTATATTGAACATGTGAATATTAAAAATTCTCTTAAAAGCTGACAAACTTTACAATAATATTTCAAAAGCATTTTGTGATCTGTACATTGTCCTAACAAACATTAAAATATGCATAAATAGTATTTTAATAGGCTTACATGTAGGTATCAGATTTCCTGTACTCAAACAATTTTCTTTCCAATTCCAGCCTCTTTGTTTCACTAAAGAAAAAAAAAGAAAGGAGATACAGAATGATCAACCCCTTGTTCAAATGTACAAATTAAGTTGCCAAAGAGTAAATAAAACACAGTCTTAAATTCTTTGGGGCAGGGACCAACATTTTTGTTACACGTTCGTACAGTGCCTATTACAGTGGCCCATGACTGCAGCTTGACCTTAGTGGAATTGCTGACAGTTTTTCTCTTGAGAATACAGAATTAATACTGGAAATGCTTTCTAGTCAAATTAACAGTTAAATAGATAAGCTTCTTTTTTTCTAGATGATAGCAGTGGAAAATTTACATTGCATTTTATTTCTTTGTAAGAAAGTGTTCGTCTACACTACATGGCTACTTCGCAATAAGCTATTCTGGAATAGTTATTCCAAAATAGCACATCTACACTGCAAGGAAGCCTAAGAATTAGTCAGAGGCAGGCTTCCCTAATGTAAATGTGCTATCTCGATTTAGAGCCCAAGGAGGCACTGAGGAGGAATAACTTAGCCCCTCACCAGGGCCATTCTATTTCGAAATAGAAGCAGTGGAGTATCTACACACACCTTATTTCGAAATAGCTATTTCCAAATAGGTGTTATTCCTTGTAGAATGAGGTTTACAGATTTTGGAATAAGCCATCCGTTATTTTGAAATTATTTCGAAATAACGGAATGGCTGTGTAGAAGCTCACATTGTTATTTCAAAATAACGCTAGTTATCTCAAAATAATGATGCAGTGTAGACGCACCCAAAGAGATCAACCAATCATAGGGCTCTGCTGGGCCTATCATGGTACATTATCCTTCTGAAGTCAGAGCCCCACAGAAGGGCTTCCAAAACTGGTGACTGAACAAATATATTAAGCAAATACATTTTTGTGATAGTAATCACAAAAGTAGCCGCCTTGAATATTGTAAATAGAAAGGCGGGGTAAAAAAAATTAAATAAATAAATAAATAGTAATCAATTTGCAAAGTTGTAACCACTAAGTCAGCAGTGTTACATGTTTGATGGCGGGGGAAAAGGTTTCTCCCAATTTGTGCATGAACAATAGTATACAGTTAAAGAAGTTATGGGAGACAGTGGATACCACTATACAATAGAACCTCAGTTAGAAACAGGTTGCAACTGGAGGTTGTTCTTAACTCTGAAACGTTCATAACTCAACAAAATGTTATGGCTGTTCTTTCAAAAGCCTACAACCGAGCAGCTTTACACAGCTTTGAAACTTGAAAATAAGAAAAATGCCACTTTCCCTTTGTGTGTTAGTAGTTTAACACAATACTACAGTGTATTTGCATTTATTTTTTGTCTCTGCTGCTGCCTCATTGCATACTACTGGTTCCAAATGTGGTGTGTGACTGATTGGTCAGCTCATAACTCTGAGGTACTATTGGATACAAATTAGGAATCCAAAAATACTTTAGAAAATTCAAACATATTAAGATTTATAATCTTCAATGTTCCTTCAAAAGTATTCAAACCAGAACAGAACTAGCAAATTACAAAGGTATCACTGAAAAGATAGTGAATTGGCAGCCTTAACTATGATGCTCATGGTTGTATGAAAATAAGTGCAACTATGAAGAACCACGGATGGGAGCAGACACATGCAGAACGACAGGAAACAGCTGATAGGCATGACATGAAGGCAAGTCTCCAAGCTGCCTATGGCCCAAAATCCAGCGGTACAGCCCAACCTCGCAGCAAATAATAATCAGTTGCTCACACATAAAGGTGCTATTCTCTCTCACTAGGCAGAGCACTTTGGTAGTCTCCTGAACAGTCAGCCCACAAAGCCATTCACTCACTTTCCGCAGCACTGTATCCTGGAGGAGCTGTCGAGGAACCCTTCTATAGCTGAGGTTACCAACGACATCAAGCTATCCACCGACAAGTCTGCAGGCCCTGACGATATTGCATCTGAAGTGTACAAATGTGGACATGCCCATCTGGGTCAAGAAACTCATCAGCCTTTTCAAGGCTTTCTGGGGGTAGAGGTACCCTGTCCAACCATACATAGGAAAGGGAAGCAAATGCTGCAGAATCTCCTGGCTGTCTATAGTAAGGAGGATCCTTACAAGGTGTGTGCTCATCAGGCTCGCTTCTCACCCAATAGACTCAGCGCCGCTAGAGTCACAGTGCGGTTTTCATGCTGGCCATAGCACCATGGACAAGATGTTTGCAGCCCAAGAAGTACAAGCGAAGGCTTGTGAACTGAACAAAGTCCTGTATATAGTATTTGTTGAGGATATCCATTTTCCCGGATCCCACTTGGGTTTCCCACCACTTACAACTGACCACACAGAAGATTGACTTCTAGCTGAAAAAATGAGTAAGTCAACCTGAGGCTTCCCTTTGGCTCACTCAGATTCACAGTATGTAGCACTGCCAAGTCTTCACAATACTGTAGAATATTTTCTTTACTAGACAAGACTAGTCCTCCAGAGCATTCTACCAGTGAGTCCAGAGAAATCATTTTCAAGCCAAACAGAATCTTCAGGTTCTAGACAGGAAGGATGATCACGTGGCTAGTGTGCAAATCTAATACTGAAGAGAGATCTAGATTCAATTCCCTCTTCTGCCACAGACTTCCTATGGACTCTTGGGCAAATCATTTAAGGCTTGTCTAGACACACAGTTCATGGCAAGCTGGGAAGTAAATCTACACCACCCCAGCCTGCCATGCAAGTGTTTAGGTTGCTCACTAAAAGTTCCCAGATTCACTTGAATTGACTCCCGTTTCAAAGTGGGATAAGTCAAAGAGCACTAGGGAGCTTTCAATGTGCCCTAATAGGATCCACATGGACACACCATGTAGCAAGCTAGGTCAAGGTAGATGTACACCCTTCCATGCTGCAAACTAAGTCTGCAAACAGACTAGCCCTTAAATTCACTGCCTAAAGTCTCCACCTATAGAGCAAGGATATCAGTAGAGGCTGAACCACTCTAGTTCGGCACTCTCTGATCCGGCAACATCCAGCTAACTAAAATAATGCCGGACCACGGATGTCCACTTATGGGTGTGGTCAAGTTTCCTGCAGTCCCATAAAGTTTATTTACAGCCCCCAGTCTTGGCTCTCAGTGTCCTTCATTCATTTGAAGAAGTGGGTCATGCACGCGAAAGCTCATGATATTATCTACATTTTTTGTTAGTCTCTAAAGTGCTGCAGGACCATTTGTAGTTTAAGTGTTCTGTACTGTTATTTACCTCAAATTTACTCCTAAATGTCTTCTAAGAGCCCAGTAAGCAGTGGAAGTGTTGGTAATGCTGCTAAACAATACTGTCCTCCCATGGTCTGGCACATTCTCTCGATTGGCACCAGTCAAGTCTCAAGGGTGCCAAACTACAGAGGTGCAACTCGTACTTCCCCTATTTCATAGTGTTGCAAGGACAAGCACTTAGAAGATTGTGAGTTGCTCCCAAATAACAGTAGAGAATGCCACAGAAGTATGATAGATTAGTTTGTTTTACAGTTCCCTATTCTGCCATCCTGACACTGACTAATAAGTGTTTCCCAACCAAAGTAGCATCAAAGCTTACTACTGCAGGGCTGCTTGGGTGAGCCATTTTAGGGAGCGTTGAAGTGAATGACACAAGACTGAGCTGAACTCCATCTGAAAAACTAAATTCTTGATGCCTTAAAGTTGTAATCTCCTCATACGACTCTCAAATAAGGCAAAAAACCTTACATTAGGCAAAAAAATTGATTACATTTAAAGTGTGATTTCTACAGCACCATGGAAGTTAACGTTCTCTAGGGGTGCATCTACACTGCACTCATAGGTCAAAATAAGATACACAATTTGAGCTACACAAATTGCATGTCTTATTTTGATCTAAGTTTGAAATAAACTGCTATTCCGAAGCATTCCTTAATCCTCGTGGAACAAGGTTACAAGGACATCGGAATAGCGAGCCCGTTGTTTCAAAATCTATTTCGAAATAATGGGCTGGATTAAAAGATATGGAATAGCTATTTCGGGATACCTCTAGTATCCCAAAATAGCACCATAGTCTAGATGTACCCAATGAAAGCAGTTGAGACGTAAGGGAGGCAATGAATTGCTGAGACAGTATCTCTGTTCTCTTTCTCCATTCCAAGAAATTCGTTATTGTCAAAATCTCGTTCAGCCAACTGTTCTTCTGCATGCATGAGTGAATTGGGCCAGCTAATTAAAGCATGTTCTCCAAAACTGTGTATGCCTAGCGCATGCAAATATCTGTTTAAAAGGAACAATAATTCGTAGATGTGTAGTTTTGAAATCCTGTTGTAGAGGACATTTAAATATTTTCCCCATATGCTACATACAGCACTTAAGTTATTGACTTGATCTTCACACCTCTCATATACAAAGATTCTGATCCTAATTAACAGTCATGAAAAATTATTTAAGTGTTTAAGCACAACATGCTCAGAACTGGACATAACACAGACAGCCGTCCATCCTCCAATAAGCTCACTAGACACCAAGGACTTGTCTCTTCTCTGCCTCGCATGTCGTGTAACAATTAACACCTGTGCATAGTGACTTACACAAATGGTAACATTTTATATCACGTTAACTCCAATTGACATTACTATACAAGCTGCGGGGTCTAGGAGATCAAGGACCAGACAACACAGTTCAAAATATAATCTCTATACATTCAACAATAATGCACACTCAAACACTGGGGGGTAGGGAGGGCAGGAAAGGAGGGGCTGTGTCTCCCCAGCAGCTAGAGCCTTCATTATCTTTCCAAGGGTCTCCCCCTTTGCAGCAGCTTGGGACCAAAGGGCGGGGCCTCCCCTGCAGCTACCAGGCTGGGCTGGAAAGGAGGGGCTGTGTCTCCCCAGCAGCTAGAGCCTTGGAGCTGGGGAAAATTGACTCTTCCTGTGTCTCTGCACATCTCAAATTCCCCCCAACTCCCTAGTCTCACCCTACTGCCTTCCACCTACCTCCTACTTTCCCCCCAATCTCACCCCATTGGCCCCTCCCACCTGCTCTATTCCTCCCAAAGTCATCGCCTCACCTTACATATGCATCATCTGTAGGCTCCAGGCACCTGCACAGCTGCACTGAGCAGCGCTTCTCGGTTTGGTGTGTCTGCTGAGGCACACACCTTCAAGGGGACTCTCCATGGCCCACCTCCATCCCTGGAGCTCGCAGGCCACTGGTGGTAAGCAGACTAAAGTCTGAGAACCTCTGACCGAGCAAGAATATAAGCAGCTACAGGATGCTGCAAAGCTGTCAGATGATTTAGATGCACTGTGAGCACTCCGTGAACTTATACGTTTATGGTCAAGTTTTCAAAAGCACCTGTTGCAATTGGTGATGGGTGATGCACTCCATTTAACTGGTGGGGGCTGCAGCAGCTTCCTGCTCACCATGGGCAAGGAGCTGCTCCATCCCCACAACGCTCACCATGATCAGGGGCTGCTCTGGGCATCTGGAGCAGCCTGTCTGTGGTGGGCTGGGGGGAGGTCGCAAGCAAGGACTTCCCCAGCCAGGCTGAAGCAGCCCCTGCCTGCAACAGGGGGCTACTGCAACCCAGCTGCGATGGTGGTGAGGATGCTCCAGCCCCACTGGACTGGAATGCCCCCCTTAATTGGTTAACCCCACATTTCTCAAACTGTGGGTCTCGACCCCCTGGGGGGGGGGGTCGCAGCAACTTAGAGGGGGGTCATGGTATCACAAAGCTTGAGAACACCTGGGTTAACCAATTAAACAGGATTTTACATCCCTAATTGGGACTTAAGCTCTTATATCACTGTGGTGTTTTTGAAATATTTAGCCCTTCCATAGTGAGAAAAATCCTCAGATTCTACACATTTTTTTAAACTACCGCTTAAATCACCACAAAATTTTGAAGTGACCCATGTTCACATACGACCAACAAAGACAATGTTATAGTTGCTTTTGCAGCAGCAAGCTAATATACCTACTGGTATTTGTACTATTGACAACACCAGCACAAACACAACATGCTCATTTAATTTTATTTAGAAATAGGGAGAGAGAGTGAGTCAATCAAATGGAGCAGGCCCATGGATTACTTGTTTTAGACATCCCGTTAAAACAAAGCTAATAGAACGGTTCAGACATATATCCCCGAGTCTGGCGAAGATACGGTTGGCACAAGTCCTGAAGTGGAGACAGAAGTGATACTGTCACCTCTCTGTTCCTGATGCGGGTGAGGGGGGACACTTAACATAGCTTTAAATTACAGCAGCTGGTGTGACACTATCGTAAGGTGGTTTCAATGAGAAAGGATCACCAGCACAACACTTTTCCAGCCATATTCTCTGCAGCAGCCATGGGGTCAGGGAGAGACTGTAAGAAGCAGATGGCATGAAGCCAGCTCTCTCTCAGCTACAGCCACCTGGGGTTTCCCCTATGCAAGAGGAATCACCACCTGGCTTCAAGCCAGCTTTCTAGCCTTCTTTTGCCCTCCAGAGCCATGCTAAGAGAAAGGCACTAGGCCAAGTACCTGGTCCATGGCTTGTAATCTTTACATAAATATTGTACTGGAAACAATAGGTGGGGAAAATGTTACATTAACAGTATATTAAGGCCATGATGAGCTAGCTACAAGAAAATAATGGCTCCTGGGTAGCTTTTGCATTACCACCAAGATCTTGGGTAGGTGGATTTTGAAGGACGATGCACTAACCAATTGTACTATCGGAGCTGCCTAGCCACAAACGCTTTCTAATTTAAGCAAATTATATCCAGTCTGACTATGCTGCCTACATGAACATCTCCACTGTGCTTTAAAATGTATTCAACTAGAGAGCCTTAACAAGATTCTTCTTCATTAGGAGTCAGATTTATAAAGTCTCCCCCCTCTAGGCTTCGTAAGCTGGTGCATGGGATTGCAGCACCTCTCAGGTTTCACCAGGCCATGCCTCTGTCATGACAGATGAGCAGCTGAGCCAAATCTGAGTGAGGTATTCGGATGCCTGAGACTGCAGATGAATGCCTACTAGGTGCTTTTCACACTCCCATCTGCATCTTTAGGAGCCTAACTACCTTTAAAAATCTGGCCCTAAAGGGGCCTTGGAAATACAGTTAGGCCCAGCCTCACTCCACGCTGGCCAGAATTAGAGTTCAGGTGCTGGGGAAGAAGGCACATATATTTAAGGGTAAGTCACAAAAAGACAGATGTAAACTTGGTGGGTTGCCTTAGGCATAAATTGCAGCACACAGTTCTACATCAGTGGGACTCTGTGTCCTCAAGGGACCTTTTTATTTCAGACTCAGGCTAGGCTATGGCAGGAAGACCTCTCCAGCCCTGCTGCTGTGGAGTAGCCCCCACGTCAGTCTGTTAACTGGTTAAACATCAAAAACTCCTTCTTGTGTCAGGACCCCTACAATTACAACACTGTGGAATTTCTGATTTACATAACTGAAAACATGCCATTTATAATTTTAAAAATCCTATGACTGTGACATTGACTGAAATGGACCGTGAATTTGGTAAGACCCTAATTATGTACCTTCAAGGTGTAACATGCTGTGCACCCAGAAACAGAGGCCACCTAAAATCACTAATCTTTTTAAAATGTAACCTTTTAATTATAATTACTTTGTTAAAGAAGCATGCATAAGGGCCAAGTCAAAGTGCTGCCTGCTCCACTTGAAAAGCTCCAAATAACAGCAACAGATCAAAAGTTATTATAGACATTATTCATAATCCCACCCTACACATCACAAAAGTGAGGTGTTAAAGAAGCTAAATAATTAAGAAGTTTAACAACACACACACACACACACTTCACCTACAAACAGCAACATATAACTACCTGAAATAAAATAATAAAACAAAAGGAAGTGGCAGACGTATCATCCTTTGAGTCATTTAAAGCAACTTACATAACTTAGACTAAATACAGTTCTGTTTAAAAAAAAGTTTTAAATATCCCTAATAACAGGAATTGATTAGTGACACTCCCCCTACCCAATTTTCAGCTGAGGACATTTTACGTTTGCATTTAGAAGTTCTCCTGTTGTGTGGGCAACAAACACTGTGCTAAAGTTTACCAAATGTGGCAGCATTACTTAGAGCAGTTGCTTTCAGATCTTTTTGGAATGCTCTCACTAACTCACAGACTGTTTCTTAGGTCCTGGCTCTGAAACTTGCTTGATGTTCATAGAGCCTTGCAAATCCTTGGATATCCCCTTTATATCTGCAAGTATCCACATATGAGGTTGTGGATGTGGATATATGCTCAGTTCATTTTTGCTGATATAGATGTAGATACAAAATGTTCTATCCATACAGGGCTCTATTCATAGACAGACCCCTGTGTCTATGCTGTATCCTACTGACTTGAGTGAGGCTCCACACTGGTATTTTATTCAAGTAAAGTGATAAGCAACCAATATTCTGGCATGTTAACTTATCTTACAGAAAGAGGCAAATTCCCAGAACTGGAACATGGCTGTGGGATCCACCACACAGAACAAGCTACCTAATAGGAGCCAAAGACAACACCCTCCTGAACTCTCATTCCCAATTCTCCATCCTCCCAGGAATAACCACAGTCCTTGGTTATATAAAGACATAACATTGGGACAGTATTAAGATAACACAAACATAAAGTGGCTTTAGTGCATCTGAGGCCAATGACTTGGTTATGATCTATTTAGTTGCATTGTTGTTACTTTCCACTCTGCACTTCCTATTTATTAGGGCCAGCTTGGGAGTGAAAGGAGCCTGTAGAAGGAGGAATCAGAAGGAGATAGGAGCTAGAAGCCTACAAGAGTGTGTGAACTTAAGTAAACTGACAAAGGGAGGCTGGAGGCGGGGGACAAACAAAACGGACTGGAACTGGGCTGGAAGGGACAGAGTAGAGAGGTGTGCAATTGAGGAGGAAAGAGGAACAGACAGATGGGAGTCAGGGGGAAGGAAGGACAGACGGGGGGGGGGGGTTCAGGACAGACGGGGAGCACAGGATGGGAAGACAGGGGCCGGGGGAAGGACGGGCAGACAGGGGGAGAGACTCAGAACAGGCAGCCAAGGGGCCGGGGGCCGCAGGACAGACAGGGGACGGGCGGACAGACAGACACGGGGGCAGAGAAAGGACGGACAGACGAGGCGGGGGGGGACAGACAGGGGACGAGGCGGGGGCGGATTGCGGAGGGGGCCGGGGGCCGGACGGGGGGGCTCAGGACGGACGGGGGGGGACCGGGGGCCGGGCAGACGAGGGGGGGGGGACGGACACGGGGGGGTCGCGGGGGGGCCAGGCAGACGGGGGGGGGGCCGGGGGAGGGGGGAAGACGGGGGGGGGGGCGGAGGGGGCGCGGGGGGGCCGGGGGGGGGGGGAGGGGGCCCGGGGGGGGGGACGGAGGGGGGGGGGAGGGGGACGGAGGGGGGGTCGCGGGGGGGGCCGGGCAGACGGGGGGGGGGGCGGGGGGGTCGCGGAGGGGGGGGCAGACGAGGGGGGGCGGACACGGGGGGGTCGCGGGGGGGCCGGGGGGGGGGGGGAGGGGGGGGCGGACGGGGGGGGACGGCGGGGGGGGGGCCGGGGGGGGGGCAGAGAGGGGGGGGGACGGGGGGGGCAGGGGGGGGCTCGGGGGGGGGGCCGGGCAGACGGGGGGGGGACGGACACGGGGGGGTCGCGGAGGGGGCGGGCAGACGGGGGGGGGGGAACGGAGGGGGCCGGGCACGGGGGGGGACGGCGGGGGGGCGCGGGGCCGGGCAGACGGGGGGGGGCGGACACGGGGGGTCGGGGGGGGCGGACGGGGGGGGGGGGGGGGAGGGGGCCGGGGGGGCGGAGGGGGAGGCAGGGGGGGGGACGCGGGGGGGGCGGAGGGGGCCGGGCAGACGGGGGGGGCGGACACGGGGGGGTCGCGGAGGGGGCCGGGGCGGGGGGGGAGACGGGGGGGCGGGGAGGGGGGGCACGGGGGGGTCGCGGAGGGGGCCGGGCAGACGGGGGGGGACGGACACGGGGGGGTCGCGGAGGGGGCCGGGCAGACGGGGGGGGACGGACACGGGGGGGTCGCGGGGGGGCCGGGCAGACGGGGGGGGAGGGGGGGGGGGGGACACGGGGGGGTCGCGGGGAGGGGGCCGGGGGGGGCAGGGGGGGGGGGCGGACCGGGGGCGACGGGGGGGGGCGGGGGGACCGGGGGGGACGGGGGGGGCCGGAGACGGGGGGGCCGGGGGGGGGGACGGAGGGGGCGGGGGGGGGGCGGACAGGGGGGGGGCCGGGCAGACGGGGGGGGGGGGGACCGGGGGGGCGCGGGGGGGCCGGGCAGACGGGGGGGGGCCGAGGGGCCGCGGGCGCGCTAGGCCTGGGCCGGGGCCCTCACCTGTCCCGGAGCCGCAGCTGGAGGCTGCCCAGGGTCGCGGCGGGCTGAGGGCGCCGGGCTCCCCCCGCGGCGCCGGGCCCGGGCGCCCCGCACATGCCGCGCTGTTTACACCGGTGTCCTAAGCGACGGCTCCCACCATGCACCGCGCCCGAGCGGACCCGGAAGCGCTGGGCAGGAGGCGGGGCCTCGCGCGTAGCCCGGCCAGGGAGGGGGGCGCGCGGCCCAAGCCCCGCCCCCTGCTGGCGGCGGCGGGGAGCTCACCCCAAGCCCCGCCCCTCACTTGGGCCATAAGCCCCGCCCCCTGCTGCTGGCCAGGGGGCGGGGCCCGGTCCCCAGACAGGCCTTAGTGAGCTGGCACCAGGCGCTGGCCTGAGCCCTCCCTGGCCCTGGCTTGTAGCTGCTGGAGGAAAGGCAGGGACCCCCCCCGCGCTTCCTCCCAGCCCAGCGCTGTGGCCCCCGGCCCGGCCCGGTTCCTGGTTCCCGCCGTGGGACTGCAAACCAGAATCTCGGCGTCCCTTAACAAATAAACCAGTCTGCTTCCAAAAGCTGGGCCATGTGACAGGCGCGGGTCACACGCAGTAACCTTTGCAGGAGTCTGCAGACAGCTTGGTAGCCAAGCGCAGAGAGGGTGACCTGCCCACTCGCCATTAGTCAGTGCTCTGTGTGCCCCTGCCTTCCCCACAACTCCAAATTGATTGGCTCAGATTACACTGTGCGCCCTGTAGGTACTATTCCAAGGAACCCACACTCAAGGCCTCAAAGAGTGCAAGCTGGAATCCAGCTCCCAGTCAATCAAATGAGGAAACAGAGCATAGACAGCAGATTCAGCAGGCCAACAGCTTATTGTTGAGTGTTTTGTAAGCGTCACAACAGAGTTTTAAGGGGGGCACTGAAGAGGACTGCATAAAAGATGTATGTATAATTGCAGGAAGCATCTCCAATATGTAAATATCTAAATGCAATGTAAAGCACTATAATGCTTACACAAAACCTCCTCTCTCTACCGCCTTTCTTGCTGATCAATATGGTCTCCTTTTAGTCTCATGTCTGTTGTTTCTTGTGCTCAATTGTAAGCTCCTGGGGGCAGAGACGTCCTTGTTTTGTGTTTGTGCATCAGCTAGCACAATGAGGCACTGGACTACAGTAACTGAAATAATAATAATAAAAACCCCAAGGTGACTGTGAGAAAACAAAGCTTGACATTTTCTTTTCATTTTAATTTTGTAACTTACCTTGATCGGTCTGTTTTCACTTGCAACCACTTAAAACCTGCTGCTTGTACTTAACAAAAACACTTTTGTTTGCTATCAAGGCCAGTATAAATAATTGTTACCTGGGGGAAACAAGCAGTGTGCATATTCCTTTTTCTTGATAAAGGGAGCTTGCCTGAACGAGCTTTCACTGTGGAAAACTTTTACACAGAGAAAGACGGATTTATTTGGGGGTTTGATCCCTTTGTAGGTTGGTTTCTTGGGTGCTCTGCCCTAAAATTGCTTTCTCTCAGAGATGAAGTAGTTCAGTGTCTGCATTCCTTTTCAGGGGGGCAGTAACCCCAACTCTGCCTTATCTAGGAGAGGCCAGAGGATCTGGCCCAGTAGGATAGGGTGGTGGGAAGCCCCAGAAAGCAAGAAGGCAGAGGTTGGTGGCATGATCAGCACACCAGGGAACAATCCCATGGAGTCTCTTGTGACAACACCCTGTCACATGAGGCTAATTCCATAAGTAGTTGTGGGGTGTTCAGATACTATGGTTAAAAAAAAGTCCAGTCTCTAAATCAGTGGTACTCAAACCTGTAACAGAAGGAATGCTACGCTAAGTAGAGGTGCAGACAGCTCCAAAAGGATTAAATGTATTTAGAACAGAAAAGTGATCAGTACACATTTATAATAAAATGATTAACAAAATCACATTCTCTATTAGAATAACTTTCCTAAACCATCAATATTTACTTACATTAGTTGCTTATGAACAGAGACAGTGTGTGTCGCTGCGATGGGGCATATCAACCCCTCACTGGTGCAGCAAGAGTTAATCCTGCTCACCTAGGCTATGTCTAGACTGAAGGCTTCTTACGGAAGAAGCTTTTCCAGAAGAGATCTTCCAAAAAAACTTCTTCCGAAAGACCGTGTCCACACTGCCAAAGCACATCAAAAAAGTGATCTGCTTTTTCGAAAGAGCGTCCAGACTGAATGTATTTAAACTGCGATTACTATGGACGGAGCGGCCACCAGGGCAACTGTGCATTTTCCTCTTTCCTCTTCTTTCACAAGAACTCCCTCTTCCCCAGCCACACATGCCTTTTTGTGAAAGCTCTTCTGAAAAAGGGCTTCTTCCTCGTAGAAAGAGGATTGCCAGTGCTGGGAAAACCCCTCTGTTCTTTCAATTTTCTTTTGAAAGAGTGTGGACACAATTGAAGTTTTTTTCGGAAAAACAGTCGTTTTTCCGGAAAAAAAACCTCTGTAGTGTACACATACCCTGCCCCCTAGCTCTGCTGAACATGCTACAGGTGGAGGCCAGGTATGAAGGCCTGCCAAGCAGCGCAGTCTGGGCTGACTACTCATGAGGGAAGGAAGTGTTGGGCTAGTTCCTGAGGAAGGACTGCTTGTGCAGCAGGATGTTGACACTGCTGAGAGGGGAGGGATGGAAAACCCAGAAACGTGGAAGGAAGCGATCTAGAGGAGTTTTGTGAGACATGGTAGCCATATCAGAGCAGCTTACTGTGTTTTAATGGGAGCCCTGCTGTGCTAGTGGTGGGCAAATCTGCCACCAACAGGTCCCTGAGTTGGGACTGGGTGAAGAGGGTGGGGCTGAGTCCCCTTAACCCTGACTACTACCCCCTCCTGAGGTGATTACCCTGCACCCCTTCTTATCAACTGCTACCTTGTGCTGCCCTGTGACTGAAGGGCTTTGCTACTGACTCTGGGGGTGTGTCTAAACTACATGGCTCCATCGATGGAGCCATGTAGATTAGCCTGATCGGCAAAGGGAAATGAAGCCGCGATTTAAATAATCGCGGCTTCATTTAAATTTAAATGGCTGCCGCGCTGAGCCAACAAACAGCTGATTAGCTGTTTGTCGGCTCAGCGCGCTAGTCTGGACGCTCCTGCACCGACCTGAAAGCCCTTTATCGACCTCCCCATTATACCTCGTAGGATGAGGTTTACCGGGGAGGTCGATAAAGGGCTTTCATGTTGGCAGGGGAGTGTCCAGACTGCCCCAACCTGCTGACAAACAGCTGATCGGCAGAGCGGGGCAGCCATTTAAATTTAAATGAAGCCGCGATTATTTAAATCGCGGCTTCATTTCCCTTTGCCGAACAAACAAATCTACATGGCTTGGTCGACGGAGCCAGGTAGTCTAGACGTACCCTGGTTGTCCAGCTATGTTGTCCTGGTAGCTGGAACTACAGCGGAAGACTCAAATTGTTGAGCCCAACGATGAGGCTGTGGAGTACCCAACCCACACCCTGAGAGTGATGTGTATCTTGATCCCGTGGCAGCACGTCACATATATTCTACATCACATTTCCCTGCCCCCAGGGCAATAACCACAGGCAGGCCGGGCATCACTCAAATTTGTGAAAAGAGCCACGTTCTAGATTCTAGAGACACGTATATCTCAAAAGCCGCAGGTTGAGTCCCCCAGTTCTAACAGTAACCAACCCCTTCTGCAATTCCAGGTTCTTCTGCCAGGTTTTAATGTTCTATAGCACTGCTAATGACTCTCCACACGTCTCAGTTTCAAATTTGGATAACACGTTTCAAAAAGCATTGCTGGATAGATGCAGTTGTACTTAACAGTCCCTAAATTAACTGCCATCACTTGAATACCCGTAGCTGCTGCCTGGCTTAGTCCTCACAGATCCACTATAAATAAATGGCTCTCATAAAGATATGGGAGGTTTTAGCTTGTGAAAAAGCTTACACACTCAATAAGACACATATGCAAAGGATTTGCAGATTTGGGAGCCTTTTATTATTGCATTCACCCAACGTGTGATTAAACGGAAAACCCTGCTGTTCTATTTTCTTTCTATTGAAAGCACAAAAATGCTAGTCAGACTTCTGGTGCAGGGTTGATTTCATACCTATCAACCACCAGAAAGACAATTTTGCCACTGATCCCGATCTCTATCAGATACTGAACAAAACCCTGGATCGGAATATGCCTGAAATGTAGGAGATTTGGAACCTGAAATCGGGATCCATGCTGTATAAGTCAGGTCCATTAAAAACCTGCAGGGGGGAAAAAGGAAGATATTCAGAATATATCCGGCTGCTTTGAAATAATGAAATGAGTGCTGTAATGTATGGCCTGATCCTGAACCATCAATGTCTATGGAACTTTGTCATTGATTTCAGTGGATCCAGGATCACAGTGTCGTCGTCCCCTCCCCTGCTCCTGCCATCCCAACCCCACAGTGTTTCCGATGCACAATTTTCCTCACAGGTCTTGCTATATGTTGTGTTTTTCTTAAAGCCACTGGAGTCAAGAGGCTTAGACTTTGACTATCAGCTTTCATTTAATTAAGTAAATGTCTAACCTTCCTGATTGTGCAGAAAAAGTTGAAAACGTGACTCTATCTAGGGTTCCCTAAAGGTTCAAACCCCAGAAGGCAAATAAAAAGCCAAAATGTATTCTTGGCTTAAAAACATCAGGAGACTTACAACTGTCTTTGTTTTGGGAGGCTTGACTCGTGAGTTTTGCATGCTTGCGTTTGCCAGCACTACCCACAGGGTGGACCACACCGAAAAGTTCGGCAGCGCCTAACCATAACCACTTTCCCAGTGGCACTAGAAGGAGCAATAGACGGAAACCGAGACACCCCTCATAAGCTTTCCTCTTGTCTCGAGTGGAATGAGGGAGGGAGCAAAATTTAAACTAGAGATGCTGCAGCCGCTCCGTAGTATTATTAAATAAGCTCTCTTCCCTGCCTGTCAGCTGAAACTGAGATCAGAATAAATACAATCCCACTTTTGATACTGTGTATAGCAGCCATTAAAGAAAGAGTGTTAGTTCAAAATGGCCGCCAGGGTAGACGGTCTGCAGGTTATATGTACTGCGATGGGGCACACGCCTCTTGAGCGCTACCTAGCAGCTGGTGGGGGTGCTGCAGTCCTTTTCTCACTCCAGTGCAGGTTGCCAGACAACTTTGGCATGTCTTCAGGGACTTGGCCCTTTGGTCAAGTCAAACTTCAAATGAACCCCTTCTGCAATAATAAGGAGTCTAGCAGCGGCGCACGCAAAGTCTCCTCTTCTTCTTCTCCCCGCCATGGGCACGCAGCGCCAGAGGGAACTGCCCGCTGTTCAAAACGGTTGGTGATTCCTCTGGATACTGCGCACCCCTGGCACAGCAGGGACAGGGGCCAAGAGATTTTGTGTGCTCCCCTGCCCTGCGGAGGCACGTGCCAAGTCTCCTCTGCCCCACCTCCTAGGGGCATGCTGTGCCTAGAAGAACATAAGAACATAAGAACGGCCGTACTGGGTCAGACCAAAGGTCCATCTAGCCCAGGATCCTGTCTACCGACAGTGGCCAGCACCAGGTGCCCCAGAGAGGGTGGACCGAAGACAATGATCAAGCGATTTGTCTCCTGCCATCCCTCTCCAGCCTCTGACAAACAGAGGCCAAGGACACCATTTTATCCCCTGGCTAATAGCCTTTTATGGACCTAACCTCCATGAAATTATCTAGCTTCTCTTTAAACTCTATTATAATCCTAGCCTTCACAGCCTCCTCTGGCAAGGAGTTCCACAGGTTCTTCTGTGTAGGCCCTGCCCCTTCCACTTGAGGCCCCACCCCTTCTGGGAGGAGCCAGCCTGGGAACCACTACCAAAATTGGTGAAGTGGCCTCCCCTACAAAAATTATTGCCTATCCCTAGTTTACCGCAATCTGTCACTGCTATTGCCCTGGGCCCCTTACTATTGGACCCATTTCATCTCTAGGCCTATCTCATGGCTCGTATCCTCAGCTACTTCTACCCTCTGGTCCTTGCCAGGAACTAACCTGCTTTCTTCTTCTTTTTTTAATGGCAAAGCAGACTTGACGGAATAGTCTATAGATACCACTGATTCTCATTGCTCAGTACTCACCAGTTGACAATCTCGTGCGCTGCCTTGTGGCTTTCAAGTAATACACCTTTCTAATAACATGCCCTTTCCCCGGTGTTTTTACTGAATAACAATGCAAGTTTTGTTTCTTCAAGACATTTAAATTCCTCAGAAAGCTTTCCCCGTTCTTTATCAAAGCGTTCACCTGCCTGCAAAAGGTGACTGATTGTTTCTGCCACCTCACAGTGCACACACACGTCGTCTTTGTGTTTGTTTATGTATTTGAAAAAGACTTTTGCTTACCTCCCAGTGGTTCATTAGTATTTGGAGCAGAAGAACTTCACTGGTGCTATCCTGGCTCTAGAGCAGGGGTGGAGACATTTCGGGGAGTCGGGGGCCACTGACCAGCAGGAAAATCAGTCAAGGGCCGCACACAAGTGAGAAGGAAAAGGGCATTCCTCATATTCCCCTCACACACCAGAGCCTGGGGGTGGGGGCAGGCTAGTAGATTTTGTGTGCTCCTGCCCTGTGGGTGGGTGGTGGAGGGTTAGAGCATCAGCATAGACTCCCCAGCGTTTGGGGGGGGATCCCTGAGCCTTAGGGGCCTGATCCAGCCAAGCCGGGGGCCGCATCTGGCCCCTGGGCCTGAAGTTCCCTCCCCCCCCCCCCCCCCCCCCGGTGCTTTAGATTAAGTCCTCATCTCTAGGGCATAATTCAAAAAAAATCTTTTTTCCACTAATCCAAATTTTTTGCCGTTCCTCTTTGAGATTTTTCTGTCCCAAGTGTTTCAATTCCTATTTACTCCTGCCCTAGTTAGAAACAGGGTATTTCTATGTCAAGCCATCCATTTCTTACAAAGTCTTTAGCTTTTTGTCTGCCATTTTGTTCCCTGTTATCCCAAAATGTTGTGGGATCCAGGCTAGTGCTTCATGTATCCCTCTGTATTAACTCTGGGATTAGAAATATGATGTCATTGATCAAATCACACTTAGTGAGACACTTATTTTTTAATTTAAAAAAGGTTTCAGATTGAATCCAGTCCCCTCCCTCACCCCCCTCCAATACTGGGCATATATCCCAGATCCAATTTAATCCTGGTATTATTGCTTCTAGTTTGGCTGTCATGCCAGCTACATAATCAGATGTTCTTTTAGATGTACTAATTACCAATTTAGGCATAGAATATGCCATCCCTCCTCTCACTGGATTTTTTTCGGTTTTGGATCCCTCGGTATATATTTGACAAAACTGACTCCACCTGCCTGCAATATACTGGTACACATCTTTTTTTTTTTTTTTTTTTTTTTTTTAATACCCACTGCCTCGTTTTTACTTTTAAGTTTATAAAGTAAATCAAAATCCACATGTGGTGGTGCAGTTTTCCCTCCGTCACTGATTTCTCCCCCGGACTAAAAGTTTTGACTTTTTTCAGCTTTTCCTTCTCATTCCACTCCTTCATTCATGCTTTAACTTACATGGCATAATAGCATGTGCCATAGTCCACCTATTGAATTCCCAGCAATCCTAATATATGTGTTTGGTACTTTCATCATTGCTGTTCCCATTATCTTTGGTCCAGAAAATTAGGCCCAGGACTTGCCTTCCTAGTGAAACAGGCATTTCACTAGAAACTATCTGTAGCACTCAGAGAGGCGTTGAAATAAATGCACCGCGTACAATTTGGAAAGCCAGGGCTTGTGTGTGTGTCAGGTGCAGGGGTGTGTGTGTCAGGCGCAAGAGTAGCAGAACTTGAGGGTGGTGGGACTAATCTCCCACAATTGAAATATTGGGTGGGGGGGCGATCTATGTTTCTCTCTCCCCCCCCTCCATTCTGCTTCACCTTCAGGAAACTAATATTCTTGGAAACTGCACTCACATGCTACTGAACGGAAAGACCGGGAGGGGATGGAGCAGCTGCTGCAGCACCTCAAATTAGAGCAGGGAGCAGGTAGGAACCAGGGATCGGGCTGGAGTCAGAAGCAGCTGGGCCAGGCAAGAGATATGCAAAGTGCAAAGACTTAGCCTAGAGCCAGCTGCCTCCTCCCTGAATCTTACTAATCCTTCTCGCTCCCCATGCAGTGTCCCCACCTCGTTCCTCCCTCTGCCCCCCTTCCCTCCATTCAAAGCAAGCTTCCACCGCCTCTGCTCACTTGGGATGCACAGAGGTAAATGGGAGCCCATTTTGACATAAGTGTTTTAATTTACTATACAGGTGAGTTAAAGATAAGGGACCTAATTAGCAATCCACCACGGTCCCTTCAGGCTGCTCCAGAATGACAAAGCGGCCTTTGATTCAGTTCAGTGAGACTTTACTGGCATGGCAAGCTAGAGACGCTGTTGCCAAACGGAAAGCAGAAAACAGACCTCTCAGGTACCCGGCAGAGGTGGGCACAACCCTTCCCAGTTAGAGTTCCACCTTGTGTTCAGATTTGGCTCCCAAGCCATTTGTCAGAGCTGAGCCATCCTGATTTGGTGGCAGGCAGTGCTCAGTTTTACTTTGCCGCGTCCCGCCACGCCCCCTTTTTATGGGTCGTGGTTACATGAGGAAAACTCTTTCATGATGGAACATCGGCAGTGACCTGAGAATACCCCTTGTGTCAGGGCAGCGTGAAGAGAGGTGCAGTAAGAGCTCTGTGCCTGCTGCTCCTTTTTTTTAAGCCAGATGTCATCAAAGTCAATGGGCAACCACCAATCAAGTGTCTATTCTTTGGCAACAAAGTGGGGGGCAGGAAAAGATTGTGCAGTTTAACAAAAAACATGGGACCTCTTTCACCAAGAGACTCTGTCATGTCCTCACACTGGTAATGAACTTTATTTCATGGACTCATAAAACTGGAAGGGACCACGAGAGGTCATCAAGTCCAGGACCAAGCACGGCAGGACCAAGCACCATCTAGATCATCCCTGATAGATGTCTGTCTAACCTGCTGTAATGGACCAGTGCTGACCAGCACCTGGTGACTAAGGGGTTAAACTGAGGTAACTAGCAAAGGTGTTGGCCAGGGAACTGGGAGAACCAATCGAGACAGGGTGTTGAAATTTGAATGGGATATAGATTCCTTGCCTGTTTTCTTTGTGTGGGAAAAAGTTAAACCAGGAGAGACAGAATGATTTAAACCCAGACAGGACCACCATGCCTCCACGGAATTCGGGGCATGGAAGTGGACTGAATAAAGACACGATTGGAAGTAAGTAAAAGGGCTAAGTGAATCTCATAGAATCATAGAACTATAGAGCTGGAAGAGACCTCAGAAGGTCATCAAGTCCAGTCCCCTGCTCTAGGCAGGACCAATCCCAACTAAATCAACCCGGCCAGGGCTTTGTCAAGCCGAGACTTAAACACCTCTAGGGATGGAGACTCCACTACTTCCCTAGGTAACCCATTCCAGTGCTTCCCCACCCTCCTAGTGAAATAGTTTTTCCTAATATCCAACCTGGACCTCTCCCACTACAACTTGAGACCATTGCTCCTTGTTCGGCCATCTGTCACCACTGAGAACAGCCTCTCTCCATCCTCTTTGGAACCTCCCTTCAGGAAGTTGAAGGCTGCTTTCAAATCCCCCCTCACTCTTCGCTTCTGCAGACTAAACAGACCCAACTCCCTCAGCCTCTCCTCATAGGTCATATGCTCCAGCCCCCTAATCATTTTGGTTGCCCTTCGCAGGACCCTCTCCAATGCGTCCACATCCTTTTTTTATTGGGGGGCCCAGAACTGGACACAATACTCCAGATGTGGCCTCACCAGAGCCGAATAAAGGGGAATAATGACATCTCTGGATCTGCTGGCAATGCTCCTCTTAATGCAACCTAATATTCCGTTAGCCTTCTTGGCTACAAGGGCACATTGTTGACTCATATCCAGCTTCTCATCCATTGTAACCCCAAGGTCCTTTTCTGTAGAACTACTACTTAGCTGGTTGGTTCCCAGCCTGTAAAAATGCTTGGGAATCTAGTTGCATTCAGGGTATTTTTTCTTTATTTTGTCATTTGGTTTGAACTGCTCTGTGTGAATCTCTGCTTCCCCTTCCCATTTACCATCTAGCATTGTGCCCAGAGACTTTTCTCTGTGTTTTAATTTGTTTTCCTTTGTTGCCCTGTGACGTCTAGCAAAGTCTGCTTTCTCAAGTTTATCTTTTGTTTTGTAATAAAAATAACTTTCTGGTTCCTTTTTTATTTCTGCCCTAACTCTCTCTCTCTCTCTGTGTAGTAATAGAGATTCAGCCATGTTAGTCTGGTCTAGCTGAAACAAAAGACAGGACTATGTAGCACTTTAAATACTAACAAGATGGTTTATTAGGTGATGAGCTTTCATGGACCAGACCCACTTCCTCAGATCAATTTGTGGAAGAAAATTGGCACAACCATATATACCAAAGTGATACAATCAAAAAAATGAACGCACGTGAAATTGACACATCAAATTTTAGAACAGAGTGGGGGTGGGGGAGAAGGTTAGTGTCTGTGAGGTAATGACATTAAGGGTGATAACTGGGGAAGCTATCTTTGTAACGGGTGAGATAATGAGAGTCTTTGTTTAGACCCATACATAAAGTGTCAAATTTAAGCATGAATGACAAGCTTCTCTTTGGGGAAGCTTCTCTTTGAAGTCTGGAGGAAAAGTCTCTTTGAAGCAATATGCACGTTTTAAGGTCATTGAGGGAATAGTCAGTCTAGCTGAAATGGCAAGCAACAGCTTTTCAATGTGTTGTAACCCTCCAAAATATATTCCCACTCGAGATCACCCAGGGTTACACTAGCATAAGTGTTTGAGGAATTAGCACTCCACTTTCTGCAGTACAAAAATAGAGCTGCCACCAATGGTTTTAACCAAAGAGGGAACCAGCTATCTCTCTCACACACAAATACACACATCCCTCCATTCATTCATTCACTCACACACATTCATTCCTGCTCTCAGGCACTCACACAGGCATCTGGGTTGCAGAAGGAGCCGAGGCATGTAGATTCTGGAGGGTCTGTTTCCTGATCATGGCTGGAGAGCTGGTTAAGAGAGATAGTGGCTGTAGAGCGGCATTTCTCAGGAGCAGAGGAAGAAAGGGCCTCACATGTGCTCCCTCTCCTTTATATTGTGTCTGTATGGCCCCTGTGACTCATCCACCTTGTCACCAGGGAGCATGCCCGGACTTCCCTTTATCCAGCAAAGCAGCAGTCTCTGATGACTCATCAGCATGTGTTCCAGACTTTAGAGCAAGTTACAAGCAAGGTGGCTGAAAGTTACAAAGATTACAAAGTTGTACCTTACAGTACGTTTGAGAGTTACAAAGATTACAATTAATTGCAGTTTAAAACCTTAGACCTTAGAGTTAGTGTATTTTCAGAAAATGCATGTGTAAAATCAAGTAAGCTCAGGTGGAGGTTTTTTATGCAACATTAGTGTGTGTGTGATCTCTCCTGCTTAGTTGTACTTATTGGCTTCTTCTCATTTGGCCATTGTTGGCCTGCCCAGAGTGTGTCATCCCTCATTTTCATATCACATAAGAACAATCTCCCTGGTAATTTGTTACAGATTGTTCTTTGTCACCAGCTTTGATCTCTGTGTAGTTGTGGGATCAAGACCCGCCCCCTGCCATACACACACAGTGGCAGATTCTACATTCAATGGAACTATTATTGGTCATGCTAACTGAGAACCTGCCTCTCTGGGCCTCAGATCTTCATCCGTACAAAGTAGGTAAGTAGGCGTTCCAAAGCGGCAGCGCCTCACGGAGCCTGGAGTTTGCGGGGGACTCCAGGCTCCATGTAGTTCTTTTGCCTTTCAAGTGTAGCAACAGCCCTAAGGTGGAATCGCCCTATCGATTATTCGAATAATTGATGCAAAATGCAATTGCACGATACTTAACATCCTTAGCTGTATGAAGAAAAAAAAAGCAGCAGCAGCTTCATAAACAAATTGTTTTAATTATTTTCCCCCATAAGCATGTGAGCAGTTCAGCCTAGCATTTGATTGGCTCTGGCCTATGTCATCAGTTCCTTCAATTGTCATTTTAGATGAGTGAGTGAAAATAATATTCTGAGTGTATTACTGAAATAATTCTCTTGGCCAGTCATTTATTTTAAGTAAAATGATTGTCAATGTAAAATAACAAATAAGCAATTCTTTAACTGAATTAAACTGTATTTTCCATTTACAACTTTTTTTATTATTCTGTTAGGAGGAGAGTTGTTTGCTTTCTGTGATGACAGGACAAGGTAAAAAAGGTTCAAAGTTACAAAGCCCTGGACTCAAAGAAAATATGTCTGGCCTGGTGTCTGGTTTGATTAATGAAGCCTTTTGCATAGTAAGATAATGTGCTTTCTGAACATGCAATGCTGTTGCTCAGCAGAAATATCTGGAGTATGAATAATAGCCAGGCTGATAATATCAATCAACTAATCTGTGTAAACCTGCATGGGGCCTAGAAGGGTCTCAAATAGTATTTGTTTACATGATAATTGCCAGCAACTTTGACGCACTTCTTGTCAAGATCAACAAGTGCTCCAAGCGACAGGGGTGTGAAACAAAAGGAAGCACTTGGAAAGTTGTGCAGGTTAGCAAAGGTAGGCATGAATGTAATAAGACTCCATAGCTAACTCCAGATAGTCTCACAAGAGATGGAATATTTATTTTCACCCTGTATAAACAATGAGTAGTCATGGGGCACCTTAGAGACTAACAAAAATATATAGAATCATGAGCTTTCATAGGGAAATCTCTCATCTGATGAAGTGGATTTTAGCCACAAAAGCTCATGATTCTGTATATTTTTGTTTGTCTCTAAGGGTACGTCTACACTAGCCCCCTAGTTCGAACTATGGAGCCTAATGAGGGTGACCAAAATTGCAAATGAAGCATGGGATTTAAATATCCCGTGCTTCATGACCATGTTCCCGGGCGGTTGCCATTTTTGGAAACTGACTAGCCCAGAATAACTGCCCGCATCTACACGTGGCAGTGAAATGGGAGTTCGAAGTAAACCCTTTAACTCGAATTAGCTGTTAAACTTCATTCCACGAGGAGTAACAGCTAATTCGAGTTAGGGATTTACTTCGAACTCCCATTTCACTGCCGCGTATAGACGCGGGCAGTTATTCCGGGCTAGTCAGTTTCCAAAATGGCAACCGCCCAGGAACATGCTAATGAAGCACGGGATATTTAAATCCCGCACTTCATTTGCAATTTCAGTCGCCTTCATTATCCTCCCTAGTTCAAACTAGGGGGCTAGCGTAGACGTACACTGCATGGCTATTTTGGGATACCAGAGGTATCCCGAAATAACTACCCCGCATCTACACAAGCCGCCCATCATTTCAAAGTATTTTTCAAAATAATGGGCACACTATTTCACTATCCTGGTAAACCTCATTGCATGAGGGATAAGGGATGGCTCAAAATAGCACGTTATTTTGAAATCTGGCGCTGTGTACATGCACCAAATTTCAAAATAAGCTTTTTTGAAATAATTTTGAAATAAGATACACAATTTGCACAGGAAGGGTGCCAGCCCCGGGTGTGCAGTGCATGGGTGGCACCGGCACTGGGCACGCGGCGTATGGATGGCCCCACCCCGGGCATGTGCGCAGCCCCGTCCCCGGGTGCCCAGCGCGTGAGAGGTCCCGCCTCCGGGTGCCCGGCAGCCCCAAAAGGTTGGGGACCACTGCCATAAAAATTATTAAATTGATTAACATGTGCTTGTACTCAACCATTCAAAAAAAATAAAGCCCAACCCCTGACGTATGAGTTGTCGTAGAAGCCTTGTTTATCTAGGCCAACACATCTTAACTTAGCAGCAATACAGTAACCACAGAAGCATAATGGCACCATGGAATAAATATTGTGTGTGACGGCAACTCATGAAGATCTGGATTGAGGGAGGTTGCAGAACTGTGTCTTTCCAGTACCATGACTGGACCTTTGAAAGGGATCTCTTACAGCTGGCGCCTCCTCCGTAAAGCCCTACTCATGGCCAAGAATCTGAAAGAATCCATAGATTCCTCTTCCATGTTAGCTGCCATAGAAGGAGAAACTCCAATAGTGCCCTGGGGTAAAGTTATTCCTAAAATGTTTCAGCTCTCATTTTTGAGCAGCAGGGAATACGTGTGTAAAATGAGCGATCCTTACATGTTGTACAGCAGTCGTGACTAGACGCCACTGCTTTCTATCATTCACAATGTCATCTTCCAATCATTTTATTGTCACCTATGAAACCAGAGGGAGCTGGAAGCAGACAGGAAGTGGGGAGTACCACCATTTCTCTCAAGGTAGCTTCTGGTGAAGGATCCAAACCAGCATCGTCCCAACGGAGGCCGTAATGCCCGTTGACTGCAGTCAGGTGTTGCAGGGCAACAATGAAATATGCATAGGGAGGAGATTGAGGCCCGGATTCATCAAGGAACTAAGGCATGTGTCTAAATGGAAGCCCACAGACAGTCTCGCTGACGCAGAAAGGATTTCACGGGGACTACATGCTTGCTTTAAGTTCCTTCATGAATTAAGGTCTTAGTTCAGGTTACACATAAATCTTAATTCCAAGTGTTTTAAATATTTGTTCCACCACATAACCAGGCCCACTGATGCGGGGAGGGTAAAGGGGGCAGATGCCCTCAAAGCAGCAACATCCGGAGCCCTGGATCCTTTAAATTGCCGCTAGGAATCCACATGGCTCTGAGAGGTTGGGGGAGGGGCAGTGCTCACTGCTCTGGCCCCACCCCTTCTGGGATGCACAATCACACACCCCTCTCCCCTCCACACACGCCCCTTGCCCGGCTGTCCACTGCCCAGAACACATCTAAACTCTTAAAGATGGGGGCCCCAGTCCAGGACAAAAAGGAGTGACGTGGAGGCTCTATTACCATGGAAAGAAGCAATGCTGAGCTAAGTGAGAGTTTTCCTTAGCAAACTTCAGGGCCTAGTTGAGCCAGGTGAGGGACAGATTAGCACACAAAAGGTTAGTCGTGGGGAGAGAAAATACTATCGTGACAGCAAGTCTACATGGTTATGAAAGATTATCAGGACACACATTTTCAGGGATATCGATAACTAGCCAGCATGCAATGAATATCAATAGGATCGTTACACTTTTTTCTCACTGGTTCATGAGTGATAGGAGGGAACACAGTCCACAGCGATTATATCTTGTGAGAGTGAGGTAGCCATCCTTCTAGCAAGTGAATCAACGAAGAGCGAAAGAAGAGCCCCATGTTTATATTTTCAGGAATGGGCTGTTGGCTACGATCAATTTTCTTAGGAGTTTAATATCTGATATAGTCCCTGTGGTGAACTAATATCCTGTCATCTCTTGGGAATGGACATAGCAATTGCCACTGGATCTTGGCTGTCTTGAACTTTGTCTTTGACCCTGAGCTCGGCTAAAAATAGTGAAATATTGTAACAGGGGGTTGGGGGCAATGTTACTGCTAATCTTTTCCATCCATGTGCGGAATAATTTGTAAGTGCACCGAGGGCATGGGTCAGTAGAAATCAAAACCTAGCTGGGGGCGCTTTGCTGATCAGCTGCGCGGCATTTGAACTTCTCCTGAGCACCCGCACAAGCCCTTAGCTTACAGGGAACATGATTGGGCGTGGACAAATAAGGAATTTCTTTCACTAAATACAGTCTGTATTGCTGGACACTGTTTTCACTTGAAACATCGGTAGCCATAGACTAAGGCCCCAAGGGAGCATTATGATCATCTCATTGAAACTCATGAGGATTTCTCGTACTAGAAAGGGAGGGTCACTGAATCAGCATTTGTGGGTGCTGTACAGATCAAGGGAAAGCCAGACCTGAAGAAGAGCAAAAGCTTGTCTCTTTCACCAACAGAAGTTGAGACAATAAGAGATAGTCCCTCACTCACCCTGTTTCTTTCAAAGTAAAAGCTTGACAAAATTATTTGTCATATAAAGAAGATGCACTGAATATTTCAGTGGTCGGGCTTTCAGAAAGTTTGGCTGGAATGCTGGAGTATTTACCTTTACCCTGATATCTATAGTATTCTCTCTGTTGCATTATCAACTATAGTACTAAAAGCCAACACTGTTCTATGGGGCAAAGAGGCTGGAAAATTTAAATATCCTGCCAGCTCTGAGTTCCCCCAGCATGTAGAAATACCTGGCTGATATAGGAGCCAGAAAAAACAGCTCCTATACCATTCCCCCTCCTGACCCTGGTCCACTCCATGGGCTGGTGTTTCCTCATTTCCCGGCCAAAGGACAATCCCAACATTGTCCATCACTGGTACAGAAATTGGAATTGCCCCTTGTAATAGAGAAGGTGTCTGGACCATCGATACAGGGTGAATTGCTTAGAGCCAGGGCTACTCACAGACCAAAATTGCAGGGTCTTCCACTAAATTGGCACCAAACCAGTCACAAAGAGCATTTCTAGTCACCACACTGGCCACCAAGAAGCCATACAAGCAATTGCCTCAGACACTCTAGTTCTTCGGTGCCACCCCCCGTAGCACTCCCTATACAGGTGAGAGGTTCTGAGCCCGAGCAAATCTCATCCGATCAGAACAGGTTTGTTTGATCCCAACGGACCAGCCCCATCCCCAGGTCAATTTATAACTTGGACCTTACCCAGAAGGCATGCTGATAGCCAGTCCTTTAGAATCTAAAGGTTTATTCCAGAAAGACAAAGTTATTAAAGGAATCAAATTACATACACCAATTGCAAAGTTCTTGGTGCATGCTTCTTGTAGCAGAGATGGAATAATCTTCTGTCTTAAATCAAGTCTCTGGAGAACACCTGCTGTGGAGATGGGTCATCGGTCCCTTTTTCAAGCTTCAGTTCATAGCAAAGAACTACCAGAAATGAGAAACTGGGTTGAAGACAAAATGGTGGAAGTTCCAGGGCTCCTTTATATATCCTAGGCCACGCGGAGGGACTCCCATCTTCCTGCTGTGGAAAAGTCAGTCCTAAGATGGAGTTTCGAGCCACAAGGTCAAGTCACCTGTTCACGCATGACTCAGTACTTCTTAGGCAGCAGCCATTGCTCCTCTGCTGGTCTGAATGTTCACAGATGAGCTTACCAGGCATGGATTGGCACCACCCAAGGTGCATTGTCAGTCACGTACGTCTATTCACTTGACTATAATAGTCCTTTAACACCTGGCCCAGCCTCCTGTTTATATCTCCCAGACGCAAACATTTGAAATACAAGTACACAGCCAATACTTATAACCTCAAAACCAAAAAATGATACATGCATATAACTAGTATAAACAGAATCAGCAAATCATAAGCTTTTCATAGACATCTCACTTGACATACTTTATACAAAATTTGGAGCGAACATAGAATAGTGGTTGCAACAATGATCTGTACGTTCATACATTCCAATAACATCACATCTGCCTGTGGTGGCCTCTTTGTTTGTTTAGGCCAGTGTTTCTCAAACAACGGCACAGGTACCCTTAGGGGTACTCGAGAGAAGTCTAGGGGGGTAAGTCCACACAACTGAAATTTGGAGAAAACTGAATTTTTGTTTTGTTTTACAGAGCTTTATTATTTTTGTACTTTTTGCACCCAAAAATGTCATCACCTGCCTGCCTATGATTAAGTTGTTTAAACAAATGTGTTGCAATAGTAGAAAAAATTTGTGTGTGTCTGAAAACTGTAGGCATTGTGGGTACTTATAATTTTTTTTTTTTTTTTTTTTTTTTTGAAACAGAGATCTTCACTGGTCTTCATCTGGATTGGCCAAGAAATCCAGGAAGCAGAAGATAAGGAAAGGATCTCTTATTTCCAGGCCATTTTTGACCAGTGATTTGAGCGTTAGTCCAAGCCGAGTTCCCCGACCTGACTGTGGTCAGGCAGTTGCTGTGCTGAAGCAAAGCTTCCCCTGCTATCCAGCATAGTCTCACTGTTTCCTTGCGTTCCTCTCATCTCATCATTGTATCCACCTGTTGTCTCTTATCTTAGATCAAAAGAGCTTGGGCTAAGGACCATACCTTTGTTATAAATGCGTACAGTGTATCTCGCACAGTGGGGTCCAAATCTATGATGGGTTGCCCATAGCTCTATTGTAATGGAAATAAAATAAAGATGATGGTGGTGATGATGAGTGGATATTTGTTCCCACTGTGATGAGCAAGCTGCTTTGATAGTCCACCATGGTACATGTTGGGTTTCAGAGAACTTTGAAGATGTGTAGCTTTTCCAACGGCCCATACAGCGGTTGATTTGACAAGATGTTTCAAGAGTCAGTAGTCTCCACCATTAGTGTGGTTACTCTTCCTCAGCACTGAGGAGCTATTCAGGAGATCTGAGTCCAATGAAGCAGGGAAGATGGCTACAACAGCAGTGATGGAAGTCCTACGCCAAATCAAAATAGCTGCAGAATAGATTTTGAAATCTTATGCCATGGCTGTGTAGAGCATAAAGAAAAATGTATTAACCTCTACAATGGCACCCATGAAACCCTGATTGGCTGTATTGGTCCATGTGGGTGGCATCTTGGTTAACACACATTGTTTGCATGAAGTGACAGATAAAGATTTCACACTGTAAAATCATTCAGATTCAGCAATAAGTTCAGAGAGATTAGCAAGGCCTCACTGCAAGAAAGTGTCAGAAGCAAGAGTAGAACCCTAATTCCTAGGCTTTTCTATAATTTGTTCACCTTGTTATTCAATAGTAGAGTTACTAACTCTCCCGTTTCACCATGTCAGTTCTACATAGTACACACGACATCACCATTCTCAACTGACGCCACAAACCCAACCAGTAGAAAGAAACTCGTAAGTCACCCACATCTCTTCTTTTGGGGCCATAGACTACAGGCATTGTGTCCATTTTGGAAACTATGTGCACACACAGACTGGCACCTGGCTGCTAGCTACTCTTGTCCCTGCCCAAACACCCTCCCATCCAGCTGACCCTACTTCTGGATGACCTACAGGTTGAACCTCTCTGGTCCGGCAACATCTGTGGTCCAGCTGGATGTTAGTTTGCTGGATGTCCATTTATCATGGGTGTGGCTAAGTTTCCCGCAGTCCCATAAAGTTTGTTTGCAGCCACCAATCCTGGCTCTCAGTGTTCTGTGCTGTTGTTTAGCTCTAATTTACCCCTAAATGCCTTCATCTGAAGACATGTCTTCATGGTTTTTGTGGGTTGTGCCCATGAAAGCTCGTGATACCATCTACATTTTTTGTTAGTCTCTAAGGTGCTGCAGGAATATTCGCTGGCTTTTAAGTTTTTCCTAGGAGCCCAGTAAGCAGTAGAAGTGTTGGTCATGCTGCTAGACAATAATGATCTCCCTTGGTCCAGCAAATGCTCTGGTTCATGTCCCAAGGTGCTGGACTAGAGAAATTCTTCTCATCACTGTGACGGTTTTAAACAGCCCCTATATTGTGTACATAGATTTCACAGAATACTAGAACTGGAAGAGACCTCGAGAGATCATCAAGTGCAGTCCCCTGCCCTCATGGCAGGAGCACACACTGTCTATACCATTCCTGATAGATGTCTGTCTAACCTGCTCTTGAATATCTTCCGTGATGGAGATTCCACAACCTCCCTAGGTTTGAAGCTCACAACTTTAACACTACTAGAACAATTTCCTTCAAACTCTGCTTGTTTTAAAGCTCAAGGAGATCTGAAAAATGAGCTAATTCTGGACCTAATTGTTGAGGATTGTGTGCTATGTGTATAAGTTGTCTGACTGGAACATAGAGGGCAAGGATACTCTTTAACATGCAGAACTCAAAAGCAGCGGAATGGGTTGTGTTAAATCTTTTTCTTTTTTTAAACATCATCTCTGGGTGAAGATTGAACACGGAGAAAAATTAATCCTAAGGGTACTGAATTGAAAAAAATTAAGCCACTGGGAAAAAGTGAGTGTGGGGTTATCATGTAATGGAAATTGTGTTTCTGTCTTACCTAGGAGTCATTTCCACTACACTGTATATACAGTAAAACCTCTGTTATCCAGCACGCTCGGGGATTAGGGTGTTCCGGTTATTTAAGGGTCCCCATCAACCTAGAAAAAAAAACACAAATGGACAATAATAGTAAAACTCAAGTTTTTAATATTGGTAGTTTTGTAGTGGAAGGCAGTTGGTCTCCCATTTCTATTTTGAGTTAAAGATGATTAGCACTTCTTAAATAAAAAATTGTTAAGCCAATCATGATAAACCAAGCCAGGCCTGTGCGCCTGAAGATGTAACAGTATTGTGGCTGGGGGCAATGCCGGTTAACCAGAATACTTTGTTAACAGAGCGTCGGATAACAAAGGTTTCACTGTAAATGACCGATCAGTTCTCCCTAACTCCATCTGATATTCAGATTACTTGTTTCTGATAAAAGCAAATAAGTACATGAAATGAAAACTGAGACAAAATAAAGGTAACCAAGTGGTAGCTAGTCAGCAAACTTTTTAGTGAGCCAGTCTTTCTGGTGGGTGCATCAAAAGGACTGACTGCCTTTTCACATCTTTGGAATAAGAGCATATGCATGAAAGCAAATGGTTTCTAATTGGCTTGTCCAAAGGCTTTTAAAAAATTTGTTATGAGCCAGACTCTTCTTGCTTTTCTCAGAAATATTTCCACAGGCTTCAATGAGACTACCCAGATAACTAAGGGAATAAGACCTTTGCCCCTTCTATGCACAGGACCATATAAAAAAAGATGGAAAGATAGATGAAATAGAATTAAAAAAAAGTGTTCTGACAGGATAGTGACTTCTTCTGAGGTAGAAATGCCATGACATCACATTCCCCCAATAAATACTTATTAATGGTCAATGTGAAACTGCTGTTTTACGTAGTTCTGTGTTGTTAACCAATGGAACTACACGTTGCAAGTGTGACTGCAAGCCCTAGAACCAGATGTGATGGGGTAGCGAAAACTAGCAGGGGTCATGCAGGAACCCGGACACTATGCTGAGAGGGACAAGAACAGAATGGTGCAAGTTTAGGAAGGGAGCATCTGTTCCCACCATCACCCCTGTGCCTGCATTTGGCAACTGTAAAACTTGTAAGAATCCCACACAGTGTCTGTTAAAAGAGCATCGGAAACAAATATGTATGGGTCTGTCTAGGAGGAAAAGGCAGCCAAATTTAGCCTACCTATTGATATACACTGTATATACAAATGTGTCCATTACTTAGCATGGTGTTTCTCAACCAGTGGTATGAGTACCCTTAGGGGTACTTGAGAGAAGTCGGGGGGAAGGGGGATACATCAACAACTGAAACTTGGAGAAAACTGAATTTTTGTTTTAAGTTTTACAGAGCTTTCTTATTTATGTACTTTTTACACCCAAAAATGTCATCGTCTGTCCGGCTAGGATTAAGTTGTTTAAACAAATGTGTTGCAATAGTAGGAAAAAAAAAAAGGCTGTGTCTTTGAAAACTGTAGGTACTGGGGGTACTTATTTTTTTTAAAGGGTACTTTATAAAAAAAGGTTGAGAAATGCTGCTTTAACACACACAGGGTAACTGCATTCTGGAGGGATCTGCCCAACATTCGTCAGAAACAAGAGTAGCTTCCTTTCAATGCTGCCTCAGCATTTCCCAATTGTTTCCCTGTAGGGATTTCTTTGAAATAAATGCTAGAAGTCTGCATATTTAAGTGGTGTGGTTGGGTGGATTGTTTTTTTACCTGAGGGGGCGAAATAGCCAAGGTGAAGGACACAATAAGAATGGCAACAACAACAAAAGTGGGTTCGATTTTCTTCCTTGTTTAATTTTATTTAAGAGGCCAGAAGCTCTTGTGTTTGCTGGGGAGCAGAGGGGGTGGGTTTGACGGGCCCCCATTTCCCTAAAGTTGGACACAAAATAGCATGCAACCCAGAAGCCCAGCATGTCTTGCCTAAATAGCCTGGTGACTAATTCAAAAGTTGAGCGTTTAATACCAATTGTAATTCAATTAGGCCAAGATGAAATAGGAGGAAATCTGTCCCGGGGAGCTGAAGGCTCCGGACTCTAGACCCAGGGAGGCAGCCCAGGGCTGTGGTTTCCAGGAGGTCATTCTGCGACCTCCTCCTTCATTCGAGGCCGGATTCTTGGCAAATGTTAAGGCTCAGGGAGCCTGCGAAGTCGCCGTAGGGAGCACACACCGGGCACCAAAGCGGGGTTAAATGCCTGCTTGCCATGCTGTTCAAATCCAGGTACTCCCTAGCTAACAGGGGGAGCAGGAACGGCGGGTCTGGGGCCTCCTTAGGTTTTCAGATGGGGCCTCCGAGCCAGGAATGCCCTTCGCATCAGGCTGCGGGGGTTGCCTCTGCAGGAGGCCGGGCGCTGCGGGCACAGGCCGCTTTGCCGGGGCACCGCACGGATGGGAACCCGCAGCCGCCCCGTTTCCACCCTGCCCCGCTGAGAGCTCGGCGAGGCAAGTCGCCCCTCGCCCGTCAGCGGCGCGTCGGGAGGTAGAGCGGGCCGCAGCGAGGGGTTTTAGGCAGGGCAAAGGCGGGTGGGGGTTCGGTGCCTCCCCCGCGGGGAAATCGGGGTGCCCAAGTCAAAGTGCCCAAGTCAAAGCGGCTCCGTAAAGATTTAGATTTTTAACAAGGAAAAAAAACCCAGCACCGCGGGTGGGGCGGGACTCGGGGGGTTTCTTTACAAAACTCCTGTCCCTGGCAAATCCTGGTTTTGCCCCCCGATATTTTCTCAGCCTCTAATAAGCCAGACGCCGGCGAGTGAATCCTTTCTGTTGCAATGGGGCGGACTGAAACCCGCACCCTAGCCGCGTAGTCATTTGATGTTGCTCCTTTTCCCCACTAACGGGGGTCAGTAAATTCTCGGATCCCCCCCCCCCGCCTCTTTCCCCGCAGAAATGTGTGTGCCCGAGAGTTAGAAAGCTGCCCACATCTCCTCTCCGATTAAACTCTCCTCGCTGGGTTATTAGCCTCAGCCGCCCGGGTGCCCGAAGGTAGGTCTGGCTCTTTTTCCTTTGCACTTTCCGTGTAAGAGTATTTCTCTCGGGTCGCGTCCATTCCTTGATTTTAGCCGAGCAATTTGGCCATTTCAGCCAAGCGGTCGGGGTGGGCCATAATGAGATGCTACATAATGAGAGGCAGCCCGGTTCACTCCCGTTTAAAATCAGAGCATTTAAGAAATTAACACGCCCTAGGCAGACGCGTCCCAGCAAAAGAGGCAGTATCGCCAAATAATGCAGCGAGTTGGCTTCATCGCTGCTGCTTTTCGAGTGATCAGCAAGACCTAGAAATAACCAAAGCCACCCTCCTGGGATGCCCAAACGACTGGAAGAGAAGTTTGCCCTCGGCTGATTGCTTGATTTAGGAGCTAAAACTTGGGAACTAGTCTAATTGGGAGTTCAATCGCTTTTTCACTGCTCTTATATTTAAGGGGTGGAAATCTTAGGGCATCGGCGCGTGGGGAAAAAACAAACAAACAAACCGCGCATAAAGTCCTCACGCTGCTCCCAGGGTAATTGGAAAACGGTGTTTTTCAGGGGGGAAATCATGAAGAATCGGTCAGTTCATGCTGGTTTTCTTCCCGATCCGGGCATTGGAAAGGGCAAATAGCGCCGCAGTTACACACAGAATGCGAATAGATTGAACCGATCTTTAGCTGTGAAGTGACTATAACCGCCCCCCGTATATTATAGTAGAAAAGATTTGCGAATGCGCGAAGCGGGCAAAAAAAAATTTTTTTCAGTAGCAGCAGGAAAATAAGTCACCTACACGGGGACCACTCGCGACAGCAGAGGAAACTCTTCAGTCTCCATTTCCCGAAGAGGAGCTAGAAAGAAGGAGCGATCGGTAAACCTGCGGTCAGAGTGCAGCTTTGAGTGGGCTACGGCTTAATTTTTCTGCTGTTTTCAATAAAGAAAAAAAAGTCCAGGAGGGGGCTAAACTTCTCGAGTGCTCCGGGAGCTCAAGTCGCCGGGCGTAACGTGTCACCGGCACACGCTCCGAATGTTCACAACAGCTGTTCAGAAGATTACGAAGGCTCCAGCAATTTTCCGGAAGCGAGTGGCTTGTGTGTAAACCCAGCCGGACTGCTGAAAAGGCGGACAGCTCCTAGCTGCCTCTCCCCGTCGCAGGGCACCTGGCCTCCTCTCCGGCTCGGTTCCTGGTTCGCAGGGAGACTGCCTGAGGGGTGAAGGGGGCCGTTTTCATGATAACCAGCCTTCGAGGCAGATTAGCTGCGCCCGCGGGCGAAATGTACTATTTTTTGTCGCTGGCACAGTGCTCAAATACTAGCTCGAGACAGACAACCCCCCCTGAAATAGAACAAACTGGGTGCAAAGGTGTAGCCGGGATAGCTACAGAGCCGGGCCTCCAAGAAGCAGACGTGTTCGCTTTTACAAGCGCTACACTTTAGAGTGTTCTACGCATCGATGGTTCTTTAAGTTCTGTCCTCACGATCAGGTGTGTGAGACCAAACATACACAGAACACGTCGATGGCGAGCGGCTGGGCCATCAGTTAGCGTTTGAGTACAGACCCCAACGTTAGCCTCAAAAAGTGTAACATCTTCCGCACACAGGAGGAAACTGTGCGTTTAAGCCGCAAATGTGAGTAGCGCGGTGGAATTGATTTGGAGAGGCATACACAACGCTGCTGCTAAGGAGGAGACTTTTTTCTGAGGTTTTATTTACCTTAACCCTTTGACCAGGTGAGCAATTCAATCACCCTTGTTCCATCCCCAAAAGTTACAACCATCAGAGCGACCTTTCATATTTAAAAAAAAAAAAAGAGAGAGAGAGAGAGAAAAGAAAGTCTGAAAAACTTCCAAAGAGCGGAGAGAAAAGGTTTAGTTTCGTTCTCTGTTAAAAGCAAAAGCGGCCGGTTTTAGTGGAACAACTTCAGATGGGTTTAGGGAGGAGGCAGAATGCAAGGAATCAATATCACTTGCTAAAAAGCAGAGGGTGGCTTTTTAAAAAAAAAGATAGGCACACGGATTTCACACTCGGGCTTTCAGACCATCCGCGGAATACCGTTTAGGCCAAGATGGGGTATAATAGAAATATCATCAGGAGACAATCACCCTCTCAGAGGGTTCACTTCTCCTCCCAGACACTGTTATTTGAGAAATAGGATCATTTGATTTCATATTGCACTAAATAACACCCAGCCGTCTCAAATTGCAAGCTTCTTAAACACCACCCATCGGAGTAAATTGCCTTGCTACTCTCTCTAGCCTTCTTGTTTCGGAGGGAGGGGGCAGAGCACATATGATGCGACTCGGCCCTAACTTTAGAAGAGAGAGGCACTAACAGGCGAGCCGAAATCAGACACGGCGTGCGGCCCGCTCGCGTTCTTCGCCGGGTTCGAGCGCCAGCTCTGGCGAGCTGAAATTGACCAAACCCAGGGAAACTTTTACTCCCCGCCCTGCTCCAGCTGGTCGCGTAGCGATCGCTGGCCGTGGCGTTGCGCTGCCATAGCTGCGACTTGTTGCCCCCACCTCCCTCCCCATCTCCAACCCCCTCCCCGCCTGAATTCCCTGGACTTGGATTTGGATAGACACATACCGCGGATTCCTTCCGGCGTCTGCGGGGCTCCTTTCCAACCGGCGTGCGTGGGAAGGGGGGGGGGGGGTTCATTGTGTGGGCGCGTTTGACGCCAACCCCTCCGAGTCCCGGGAGCTGCGCGCTCTCTGTGTCTCTCCCTGCGCTGCTCTCCTCCTTTCTGCGCAAAGTCTGGGGAGAGAGTTTCCTGCCCCAAACTGCAGCGGGTGGCATGTTCCAGGCCGAGAAGCAGCGCTCAGCAATGCGCTGCATTTCTTAATTGGCACTTGAACCGCTAAGCCTGATGTGCGCGATTTTGCTAGAGTTTTTTTTTTAATAAGCAAGATGTTACCCTTTGCTGCATTGGTTCCATACGTGCCAAGGTGCGATGTTCCTTTAAGGCGATCCGTGCCTGCTCTGCTAATCTGGCCATCACCGACTTCATTATATTTGTATTAATGTCAGCCGCGGATTACTAATTAGATTGGCAGGATAATTGAAATGACATGTACGGGCTGCGTACGGACTGGAGAATCGCTAAATATTTCATAGGGCTTCGGGCGCCTTGTCCTATCACATTTCTCATTCATTTCGGCCCGGACAGTGTTTCGGGAGATTAGGTAGAGTTCGGTTGTTTATTCCGAGGTCTGTTTAAACCCCAACATTTCCTTTGGTTAAAAGTGAGGCTCTTAAATATCGAGCCGGAAAATGCTCCACAAAACTAGAGTTCACGGGACTTTTCCTGCTGATTACTATGGGCTTGCAGATCACGTCCTGGGAAGTTTAAGATGTAGCCCAAAGTTGGCAACAGCTGGTTCTCCGTCATAGGAATAACCCAGGGAAAACGGGGAGGAGTGAAGCGTCATGAATGAAGTGCGCTTTAAGAACACGCATATTAATAATTTAAGAAACAAGCTCATTCGTGGCCCGAAGATCCTGAGATTAAACACGCCAATGCAGTGTTTGCATGCAAGCAAGACATCGACAATACATAGTACAAAGTCTGTCCGATGGAGAGTGAATTCGAAAAGGAGCGCCGGATGGCGTGGGGCTGATGGTTTTTAATTGGGGCTAGGCCCTTTCTACCTGACAGGCTGGGAGACAGCGGGTAATTGCCAGTCCGGTGTAAACACCGGGAGGCGATGGAGACCCTGACAAGAGAGGGATTTGTCAGGCTCAATGCTGCGATTCGGAACCTCATTCGAAGCCGCGGCCTGTGTAAACACGAGCAGAAAGGCCGGTTCGACTCCAGGTCGCCGGCCGCAAGCGATCTCTCGAGGCTTTTCCACAGGGGAGCTCGGCGCTCGCCCACACCGGGTAGATTTCCCCACGCCACGCTGCCACTAAGCACCTGGTCTGCGTGAGCGTGGAGCCAGTCGCCCGACCATGTTACCCTGCGCCCCGTCGCCTGCTCACAGACACACCGAGAGCCGCACACAATCATCGCCCCTTTCAGGAGGCGGCTTGCTGAACCCGAAGCGAGTAGGACAAGCGCTTGTGACTTATTAGGGGAGCGACCTTGTCCTCACGTTGGAAACCAGGTTCTGTACTTGGGCTCTGATCAAAACTGCAGCAAGGGAGGTTTAGGTTGGACATGAGGAAAAACTTCCCACCTGTCAGGGGGGTGAAACACTGGAGTAAATTGCCTGGGAGGTTGTGGCATCTCCAGCCCTGGAGATATTTCAGAGCAGGTTGGACAGACACCTGTCAGGGATGGGCTAGACAGTGCTTGGCCCTGCCGTGAGGGCAGGGGACTGGAGTGAGTGACCTCTGCAGGTTCCTTCTAGTTCTGTGAGGGGGGGAGTCCAGTGTGATGGGGAACTTGCGGGGGATCCTGCAACCCCGAGGTGTTAACTGAAGTGACCAGGAGCGCCCGTCTAAACGCGGGTTCGCAGAGGAATCGTTGTGCAGAAATACACGCCCGACCTAAAGGGCGCCGCGAATCTCATTCCAACTCCACGCGGTTGGGGTTAGGGACCTTTCAGCCCGGCCCCTACTGGGGAAGAGGTGGTGCAGGGGGATTGGGGGGGACAAATAACAGAGCTGAGGGCTCTTGGGCTATTCCCTACAACTTCGTGTGGGACAGGAGCCGTTGCTGTAAGAATAGGCGCTCCCAGACAGGAAAGGACTGTCACGATGTATAATCCCTGTCCTGGGGCGTTTCTTTCCCCAGAAAACCCTACACGGGGAGGGCGGGGGACATACGGCCCGGGGACCGGATGCGGCCCCTGGTTTGCCGGGATCCGGCCCCCAGGGTTTAGGGCTCCCTCCCCAGCATTGGCGCTCGAGTCCCTGCCAGCTGGGGGTGGGAGAAATCCGCGGACATTTTTCCTCTGAGGGAAAAACCCACCCCACTTGTTGGCGTTCACTTGGAGACTTGGTGGCGGCGGGGTGGATCTTTCTCCTTCGCAGTTCCTGGTCCCTCTCTGCCTTCCCAGGCTTAGCCTCCGCGTTTTGTTCCGCGCCTGGCCTGCTTGGCCGCGCTCTCGGACCGCCGCTGCCCATCCAGTAATTCCCCCCTCCCATTGCTCTTTAGCTGTTGGACTGCGGAGTTTGGCTCCTCTTTTCTCATGCTAATCGCCCGCATTCAGCCTCGCTCTGTGAGGCTATTTGTCGCGGAATGAATCTCCTTGTTTGCCGGCCGCATGATTAATTGATATTGTTGGGGGCGCTTTTGTGGCGGCCGCGGCGGGGGAGAGGGGCTGGTTGGAAAGGCGCTTGAAACCTCATGTCCCCGCGGAGGTCTTGCAGAGGTCGGGCCGAGCACATTAGCCAGCTTGTTTATTTATCCCGAGGGAGAAAATACGAGGCACAAATGAAGCCCAGAGTCGTTAAAAAAAACAAACCAACCACCAACTTTCGCTGAACAACCCCCATTAAATTCCAGAGGGGGAGCCGGGTTAGTCAGTTTCAGGGAGAGCCGGGTAAGTCAGTTTCAGGAAAACCCAGGAGTCCAGAGGGGGAGCCGGGTTAGTCAGTTTCAGGAAAACCCAGGAGTCCAGAGGGAGAGCCGGGTTAGTCAGTTTCAGGAAAACCCAGGAGTCCAGAGGGGGAGCCGGGTTAGTCAGTTTCAGCATCAAGCAGGAGTGCTAGGGCAACCTTAAAGACTAACACGCGCCCTAATAAATTTGTTAGTCTTTAAGGTTGCCCTAGGACTCCTAGTTTCAACTCCCATTAAGATGCCCGAGACCAGGTGTGCTCCCACTGCTGGGACACTAGCTCTTAAACACGGACCGGTGACTGCCCCTTTTATGCTAGAATCACGGGAGGGATGACATGAACCAAGCATGAGGGGGCCCAGCCACAGTTCGGAGAGTGCGAAATCTTGAATACAAATCCCTACCTGCAAACAGCAGCACGGAAAGGCCCGAGCCTGGCTCCCCAGCAGACAACCCAGAACCACCGCCCCATAAAGTGGGAATAAAAGACTAGCTGCTTCCCTTCCTTTCCCACCCCACAAAATCCGGGCTGCTCTCCACAGGCTGTTACACCCTGTTTCTGTTGGATCTTTGACAGGCTCCAGAGGCAGCCGGGTGAGTCTGTTTCAGCTCCACGGAAGTCCGGGGGCATCTTAAGGACTCACCGTTTTATTATGACACAGTCAAATGGTTAGTCTGTGAGGTGCCACTGGACTCCTTGTTATTTTCGCTTTGGAAACCAATGTGGCGCTGGATCAGTTTGGGCTCTTCCCCACGCGCACCCGGTTCACAGATGTGTAGCTATTTCAGCTACATTTACTTTCCATTCCCAGCCCTCCCCCCACCTTTTTTTAAAAATGTGTCTTTATTCCCAAAGGACAGCATTGCAAGTTGGAGACTCAATTAAATAATCCCAGTTCCTCGCTTCTCCTATTTAATGGCTTTATTCCAAATATTTCCTTGCCCGATTGATTTATTTTTAAAGGAGGGAGGAAGAAAGGGAGGAGGGGGAAAAAAAGAAAGAAAGAAACTGTTCTCCTTTCTTTTCCCTGCCTGCAGGGTAATTGATAGGCTCTATCAGAGGTCAGGATTTGCATAAGAATTAAGAGCAGTAAATTAATTTAATATTCCATGCACATCTCCAATTATTCCTGCAGACCTTTGTCTCCACGGCTGGCAGAGAGAAGGTTCAGCTGCTCTTCAACCAAACAACATCTGTGCAGTTAATAATTTGATAAACAGCTCATACAAATAGTTTCTGAATTATCTGCCAGCCCAATGACTATTCTGTTGTGAAACGTTTGGCAGGGTCTCCTACGTGTGGTCTGAGCTCAGTTTCCTCCTCCTAGTGATTCAGGTGCCCTGGCAGACAGTTTTTGCCCTTATCTTTTACGAATAATTAGCTACTTTCAGCACAAAGCCATCAATAGCAATACAGAAAATAATTAATTACTGGTAATTAATAACTTAATTATTAATAGTAGTATTTATTTAGTTTCAGCTGATTTTTGCTTGTGTAGCTCTAGGACAGGTGAGAGAGAGAGAGAGAAAAAAACGGACTTGGAGATTATACAGAATGAAGATTCATTCTGCTTAGTGCAATTCAGTTCTGCGAGCTGATGGAAGAAATAACACTTTTTTGACTCATGATTTTTGTCTTTGACCTTGGTTAGGTTTTGTGGTTGCTGGCAGGACCCACGCACATGAGAAATTAACAGTTCTCACAAGATTCAGGCTTGTACTAGCTTCCCCATTAACATTTCAGCAGGACTCTGATTTGCAATCCCCTTGCTAGTTCCTTCTGAAGCCAGACTGGGAGGTGGATATATTTCCTGGGGAAATCTGGGATAAAGAGTCTCTGCCTTTCCAGGGACTAAAACTAGATTGCTAAATCCAGTCTAAATTGCCTGTTTTTAAGGAGTGGTGAATACCCACGGATTCCATGGGAGCTGCTGGGAGCCTAGCGCTTGTGTAAACCAAACCAGCTTATTTACATGCCTAACTCTGAGTGCTGAAATCTTCACTCTGAGCACGGCATTTAACTTCCAAATGACTCCGTTTTAAAAATGTATGAAGATGGATGGAGCAACCCATTATTAAAATGGATAATTTGGGTGTTGATTGATTTTTAACATGCATGTTATTTAATCAGCAAATACTAGAGTGGCAGTATTCACTGGACCTGAGCAAATAACCTTTGTTGGTGTGAAAATGCTTTATTATTTTCTTCTGATGCATACCTTGTCGTTTTTAGCATTTATTTTAATACATGTTAATAAAGGCAATGATGTCTGTGTGAGTAGGTGGGGAGAGGGAGAGAGAGATTTACATAGATATTGGGAACCCACTTATACAGAAGTCAGATATAGTGAAACAAAGCATGTAATGAAGCTGAATGAACCTGCTAAATTGTTTCAATGTATTGCAAGGTGCAACTTTCATTTTCAGTAATGAAGGCCCCCTGCTTACTATGGGAAAGATCCTGAGGCCTCTTTCTACATAAGTTGTCCTTTTTAAAAAATATGACTTCACAAGAGGATTGTTTCACTAGTTTTGCATTTTATTGTTCTGTCTCTTGGGTTCATATCTCTAAATGGGAAGTAGGGAACAATTCCTTTTTAACATTGAACATAACATTACAGTATGACTATTTATTTGGCGGCATTGAAAACTATACCCAAGTAAAAAAAATTGTAGGCTTGAATAAGAACTATATCTCTACATCCTTGCACTTCATTCAGCGTATGGTAGCATTCATCTGAAAATACCAGCTAACTTTCTTCAGCATGAAGATCTAACTTGACAATGAAGATAACACCATACTTCCCAGAATTGCATGAAAGGAGCATATTTTCAGACAAGAAGTAATTAAATTAGAGAAGTGGGGTTATTATAACTGAATGGCTATCACCAGAAGTAAAATTCAATCAATCCAGGACTACTTGCTTGAGTTAAATTATGAATGTTCTTGATTACACCTCCCCTTTTTGTGTTTGCTGGCTGAAAACATTTGAGAAATGGAGCCTTACTCATGTGACTGTTCACAGAAAGCAAATGTTAAGCTCACATGCACAAGTACTTTAGTGATGGTACATTTTATATAGGACAGAACAATGCTTGACACAGGTTCCCCGAATATCTTGCCTAGCTCTGAGTCTTGGGACATTTGCCAGACAAATGTCTGATCTCCCGCTTTGTTACTGGTGCAAAATATCCATGCAACTACTTTGTTCAAAGTAGAACAAAGTAGTTCTACTTTTGCTGAGAGAACATTAAATTTAAACTCTGCCTGTAGTTAGTAAATCTCACAATCACCTAGTTTTGCTATTAATGAGAATTCTGGGAAAGCCATTATGCGGGAGAAAAGATTTTCAGTTTTGTAGGTTATAAGCGTTATATTCATTCAGTCATGAAGCAGAAATAATACCACCCGGCCAAACACAGGCTTCCCCATTGTAGATGTTACTCATCCAATCAGGAAACAGAAATAGTATCATGTGGTCAAACAAAAATATCCAATCCAACTTAGATTCCATATCTGTATTAGGGCTTGTCTACACAGCAGGGCTAAAGCTAAAATAAGCTATGCAACCTGAGCTACATCAATTGTGTTGCTTAAGTCGAAATAGCTTATTTTGGGTTTTGGCACTGTCTGCACAGCAGGAAGTCCGAGTTAGAGCACTCTTCCTCCAACGTCCCTTACTCCTCGTACAATGAGGGTTACAGGAGTTGGAGTAAGAAGTCCTCTAGCTCGATATTATTTCACAGTATGTCAAAATAATAGGTTGCTGTGTAGACGCGGACTACGTTATTTTGGAATAATGTCAGTTACTCTGAAATAACGCTGCTGGGTAGACATAGCCTTGGAATAATTGTAGTGAACCGCCCTCAGTCAAGTCATAGGATAAAGCAGCGTGTGGGTTTTTTCTCCACCCATCCTCCCCAATAAATTCACACAATTGATACAGTTGAAGAAATTGCAATCAGCACATGACTAGCTTATGAACATTAAAAAGAGGCTACTTTTGTGGAATACATTATTCTTTGTGTATTATTCTGTCCTAACCACAATAGAGTTCACGCTAATCACATTCACTTCTAAGGCATGTAATATTTTCTTAACATATTAATATTATTTGCATTTTATTTGATCTTTTAAATGCTTTTGCATTACAGGCCCTTCCAAGCTTTAATGAGTGTGTATGTCTCCATTATAATTTATGGGTTTGGTTCAGTTTACATTTTCTTGCACTTGATATGGACTTTGGTCTTTGGCACTGGGATCAGCTTTATCAGTGTTAATAACTTTTTAAAAGGTCATGTTTTACATATGTTAAAAAGCTTCATTTTAAATAATTTATTTGGTTCCATGATCTGAGATTATGATATTTCTCACTTGTATGCGTGTTATCCTTGCTGGCCATTACAGTATTTAGTTTGCTTTGAATTTAATCTTCATATTTCTGTGTACGTTCACCAGTGTAGTGGATGGATAACTAAAAGGGGAGAGAGAAATCTTAAAGTGTTCCCACCTCAACAAGTACAGTTAGTGGATGTTAAACTTGTCACTTGTTCCTTGCCCTTTGGTTCCTGTTAAACTTTAATAAATTTGAGATCTTAACTCTTGGGCATTTGTTTATAGATTGATCCTGTTTGCACTAGCCTCACAAGTTGTCCCTCTGGCTTCAGTGACCACAGCAAGATGGAGTCGAACCTAGATAATACAATTACTGTCATTGATTAGCTGAAACAAATGATTAATTTGATCTGTTGGATGATTAGTTAATATCAAAGCATTTTGAAAATGTAGAGCACTAAATGGGAGCTATGTTCAATTCATTTTGGTATTCACTACAAAAGAGTGACACAAGGAGTATGTCTAGACTACATGGCTCTGTCGCCAGAGCCATGTAGATTAGTTTATTAGACATACCCAAATGAAGCGGCGATTTAAATAATCGCCACTTCATTTAAATTAAAATGGCTGCTGTGCTGAGCCAATCAGCTGTTTGTTGGCTCAGCGCGCTAGTCTGGACGCTTCACGGTCGACATCAAAGGCATTTGTCGACTGCCCCGGTAAACCTCATCCCACGAGGCGTAACAGGGCGGTCAACAAATACCTTTGATGTCGACTGCGGAGCGTCCAGACTAGCGCGCTGAGCCGACAAACAACTGATCGGCTCAGCGCGGCAGCCATTTTAATTTAAATGAAGCGGCGATTATTTAAATCGCCGCTTCATTTGGGTATGTCTAGTAAACTAATCTACATGGCTCTGGTGACAGAGCCATGTAGTCTAGACATACCCAAGAGGTCCCATTTTCAAAATCAAAAGTTAGGCTGTCCTGAGGACTTCAGAAGATATTTTAGCACATGCCAAACTTTAAGCACGGGGTAATCCCTTTGACTTCAAGAGAATTTAAGCACATGCTTTAACTTCAGTATGAGCCCTAAAATCAAGATCAGATTTGCTAGGTTATTGCAATTTAGCACTGAAAAAAACATTTGAAAAACGGTGTGCAATATTGCACCGCGCCTTTCTGAACTGTATCAAACTGCAGTCTCAGATATTGGCTACTCACTTGCATGTGCATGAAAGGTCACTGCAAACATTAATCAACAGTTGATTTTTAAACAGATTATGAGGCTCTTCAGGTTCAAGAAAAGGTTAAGACTCTTCTCCATAGTTATGCAAGTTTCATATTTGCAGTTAGGAGAATTAGCTAGTTTTTCCATCCCTGTTGAAGAGAAAATTTACAGAATGAATAAGAATCCAGGGATAATGACACCACCAGAAGAGAAAAGCTCAAGCACAAGAGTGGATGTTTATTTGGGGATTGATAAGCCCACTCCCGTTTTATCACAACGTAAGACACGGCCACTTGGTGTAGCACGCTGTCCCCCTCTACTGGTGGCGAGGCCACATACAGGTTGATGAACTGGCTGCTGGGACAGTTTAGAACAGGGCTACTCAACTTTGGAAGCCCCGTGGGTCACAATGATACTCTCAGCACATGCTGAGGGCCGCAACTTAAGTGTGGTAGCATATACATGCAAATATATGCAAATATATTTCACACCAATGGGCATGAATACAAAGCTTAAGGCAAGATGACACCACACACAGGCCCCATTTAAGTCAGTTCTGCTGATATTAATAAAATGCAATATGTACTCGATTTCCACCCATTTGACAGCACTTTTCATGAGCAATGACAATCCAGGAATTTAACTTCTATAATGCATATCAACAGAAGACCACTATACTGACTACTTTTTTGTTTTGGCTCCCACCCACAGGCTGTGTGTTGAGCCCTGCGTAAATCCAAACTGCCCCACGGGCCGCAAACAAACGGGTGGCGGGTTGCATGTGACCCACAGGCCGCGTGTTGAGTAGCCCTGGTTGAGAAGGCATCTCTTTCTGCTGCAGTTATGTAGGGTTTGGCATTAAGATCTAATGTTCCCAGGATCAGTCCTGGGGGATACAGCATTATGCTAGTGCAGTGGTTCTCAACTTGTTTCAGTCCATGGACCACCAGGTCAATCAAAAAATGTTCGTGGACCACCTCCAGCACATGTAGCACAGGACAAACGACACAGCAACCACTCAACACGACGGCAGCAGCGACACTGACACTCAGAGCCTCAGACGGAAGTTACTGGCAACACAACGCGGTTGCGTCCTAGGTGACGCTATGGATGACGCGCCACGTGCTTGTGAACATGGCATAAAACAGCCTAACGGCAGCATCTGCTCACGCCGTGTGACTTTGGACAATGTTCCTGTGGACCACCGAAAAAGTCACCATGGACCACCAGTTGAGAACCACAGTGCTAGCATAACAATGATTTAGGTGGAATCTCATGAGCATAATACTGGAATATCATAGCGGAGAATCAAGTCCCTGGGCTTACAATGCCCACCTGGTTCAGGGCTTTGGTTCATCCTTTCAGAAGGACAAAACCCATTTTCAAAATCCAAATTAACAACGCTGATCATCATCTACATTTGAATTTATTCAGATTGAGGGATTTTTAGTTTGTTTCATCTCTAATAAATCACAGTGTAAAACCCCTATTTGAAAAGGATGTTTGGTTTGGTTTGGTTCAGGACCCTGTAGTCGCAACACTGAGATTCCAGACGTAAACATCTGAAACCATGAAATGTACCATTTTTTAAATCCTATGACCTCGAAATTGACCACAAACGCCCATGAATTTGGTAGGGCCTGATCTACGGCTGAGGTTGAAGTGGGTCTGGATGGGCAGAACATGCATGAGGTGGCTGGATGATGCTGATGTAGCTGCTCCACATCTCCTTCTTCCACAGTGGCATGACCCAGGTGGCCTGCCAAATACAGCCATGAAGCACTGGGGAGAGGCATCAAGAGACATCTTCATGGCTGGCATTGAGCTAGGGAGAAACTGCATGAGCCATGTAGCCTGGTTCATGGCTCTGAAAAGAAGGTCCTCCGGGGAGAGAAGAGGTGGCCTTTGTGTTCTTGTCGCAATTTGGGGGAAAAGGAGAAAGCACCCCACCCTTCACCAGCCCCACCCTCAGAAATATATGTGAGAAGAAAGGAGAAAGAGAGTAAGGAGTGAGCATGGAGTTTTATTCCCATGCCCTTCCATACTTCTGGAGATGTAGACCAATGGGCTGAAGCTTGCAGGTGGTAATAATTACTGCACCCTGCATGTTCTCAGCAAGGGTCAGGGGAAAAGACCAAGGCTAACATAGTGCTGCTCTCCCAAGGGATGCTGGGCTCATGTACAATCACTGCTCCAAACCACAGCACATGCAGGGTCCTTTCTCCCACTCTTATGTACCCACACATCTGCCCTAGGATACGTCAGTCCAGTGCTTAGCCCAGTCTGCAGGGAAGCTCAACATCCCCATTCTGCCCCCAATCCAGGCTGATGTAGAGAGCACAATCGCTGCAGTGACTTTGGGGGACATGTTCTTCTGTTCTACCTCCAAGACAGGTATCTCCCTGCATCCCACCCAATAGGGTTGCAGTGGAGACACTAATGGCCAAAAAGCCACCATCAGCACTTAGACTTAGGAAGGACCATTGACTGATGCGTCTTTTAGGAATGCCACTTAGAGATGAGAATCCATACACATAAAACCCTCATACACATGCCTTAGAATAACCAAATGAGAAGGGACTTCCCACACAAATGTGTCCAGGTAATGTACGATTGGCTAAACCGATACTGTCATGGAACAGGCAATAACAGTCTATCTTGACCAGGAGATATTTATTAAAGAAAATAACTCTAACCACTGGATTATCATAGAGCTTAGGAGCTCCAGTCATGGACCAAACCCACTAGGCTAGGCTATAAACACCAATAAATAGGCTTCTGTATAGCTTCAGTTGCAGCCTTGTCTCTCATGTTTACCAGGGACTTCACAGTGTAAAAGTGTTTACAGAACACACAGACAACTAGAGGCTGAATATATAATGCAGGTAAACACCTGGTTACGTTCATTTTGTACCTGGTAAAAAGAAAGTTATGCTTGCCATCATCCTGATTCAGGATAGCACTCTGAATGGAGAGTCCATCTACACTGCAACACTATTTCAAAATAACTAGCGCTATTCTGAAATAACTTAATCTTCAACTACACAGCAGGCAGTTATTTCAAAACAGTGTCAAAATACTGTCAAGCTGGAGGACTTCTTACTCTTGACTCCTGTAACCCTCATTGTACGAGGAGTAAGGGAAGTTGGAAGAAGAGCGCTCTATTTTGAAATCAGTGCTGTGCAGACACTCCCAATTTTGAAATAAGCTATTTTGAAATAAACTACACAACTGACATAGCTCAATTTGCTTAGCTTATTTCAAATTAAACTCTGCAGTATGGGCACACCCTTAGCCATGTGACTAGGGTTGCCAGGTGTCCAGTATTCATCCAGACAGTCTGGTATTTTCGCCTCCTGTCCGGTAAAAAAATCAGAAAATACCGGACACCTAAGATGTCCGGTATTTTCTTATTGTTTTCCCCGGCCAGGAGGTGAAAATGCTGGGCACCTGGCAATCCCACAAACACTCAGCGCCTAGCCTCCCACCCCAAGCCACTCCTGGCCCCCAACACTCTCAGACCCTTTGCTTACCTGGTTCCGCAAGGCTGCCGGCACAAAATGGCTGCCGGCAAAAAGACCAAGGGAAAGCAATGACTCCTCTGGGTCTTAGTGCTCAACCGCTCCCCTGTTCCTATCCCTGCATTCACTCTTAAAGGGGACATGCTGTTTTATATATATATATATATATATATATATATATATACATATACATATATATATATATATATATATATAGCTCAACAACTTTGGTCTCTCCCCCTTTTTTTTCTTTAACAGAATTTTTTCCTGGTGTTTTTCTTTTGGAGGGGGGCGAGTGTTCAGTATTTTTGTTTCAACCATCTGGCAACCCTATATGTGACTAAGTGCTTTCCTGAACTGAGGCCTATATTAGTTCCAAAGTCATCGCTTTAGAATGAAGCACACCAACGACTTTAATACTCTCATGTTTGGTCAAAGCCCACCTCTTTTAGGAACTCCTCCAGATGTGGATTTAGAGATAGTAGAATCCCTAGAGATTGAGTGTGGAATAAGAAAGCTGCTAAGATTTCCACTAGCATGTTTTTATAATAAATAACAGATATACTCACATACTTCAGTGGCGCAAATATTGTCCCTTAAATAGCATCCCCAAATTTTTCCTTTGCCTCTTACCCAACCCAAAATCAGTGTTGTAGAACTCACTTGCGCCATGCTTAATTATGGATCACAGGGAGAAACCGAAATGGCCAAAGCCCCTCTTTTGTATATAACTGAATGCAAAGAGTTTGCACAAGCAGCTTAACGAGGCACTTAAAAGCCGCTGGTAACAAATTCCATTGGCAGACTTATCAATAATGTGATCAAATACGGCTGAAAACCATCCCTAAAAGGTAATGGAAAACAAGTAATCATGTCTATGCCTGTGTGTGTAGACGTTTGGTCCCCAAAGACCCACAGAAAAATCTCTTTCCTGACTTTTGAAACAAGTTGCGATCCCACTCGTTTTTATTAGGTACAGAAGTGCCTGTAATGAGAGATTAAAATAATCCTTGTGCTCACTCATTTATCTGTGAGATCTTAGGTGTGCGCGCACCCGTGTAACCTCCCCCTTCCCCCACAAACCTCAACACTGCAGACCAAGGTAAACAATGTACTGCCATCTATTTAGCACATGATCATGCAAATCCCGGAAAAATATGTAGAAGGGAAAAATACATTGCCTGTGCGGTAAGTTATTGAACCTTTTGAGCCAGGGAACAGGGACGTTGGGGGAAGGGGTAAACTCTCCTTAGCTTCTCTTCTGCGAATAAATCATTGGTCTCGCAGTGGCTGTGCCTGAATAAAATATGACAGGTCTCTCTCGTAGGGCCTATACGCAGCTCTATAACAAGTCCCATTACTCTCTCCCCATGCATACTGACTGCAAATTGTGTAGGTTATCATGCAATGCCATAAAAAAAATAATTCTTCACCCAACTGATTATGAACCTCATGCATAGCAAATGACAGAGCAATAACGCTCAGATTTCCCGTAGCGGAGGTAAAAAAAAATGTACACACTGACAGGCTAATGGATACTTTCCCAAAGAGCGGTTAGAAAGAAGTAGTAAATGGGACTGTGTTGATGCAGGGCAGCAGACCTGGTCAGGGATCAAGACACACAGCAACGTATCCGATAACATATAATTGGCAGGTCACATCCAAATGAGAGTAGTCGTGCATCATCTGGAAGGCTTTTGCTGGTGATCAAGACACTTGTAAACAATTCAGTCACTGAACATGGCAATAATATGTTGATCCAGCATGTAATGAGGTGTTCCTGGAATCAATAAACTAGTCATGAAGAGCAGGGAGCGAGGTCAATGTCTGTTTTTTTGATGACCTTTCCTTGCTAGTAAGGACATCATATACTCTGAAGAGGACTTTTCTCATATTGCAGAAAGCGCCGAGTGTCAGAACTTTCATTCGCAGCAAGCAAATGAACAACCAAGCTCTGCATGCTAATGAAGTCCAGGCTATTTTCCACCTTTTCATCTGCACATTATGCTCTTGACTTTGGAGAAGGTGGGAATTAGGTTGGACCCTGGTGTCAGACTGCCTGATGGCTTGGCTCCGGAAAACTGGTAATTGAAGCTGATGACTGATGCGGAGGAGGTCTGAATTTGGAAATAAACAGTTTCAAGCACTGCATGTCATTTCTAGAGAGACTGCTGAGCGAATGGAAATGAGGTCTGTTTCTTGAATCTAATGCAGTTTCTCAGCAGGAAAAACACCATCTTTTAGACAACAATGCCAGTCATTAAGATTTAAATGTTCTGGTGATAATGTAAGGAATAGCTTCTGCTTTCACAAGCAGCACTTATGGAAATTTTGTTCAGTACCAAGATCTACATTTAAGCCCTAACTATGAAGATAGCACTGGTTCTGGAAGAGTCGAAATCTCTAAAAATCATTCTGAAGAAGAAAGAGAAGCCAGTTACATTATTAGCCAGGCCACAGCAGTGAAAAACACCTGTGTATATCAGCAGCAATGAAAGCGTGTCTTTTAATGCTCCCGGAAAACAAACCTGCCCCACGTGTTACATTATGCTATATTTATACCATTTCATTCTTCCCAGCAAATATGTTTTAAATCCATCCGTAAACATACGTTGAGATTAAATAGATGGAGTCAGGCATGTCAGGTCCAGATCTTTCACTGGCAGTCAGTGGAGCTAGACTGGTTTGCAACAACAGAGGATCTGGTCTATAAATCATAAATACATTCACTGACTGTGACCCCTAATGTCCCATACTTTCAGAAATGAGACCGAATGTTATTCTATCTTGGCTGTTACCAATTACACAAGGCAATTTTTTATCAGCTTTTTTTTTAATCTTGTCGCATCTCGTGAACTAATTCTAATGGTTTGTTCTGTTAGGCAGACAGAGACACCTAACTTGTTGTTTTTTTTTAATAAATATTTTGAGAGCTTTGAAAATCATTATCATAACACCTCTTCTATTTAACCGTTCATTGTTTATGAACATCTTGCTGGCATTAGAACATGCTGCTTCTTCCTTGAGCCTTAGGCCAGGTCTTTACAAGACTCAGAAAGTCGATTTAAGGTGCGCAATTCCAGTTATGTAAATAACGTAGCTGGCATCAACATACCTTAAGCTGAGCTTGGTGCTGTCTTCACAGTGGGAGGCCAATGGAAGCAAATGCTCCTGTTGGCTTCTCTTACTCTTTGTGATTGCGAGGAGTACCAGCACCAACTGGGGGCACTCTCAGCATTCGATTTAGTTGGTCTTTACTAGACCTGCTAAATCGAATGCCAGAAGATCAATCTCAGGCATGTACGTATAGATGTGGCCTGAGTCCTTTCTGCATAAGGTCAGCTCTTTGACTCCTTCTCCATTCTGGCCTGTCTTGAAGCAGATCCTCAGACACTTCACAGCTAGTCAGTCCTTTGTGATGAATTCTGTCCACCTAGTTTTGAGTCTTCCAAGCCTTCTCTTACCCTCCATTTCTAAGTTGAGCACCCTGCTTCCTATGAATTCCTCTGACCATTCTTTCACACGCCCCAACCGCCTACGCCTGAATTCCTCCGGCTTGTCTAAGAGTGGTACTGCCCTTACGCCACCTCTCTTTCAGCAGTTCTCAAACTGTGAGGTGGGACCCCAAAGTGGGTTAGGACCCTGTTTGAATGGGGTTGCCAGTATGGCATTAGGCTTGCTGGGGCTGAAGCCAACTCCCATCACCCATGGCTGGGGCAGAAGACCCAAGGTGGTGGGGTTGATTTCAGGCCTCCTGCCTGGGACTGAAGCCCTTGGGTTTCAGCTTTGGCCCCCTTGCCTGGGGCTAGGGGGCTCGGGCTTTAGCCCTCCCGCCTAGAGTGGCAGGGCTCAGGCAGGCTCAAGATTCAGTCTCCTTCTCCACCCCAGGTCATGTAGTCATTTTCTTAACCAGAAGGGGGTTGCGATGCTATGAAGTTTGAGACCCCTGCTCTAATTCATTCCTTCTAACCTTGGTCCATCCTTCCAGCTCCAAGCATCCACCTCAACATTTACATTTCTACTGTGTTCAAGATCTGCTCCTGTCTCTCAGCTCGTTAACCAATGTCTGTAGCCACACAGGCCCTCTTGTAAGGCTTACTTTTCAATTTGACAGGCACCCTCCTATCATAGATCACGCCACTCCTCTCAATTTCATAGAACCATAGAGCTGGAAGAGACCTCAGGAGGTCATCAAGTCCAGCCCCCTGCCCAAGGCAGGACCAATCCCAACAAGGCCTTCGTCTGGGCCTTTCCTGTTCTGCTTCTAAATTCATCACCGAGTTCACCAATTTCCTACGTCACGGAACTACTCTTTCTTTGGCAGTGGCTGGCGCCCCAGACTTCCAGTCTTGCTGTTTTCCTACAAGATGTCATTGAACATACAGACTATCTACTCTTATTTCTGTTGATTTTCATGCCATTTCTCTCAAGAACACCTCCCCCCATCTCTTTAAATTTTCTGCCATTTCCTCATCATCCACAGAAAGCTTGCACCAAGTGGCTACTCTCTGAGGGTGTGTCTACACTGCACCCTTAACTCGAAATAAGTGACGCAATTTGCATAGCACAAATTACATACCTTATTTCAAGTTAATTTAGAAATAGAGTGCTATTCCGAAACGTCCTGTACTCTTCGTGGAACGAGGTTTACAGGGACGTCAGAATAGCGAGCCCGTTATATTTCGAAATAACGGGTTTGCTCAAAAGACACAGAATATTAGCGCTTCAGTGTAGATATACCCTGGATGTTTTCTGGAAGCTCATTGAACGCCAATATGAAATAAAAGAGTTTAGCGCCAAGGGTTTTTATACTCCAACTCTGACTAAAAAGTGGTTTGTTTCTCTACAGGGCCTTCTGATTGTGGTAGCAGGAGCCTCATCCATGCCTTTGTGGAGTCTGACATAGTCTTCATTTATGCAGCGTAGTTGTAGTTGCGTTGGTCCTGGGCTTGAAGACCTCTGTATACACTTGAAGACTTGTCTTGCTTTCCAACAGAAGTTGGTCCAATAAAAAATATGACCTCACCCACCTTGTCTACCCAATAGTCTTCAGAGTTCAGCTTCATTCTCATATACACCCCATGACTTCCCTCAGAATGTGCTCATAAGCCCATTAGAACATATTTATTCATGTCCCGGGGCACAACCCTCACTGCGGGACTGGTGTCGCCTCCTAGTTGCACAAGGGATTTGCTCAAGAATGACACCCTCCCTCCCCGTCCACGGTTTGCAACTCATCACTTGGCCTCTGCTTCCGCCAGCAGTTTCTCCAGGAACCGCCACATCCTCTTCACAACTCAGCCCTCTGGCTGTGTCCCCACTTGTGTTTCCCTCATGTGCCTTGCGGTCCACTCATCTGGCCATTTCCCTCAGTGGCAAATGGAGGAGGAGGCTGGGGCCCACACACTGCTCCGGTTCCTGACCCAGGGACCCTGTAGCTGGCATCTTGTACTGCATCCTTCAGTACATTTTCCTGGGCCACTTCACCACGGCCCCTTCCTCATCCTTATTTCAGGGCTTCTGCCTCTCAGTCCCGGCAGCCAACTAAGAGCTCCCTCCGTCCCTTCCAAGAACTACTCTGACTATCATGCTAGTGCCTCCCTTACCTGCTAGAAATAAATTCATGACACTTGGCGCCCCAAACCACCGCTGCCTGACTGGCCCGCAGCTCCTTTTATAGGAGTCCTGCTTAACCCCGGATGTGTTGCTCCTGGCAACCCCTCTCAGGTTGGTTGTGGCCTACACGGCCACTTTAGGTTGCTTGGAGGACTCACCTCTAGAGCCCTGCACAGATGCAAAATTGGTATCTGCATCCGTGTCTGCAAAAATGAGCCATGGATCATCGCACTCCCATCCGTGCATGTAAAGCGGAGACGCACAAATTTGCAGAGTTCTAGATACAAAAATTTGTATCCATACCAGGCACGCTGACCAGGGAGGCCCAAGGGGCAACTGTCCTGGGGCCTGGCAATTCCAAAGACCCTGGGGCTTCTGGTGACCGCTACTGCAACAGTGATGGCTGCTGGAGCCCTGGGACTTTAAGTTGCCGCTGGAGCACTGTTCAGAATGGCTCTGAGGGCTGCCCGGGAGGGAGGGGGTGCAATGCGGCACACTCTGGGTGGTGCTTAGGGCTGCCTGCCTCAGCTTCGCCCCTTCTGCCCAACGTACTACCTCTTCTGGGAGCACCCAGGCAGACCCTCACTTTGTCCAGGGTCCCAGCAAGTTTGTCAGCCCCACTGAACCACATCCATATCCGCAAAAAAGAGTTGCAGAGATCAGAATCCATATCTAGGGGTACAGATACCCACGGATAGAAATTAGATATCCAAGGATTTTCAGGGCTCTACTCACCTCCCCTACATCCTCTTGGAGTTAACCCCTTCCTCACCAGAGTGGGGTAGACACCCCATCACTATCCACATGACTAGCCCTCAGTTAGCTAGATTGGGGCCCCCACATGAATGCTATTTTTAGCTCCTGCTTTTAAAAAAATCCCCAAATTATACTCCCTAAACTTGGTTTAAACGTAATTCCCACTAAAATGGTTTAGTTCCAATCACCATGCCATTACTCCAAAGCAATGTCTTTGACTTCAAGGGAATCTCAACAAAGTTATCTTGGCACTGGAAAAAGTTCAGAAAAGGGCAACAAAAATTATTAGGAGTTTCGAATGGCTTCTATATGAGGAGAGATTAATAAGACTGGGAATTTTCCGCTTGGAAAAGAAATGATTAAGGGGGGATACAATAGAGATCTATAAAATCATGACTGGTGTGAAGAAGGTAACTAAGGAAGTGTTATTTACCCCTTCCCAGAACACAAGAACTAGGGGTCACCATATGAAATTAATAAGTAGAAGGTCTAGAACAAATCAAAGGAAGTATTTCTTCTCATGACACAGTCAACCTGTGGAACTCCTTGCCAGAGGATGTTGTGAAGGTAAGACTATAACAGGGTTCAGAAAAGAGCTAGATGAATTCATGGAAGTTATTTCCATCAATGGCCATTAGCCATGTTGGGTAGGAATAGTGTCCCTACCCTTTGTTAGAAACTAAGAATGGGCAACAGGAAATGGATTACTTGGTGATTCCCTGTTGTGTTCATTCCCTCTGGACACCTGGCATTGGCCACTGTCGGTAGACAGGACACTGGGCTAGATGGCTCTTTGGTTTGACCCAGTGTGGCCGTTCTAATCTCGCTGGTATAGGATTAAGGTAACACAATGATAAGGGAGGCCCCCACAATTAATGTAAGATAAACATTTTACTAATAATGAAGCTATCCAAACTGCCTTGGCCTTCGACGGGAGCTGGATCAGGCTCAAAAGGTGCTGTCCTCCCTGTCAACATAGAAGCTAATACAATGTTTGATTTTGTTTCACTGCCATCTTTCTACATAGTAGTGTCACACAGCCTGCCAATAACTCAGATCCCAACAAGGTGGACACCTAGCAAGGTTGGAGCCTCTCGATTCATAGCTTACTAGGTGAGGCACTACGGATTTGGGTTCTGTAAGTAGCTGGTTCAGAGAGTGGTTAGTGCATCATGACAGTAACACCACCTCTTCTGTCGGCCCTTCAAATCCCACATGATGAGTGGGACTACACCACTTATCGGAGGTGATAGAAAACCAACACGCTGGACACTATAGCCAGTATCCTGACCAATATCCATCTTGGGCAACTCTCCAACCTCTTTCGATTCCCTTAGCAATTTTGGCTCCCCCCACCCCATCTTCTGCCCTAAATTGCTGTATAATGTTGTTGGCAGCTCATAACAGCTGCCATCTTCCCACCAGCAGTGGCAGCATGTTAGCGGCGGGGATGGTTGTATAATATTTTGGGATCTTTTGGAATGAAAGGATTTATAAAAATGGAAACTATTTTTCAAGTGATTAGAATAGAAAATGTTTACTGGAGTCGGTCCTCCCTGTACTCTCTGAGAAGAGAACTCAGCTGTGATTACCAGCTACATTGCCTTTTGTTAGATTGCATTTGCTGGTGCATTGCCCTATAAAAGCACACATTGATTTAAAAAAATGATATTACTGTGAAGGTGAAGGGACCTGATTCTGATCTTAGTAAGGGTGGTGTAAATCCAGAGCACTTTCATTGACTTCAGTGAAATCATTCTCTATTTCAATCATGTATCTGAGACCATAATATGGCTCTAAACATTTACAGCCTATGGTCTCTTAGGCTATGTCTGCACAGCAGCTAACTAACGTTATTCCGAAATAACAAAGAACGTATCTACACTCCAAGCCTTTATTTCGAAATAATGTCGAGCTGGAGGACTTCTTACTCTGACTCATGGTCACCCTCATTTCATGAGGAGTAAGAGAAGTCGAAGGAAGAGTGTTCTTCCTTCGACTTCCTGCTGTGTAGACAGTGCCTAAAGCCATATTAAGCTATTTTGACTTAAGCTAATTGACGTAGCTGAAGTTGTGTAGCTTAATTAGACTTTAGCCCTGCTGTATACACGTGCCTTTCATGAAGTCTATAAACCAAACTGATATTTTTCACTTTTGGCTGAATCTTTGTCACATTTCAGAAAGAAAGAAAGAAAGAAAGAAAGAAAGAAAGAAAGAAAGAAAGAAAGAAAGAATCATGAGCTTTTGTGGAGAAAGAAAGAAAGAAAGAAAGAAAGAAAGAAAGAAAGAAAGAAAGAAAGAAAGAAAGATTGATTTCATTCAGAAGACCAGCTATACGTTGAATATGGACATTTTCAAACAAAAGGCTTGCTTTTAATCACTGTGATTAGGCATTTACAAACAACAATACTGGTGTATATTTATGCGTGGTGAATAAAGAGGAGCAAAAGTAACATCTAGCAAAATGTCAGGATAATCTACACCAAGGGTCTCCTGGAATATTGGAAAATAAAACAATAAAATAAACAAAGACTGAGTCAGTAAAGACTGAAAAAAATATTCGGTGTACATTTTCTGTGTACGTTTTTTGATACTAGAATGTACTTTATAATGAACTATTTTTCTGACAGATTACCGTCTATTTATTTTGAGAACAACAAAGAATTAAATAGCTCTTTGCGGCTGGGGCTATCTTTTCATGATGTGTGTGAATAGTACATGGCAAAACGGACCCCTGATTCCTGACTACGGCCTCTAGGTACAATAAATAATATAATCAAATAAATACAACATTTGCATGTAAATTACATGCAAAGGAAGGCCCCATCCTGCGAGCCGTACTCACCTGAATAGCCATTATTTATGCAAGCACTCACATAAATGTCAATGATGCTGCTCACCAGAGAAATAATTACTTGTATGAGTAAGACATAGCAGGATCAGACCCTGAAATACCCTGTGGCATCTATCTCTTTCTGCCAGCCTGGCCCTGCAGTTTCAATAGGATACGTGCTTCTTTCCTATTTCTAGGAAAAGAACTCTTGTGTTGTACAGTTGGTGCAGAATAGCTGCCCACCCCACAACTGAAATGACTGTATTCAGCAAGGAAGATAATGATCCCTATACATACAGGGCTAAATTCTCCTTTCAGCTATCTTGGTGCAATCCCATTTGTCTTCAAGAGGGCTGCACCCGCTTGGCTGAGAGTTGAATTTGGATCACTGTCTGTTACATACGCTCTGATCCTTCTGAAAAATTCGATTAAAATGTAAGCTATTTTTTAGAATGGCAATGCAGTTCTAAGGGAGGAAAAAAATAAATGTGCAAAAATCTTCCGGAAACCAAAAGGTTAAAAAATGAAAATGACAGATGCGTTCACATTGCATCATTAGATTTTCTTAAATCAGCATACATTTCTAGTCAGCATATGTAAAATCTGCAGCCACTTCATATGCTTACAGTATATTTCTCTTAAACCACATTTTCAGTAGTGTGCCTTGAAAAGGTTCCCTCTTTCACGGTATTTCTCTAATGCCCAAGCTGTCATATTATGATTATTTTCTCCTACCATCTGAATGGTGTGAAGAGAATAGAACTTCATGAAATATCTGCATCAGGAAAAAACAACACCCTCTGAAAACATTTCAGCATTGAAGTTTATAATGAAGTGTGTGTGTATTAAGACTGAGTCTATATAAGGACAGCACTTTCTTTTGCTTTGGTCCATCACGTACATCCACCCTCTCCACGATCCCCAAACTTCATTAATAATGTCCTTCACTATGCTAATACAATCAGAAAATTATGCAGACTGTTTATATTTCTTTACAGCCAGACCAGGCTGATGACACAAATCAGCCATTAGCGAATCACATGGAGGAGTCGCCGCTAATTGTGCAGAATGTAATTAGTGATTATGTAATATCTAAGCTCTTGCAACTGTCATTAATGTCCACTATTCACCAGAGATAGTTCTTACTGAATTAAAGAATGATTACTGCATGGTAAATCTACTTAATCCTAAATATGCTAATTAACACTGTATGCACTTTAGACAGTGGTTAAAAGCACTAGTAACCTCAAAAAAAAAAAAAAAAAAAAAAGGGTTGCAATACACCCACGTCTAAATTGCTTGCAATGGTTGTTCCTTTAAAAGGTAAATTTATTTAATTAAATGGTATCGTAAACCCTAAAGCAGTGCAACCAAAGTAAGATTTTTTTTTATTGTAATAGATACAGTGATGTACTATTGTGGTGTGCTTCCAGCGTTCATTTTTGCTTTGGTCAGATTGCCGATTATCGTTTCTTGTGGTATATCGCAGACATTTATAAATCATATCTTAGTGAGGTGCCCTATATACAGTGGCAAAACAGGCTCTAGATTAGAGAGAGAACATTTATTTAAAATAGCTTTCAGAAAGTCCCCTTCCAAGATTAAATCCCAAACAGTTGAAGCTTGCTTTTGTTTATTATGACATTCTTTAGGTCATAAAATATATTACAACTACAGGCAGATACAGTAGTTTTCCCTGTGCATTTTTACTTAAATCTTCATTTTAAGATTTATTTGTGCAAAAGAGACTTCAGCTTTTCAATGCTACGTACCAAATGAATTGAACAAATACACCAGTGCCTATGTTATTTAATGTATTCTGGTTTTCCATAAAAAAAGATGTGACTGTCACAACCCCCGGGGAGAATAGCATTTTGTGATTTATGAAGATTCTTCCTGCTTATGTATTTTTTATAAATAATAAATACCCCTGTGTGTATCACTGCACTCATTCATAGTCAAGAGCTGCACAAGCGATACAAAGAGCTTGAGTAGTAATGTATTTAAAATCAGCTTATCAAAATTTGGTAACGAAGGTAACAGACACAAACTAAGTCATTGTCGCAAATAAGGGAAATTAACGTCAAACTGCGACTTTCTTTTATCAGCAGACTGGACAGCTTTCCCCCCAAAAAAATTCCCCGCAAAAGAAAGTTTCTTTAAAAAAGTGAAAATGTGATTAAACATTAAGCATATTCCTAATTTATCTGGCTAGTTTACATTTGCTGATGGGATTACAAATGTATTTTGCATCAGAACTAAAGTATACTGTGCGGCTGCTATGCACAACAATTCTGAAGGTAAATGAAGGTTTGTTCCACCAGGTGCCTGATTTTTAAAAATGCTGAGCCTGCAGCTGCCATCTGTGGAAGGATCAGCACCTCTGAAAATCAGCATCTTAATGCTGTCCACTTTCATGGGCCTCATGAGTCAGATGGGAGGACATTTAACCTTCTGAAGAGGGTGCCCAGGAAAGGATCATGCCCCGAATTTAGAACAGGAAAGGCCATTTTCGGTGCGGGGTAGTTTTGGTGTATTAACAAGAGCTCCCTTTTTATCTGGGTTTTCTCAGACGTCATCCTATAACTCAGGAGCATAGTCACCAAGCCTGTTGGATGCAGTTGTGCCTCCTTACACCTGTGCTGAATTTGGCCCTGTTTGTGAGACAGTTTGCCAGCTGTAGCCATTTCAAACAGCAATACCGTACAAGCACAAAGCAGCTCTCACATTAGGGTGCAGCTTTTATTCTCCCTCTAGAGTGTCGTCAGAGCTGGGAGTCAATTCCTCCCCACTTCCCTTATTAGGCCAAATCTGGCCCCGCCAAAGCCCATGGGAATTTTACTGTTGTCTGCCCCAGGACCCACATGTGGTCCACTGGGTGCTGACAAGAGGCGGGAGGAGTGGAGGTTGCGAAAGGGGAGCCAGCCCGCTCCATACCGTGCTTCTGCCACCCTTGGTGAAATCACACCAACCCCCTGCATGAGATGCTGGAGGTCTCTGGGGGCAGTGCCATGGACAGGAAGGGTGGAGCTAGGGAGCAGCCAGGCTTGCTTCCGTCAGGCCCTGCAGAGATCTGACGGGCTGTCTATTTCAGGGGCTCCCAGTCTGGAGCGGGAGAGAGGCGCACTGGCTCCCTGGGGCTGGCCACAGCAGGGGCTGTGCAGCCACTCTCCATGGCTGGCTGGGTGGTGGGTAGAACACTTACCTCCACTCCTGCCCCCTGCTGGCCCAATGGGGTTATAGCTGTCCCAGGCCCTACCTTTGCCCCCTGTAGTCATTACACAGCATCACTTCTCTGCTAGCAGCCCTCTCCCTTCCCATGTGTGGCAAGGTCAGAGCGGAAGGCTATAAAAAATAGTGGAGGGGAGATAGACAAGCCTCAGTCAGAGATTTCTGTTCCTATGGTAACAGGGAAGGGCTGGTCTAGAACCAGCAGAGGCAATCAGGGCAGTGGAACACCAGTCAGGCCAGCCTAGGCTAATTAGGACATCAGGGTGTAATTAAGAAAGCCCGTTCAGACTGGCTATAAAAGAAGCTTTGCCGCAGTCGGGGCGCGCATGCAGCTGAGAGGATGGAGGAGGGTGCCACTGGGAGTAGGAGGAAAGGAGACAACAACTGAACACTAGGAGGACAAACAGGAGAGAATGAGGGTGTGGGGGAAGTAGCCCAGGGCTTTTGGAGCTGACTTACAGCCGTGTCAGGGACTCACACAGGCAGCTACTATTCCAGGGCCCTGGGCTGAAACCCAGAGTAGAGGGTGGGCCCGGGTTCCACCCAACACCCACCTCCCCATTTCCACCTGGGGTAAAGGACTGTGGCGTTTATTCTCTGCTGTTACCATATGCTGGCCGATGATGAAAAGAGCTCAAGAAACAGCAGACTAGTGCCCTAAGCGTGGTGCCTAAAACTGTGGGCTGCCGTGCACCTCTGAAGCAAGCAAAATCCGCCAGGAAGCGCAGGACCCCCCGAGTTTTCGCAGGAGCTTTGTCGCACATGTTATGAAAAACAATCGCATTCCAGGCTCATCCCATTGTCTTGGCACAACCCAGCCCTGATCTTGCTGTAAGTTATGATAAGAGAAGGCTGCCTACCCAATTTGGTGACCCTAGCTCTCACCACTTAGGAGGAGTTCTTGGACTAACAGATGGATGGAAAGACAGACTCCCTCACTTGCGGACAACCTCAAATATTTAGTAGATCAGGCCACACTGGTCTACATTGCACCTGAAAGACTGCACGGTGCCTTCTAATGCCATAATGGGCCACTGATTCTGCCATTCAGCTCCCTCGCTAACTGCCAAATTGGACCAGGTTTAACAATTTTACTATTTATACCCCCTGACACCTTTCTTATGGACAACTTAGCTCTGACTCAAACGGCCATTTATGTCACCCCTGAAGTTTCTCAGAAAGACATGCCTACTTCTGACAAGCACTTCCAGGGTACAAATAATGACGGCAACATCTTAGTAGCCTACCGCTCATGGGAGGTTGACTGTGCATGAGCTCCTGCACGTTGTTGACCTTGGGAAGGGTTAGTGGGACTACTTCCTCCAGTAAGGACTGGTTCCATCAGTGAAGCCAGCAGGCTTGGATCAAAAGATTTGAGACTTGAAAATAAAGACGTAAGGGTTGGAAATACCCCAAAGGGTCAGCCTACCTACCCAATAGGCATCGCCAATGTTCCCTCAGTCTTTGTGAGACCTAGAAATAGGTTGATCTAAAGACGCGTGATTGGTTCCGGGCAATGAAAGTTCAATAAGAAAGTTATTCCATTGACATCATTGGGCTTTGGAGGCCCTTGGAACCTCTCGGCACCTCAAAGCATGGATACCACATTCTATTAGGGTGTGTCTTCACTGTGATTGGCTCCCCGGTTAGTCTCAGCCAGGAGCAAGCAGCCAATACAAAAGCTATACGCGAGGTACTGCGCCCTATTGCTGCCACCCTCGCCCAGGTCTGTCAGCAGGACTTCGGAGGATGGGGAGGTCTCCCATGGTTCTTTGTGCAGCAAAAGCTCAGACATGTTATATTCTTCCCAATGAATTAGGAGAAACCTGTCGGTTCTTCTGGGAACATGGGCTCTGAACCTGAGGGAGGCGGTGGGAAGGCCAAGGTCAGAGCTGTTCTGAAGTGCACTAGTCCGAATCGGTTGACCCACATGCTCCAAAACACTGTGTAAACATCCCGCCGCTCAGCCAGATACTTAACCACAACCCTCACGTTAATCACACCGCACTGACGTTCACGAGGCGCCTCCAAGCCAGGCGTGTGCTTCGGTACCTTGCTGAATCACAGCCTGCCATTTGCCTCTCAAACTGTTCCTTAAACGGAGCTATTTAAGCCATTTCGGTGCACTTTGAGGAGGATCTTTTCAATGCTTGTACCTTGTAAATCTCAGATGGGCTCTGTGATTGATTTTAAGCTCGCCTTGGAGGGGTGAAGTGTAGAAGCAGGTGGCTAAGTACGTGATGCATTTCATTTCTCTTTGCTCACTTCAGAATGTGGCGGCAATTTAACTGGCTCTGTTCTTTCACGCATTTGTTGTCTCGTCACCAGCCTGAAAAATAGTTTCAATTCGGCAGCGCTGCTTTTATAGCTTTCTGTCCAAAGGGAAGCTTTTCAATGGAAATAGGGCCAACTGATGCCAGGGGAGGATCTGGCCCTGAAAGATTAAAAATGTCCTTTTTCAGCAAGGACCGCCTCATTTATAGGGACTTTTTAATGATGCTCTTTATTCCCAGAGTGTCTTAAAAAGCTACTGACATGGTGGCATCATGAAAGAAAATCAGTGTGGGACTAGATCTTTGGGCTGGAGTAAATCAGCAACACTCCACTGAAATCAGGGGCATGACAGCAATTTACGCCACCCGAGAACTGTCCCAGAGTGGCTGTTGCCCAGCATTTCTAGCTGTAACAGACAATCCTTCAAGTCAAGTGTTGAAGTAAGGCTCACATTTCTCCACCTAGATAGCTGAGTATTATTCTCTTATTCCCTGTTGTGATCCAGCCAAGGTTCTGGATGTAAGTCCATGAGAAATTTAAAAAATGTTCTTGTTTTAAAATGGAAACATTTTAGGAGATGCCTTGGGTAATAAGGGTTTAAAGTCTGCTGTAGAGGAAAAGGCTGTCACAGTACTTTGGCTGTGCCGATCAGAGAGCTTTTCTATTGTCTCAGCATGCCCCCAACTGGTAGATGGGGCTAAAGATTTTAGGGAGCAGCAAATATTCTTTATAAAGTGTATTGGACTAGCCCTCGTTAAGCTATTCACACACAGATGTACGCCCACAAGATCATGCATGCATTCATACCAAGAAGTCAACCCAAACGCGAGAGGCATGCTCTGAAAGGATCTTTGCCCCGGGGAGTTTCATCACTCTTGTCAAAACCAATTGTACCATTCACACAAATGCCTTTTCCTGCCTTTTTATTACGGACCGGGTCCTGTGAAGAGTTGGTTTTTGCAAAATGCTGAGCAGCACGGACTTACCAGAGCCCAGCACAGTCTCATATCCACAGAAAAGATGATTGGCATCTTGTAACCGGCCATTAGAGAGCCAGGATCTTCTGAGGTCTCTTCCAGTTCTATGGTTCTATGGTTCCTTCCTTCCTCCCGCCTTCCTTCCTTCCTCTCATCTTCCTTCCTTCCTTCCTTCCTTCCTTCCTTCCTTCCTTCCTTCCTTCCTTCCCTCCTTCCTTCCTTCTTCCCTCCCTCCAGTCTTTCCCTCCCCCTCCTTCCTTTCTTCTTCCTCCTTTCCTCCCTCCCTCCTTTCTTCCCTTCTTCCTCTCCCTCCTTCCTTCCTTCCCTCCTTCCTTCCCTTCTTCCTCCCCCTCCTTCCTTCCTTCTTCCCTTCCTTCCTTCCCTACTTCCTCCCTTCCTCCTTCTCCTTCCGTCCTTCTTTCCTTCTTTCCTTCCTTCCCTCCCTCCCTATCTCCTTCCTTCCTTCCTTCCTTCCTTCCTTCCTTCCTTCCTTCCTTCCTTCCTTCCCTCCCTCCCTATCTCCTTCCTTCCTTCCTTCCTTCCTTCCTTCCTTACCTTCTTCCTCCCTCCCTCCTCCTTAACCAACCAACCAACCAACCTGTGGGTACTTATAGAGGTGCAAATTGTTCTTATCAGCCTCTTGTAACTTGAACAATCCAGTTCATTATTTTTTTTATCTTTTTTTTTCTTTTCCTCTCCTTCCATTCCCTTTCCTCCCCCACACATACACCCTGCCTTCCCTTATTTATTCTTGGATCTGGACTTTTAATACTCCAGTCATCTGAAGAAGTGGGTTGCACCTGCAAAAGCTCATGATACCAGCTACATGTTCTGTTAGTCTTTAAGGTGCTGCTAGACTATTGGTTGTTTTTTAAGTTTTATCAGAATACAGTTAGTAACTAGTACTAATTGCATATGTGGCAGTGATTAATTATTTAATTTTTTAAGACATCCAAACACACTTTTGTAATCAGTTATAGTACTTGCAAATACCCACGAGCACATGAACCTACACGTATAAGTGCGCCAAGTCACCAATTGCATACGCACACACAGCACCTGTCCAGGAATGCTGTGGGAGTCACAGGTCCCTGAGTCACGTCTTTCTGATCATTCCACAAGACTTACATGGTTCCATCTTCTCGAGAAGATCCTGCCCAGTGATGGGCCCTCCACACTAACAACTCACCTGTGGAACTCATTGCTATGGGATGTGGTAATGGCCAAAAGCATAAGTGGATTCAAAAAAGAACTGAGTAAGTTCATGGAGGGTAGGAACTTCAATGGCTGTTAGCCAGGATGCAACGCCATGCTCCTGACAACCCCAAACCTCTGACTACCAGAATCCGGGAGTGAGATACCAGGGGCTGATCTCTTTTAAGTGCCCTGTTCTGACACTCCACCCAACTCTCTAGTACCAAGTGTGATTGGTTGTAGTACAGAGGTCCCCTTGGAGCTGATCATGCCATTCAGTCTACCTATCTGCCCTCTGGGGCTTCCTACCACCCTGTCCTGCTGGGCCAGAAGCTTTGGTCTTCCTCAGCAAAGACACAGCGTTGGGGTAGCCACCCCATAACAGAGCAACACAGACGCTGAACCAGTTCAGCTCTGGAAGGGCTCAGGTACAAGGCCTTGATGGCATCTGGAAACACAACCCTCAAAAGGGACCAAAACCCCAATTAAATCCATCTTACATGGTGTAAAAGTTTTACACAGAGAAAGCTCATAAAGATATTCACCCTCTTTATTAATGAAAGAGCAATATGCCCAGCTGTGGCCTCCTCCCATTAACAATACTTTACACTGGGCTTGACAATAAACAAAAGTGTTTTTATCAAGTACAAAAAGTAGGACTAACGTGAATGTAAATGAAAACAGGCAGATCAAAGTGAATCACTAAGCCAAAATAAACAAAACACGCCAATTATGCCTAATGCACAAAGAAACATCTTAAATAGAAATTCTTACCCTAACGGTAATTCTTTTTCAGAAGCTATGCAATCTCCTAACTTGGGCCTGACCTTTCCCCCTGCTCAGACTTAGATGTTTCCTGCAGGCATCTTGAGCGGTAAGTGGGGGGCCACCTGGCATCTAGCAACTCCCTATTGTAGGGTTTCCCACCTTTATAATCTCTTTGCCCATGCCAGAATTTTTTTGTACTCAGTTCAAATTTTTCTCATGTTGAGTGGAACAAGATTCAAAATGGGTTTCAACATCACATGGCTGGAACAAATATCCTGGCAGGACCAAGCACAAGGCAGGCTGATAGGAAAAACATAACCATTCATATATCATTACCTTGAGCACCGGACCATTACGTTTGTAAGTAGCACTAATGGCTCTCACTACAAATCCTAGGTCACGTTTTCACTTGCAGCACTGGAGATCAATCTTCTGGCCTTCAATTTGGTGGGTCTAATAAAGACTTGCTAAACTGAACAGTGAAGGTGACTCTGGTCGGAGCTAGCACTCCTTGCTGTCCTGAAGAATAGGGGAAGCCGATGGGAGCATTTGTTCCCATTGGCCTCCCTCTGTGAAGACGGCACCAAGCTCAGCTTAGGTAAGCCAACTCCAGCTATGTATTTTATGTGGCTGGCATTGTATTCCTTAACCCGACCTTCCAGGTCTAGTGTAGATTAATAAACAGGTTTGCACTTCCCATTTCTAACTTCACATACAAGAGTGATACATGCCCATAAATGGAATATACACATTCAGCAGATTGTAACTTTAAAAATGATATGTCATATGATGCATTTTGCCTAAAGTGTCTTTGAGTTATGCATATTCATATTCATAAGCCAATTTTCATAAAGGCTGGGGGGCCCCTTGACACCAGGCACTGTTGGAGATGGGATACTAGGTAAGATTGACCAGGGTTTGACTCAGTTCTCTCATGTTCTTATTTGGCCTCCTGGCAGTTTGGAAGGACCGAGAGTTCCCCCACATAGCCTTGCCAATAGGTTGTCCTGCGAAATCTATGGATTTACGGTATGATGCCTATAGGACTCTGACCTTCAATTTCCTCTCTCATTGCTTAGAAGTCACAGGTTGGAAGTGGGAACCATGGTCAAAAGACCAATCACATATAACAACGCTGGATATCAGCACCCGTATCTATCCTGACAAGGGCTAATCACTGCCTAAAACGGCCTCCACATCTGCTTCAGTCTCATTCTGAGCTTCGGAAGAGGTCAAGGTGATCAGTGGAGCTCTTCAATAAGGTGTCAGCCGCAACTACAGATTATCCTGATCTCTATTCTGCAGGAGGATTAAACCTCAGCAAATGTAGAAGTGCCATGCCCCCAGTAGGGTTGCCAGGTGTCCGGTATTCACCTGGACAGTCTGGTATTTTTGCCTCCTGTGTGGTAAAAAAATTCAGAAAATACGGTATTTTCTGATTTTTTTCCCCGGCCAGGAGGTGAAAATGCCGGGCACCTGGCAACCCTGCAAACACTCAGCGCCCGGCCTCTCCCCCCCACCCCTGAGCCCCACCGGGCACCCAACATCTCCAGCCCCCTGACCGTATGCCCCATGCTTATCTGGTTCCACAAGGATGCCGGCACAAAATGGCTGCCAGCAGAAAGACCCACGGGAAGCAATGAGTCCCCTGGGTCTTAGTGCTCAACCACTCCCCTGTTCCTATCCCTGCACTCACTCTTAAAGGGGACATGCTGTTTTCATGCTGTTTTATTTTAATATTTATATTTTTTTGCTTAATAAGTCTTGGAGTCTTTTTTTTGGTCAACAACTTTGGTCTCCCTCCCCTCCTTTTGTTTCTTCAACAGAATTTTTCCCCGGTGTTTTTTTTTGGTGGGGGAGGGTGGGTGTTCGGTACTTTTGTTTCAATCATCTGGCAATCCTAGGCCCCAGAGGCCTACTCTTTCCCCTGGATTCCCTTCTTCCCTTGCTGCTGAACAGAAGGGGACTACAAACTTCCTCCCGCTTCCTGGGTATATACTAGCCCTACCCAACTGTGCTCAAATGAGCATCCTCTGAATTAGGGCTTTTCTCTCCTCCCAGTTGGCTGATTGGGCCTGCCTGGCCTACCTCTGCCCTCCCAAAGCCAGTGTGGGGAGTATGTGCACCCTATCACATCCCCACTGCCAAAGGGGATGGCAGGGTAGCTCCTGGCTGTATAAAACTAAATTGCCCAAAAGTTGAGGTAACCCCGGCCTGTCTCAGTGAATGCCACTACCACAGCCCCAGAGGCAGAAAGTCCTCGTGAGCCATGCCACTCTGTCTGGAGTGACTCTGGAAAAGACTCCTGTGGAGAGCAGGGTGAGTTAGGAGGGCTTGGACCCAACCCCAAAGCAGGTGATGGGGGCCCTCTTGAAACACCACAGCAGGTCTCCTCCAACCAGCCAGGTTTATGTAACAAAATAGCTCACTGTGTGGAAATGACAAGGCCATGGCCTGCCCCTGGCTGAGTATACGGTGCTAAAGGAGAAATGCAAACGAGGTGGTAGAGAGCAGGGTTCTCTGTAAGCGGTGTGCTTGTGTTGACATCCAGGAGAAATTCAAATGCCACCCAGCTGATTACCAGAGCTCACAGCTACATGTTGTGTTTCTATTGGCGGTGCACATTCGCATGTGCATATAAAAATTTATTCTGCACTTATATGGAAAAAAACACACATGGAGGGAACACTGGTGGAGAGCATACTAGGCATACTCAAAGGGTTAGTACACTCCATTTAATGTGTACCCCTCCATGTACATCATGTACCCTATTTGTGTATATACATCTGGTACTGTATAGGGGACATTTTTCTTGAGATAGAAATCAGTTGGAGCAGTAGATATTTCATAGACAATTGCTCTACATGCTGAATTTCATTCAGATTACATTGAGAAGGGAGGAAAGAGAGAGAAAAAAGTCAGTACAGGATTTCCTCACACCCCTCCCTCCAGGATGCTAATATCTTTAAGTTCTGTTCTCCTTTATATTCCTAGAATGATTTCACTCAGCCTTGCCAAGGATGCCTTTCTGTAAAAAGGTCTTAATAACAATTCCGAACCTACCACTATTCTTCATTACAGCACTTAAGCTTTTGTACTTACAGATTCCAAAAGATGATTAATTCATTGTTATTTAAATACTTCATTGTAGAAGGATCTTCAAGTATGACATAAACGTTCTATCCCCTTCATATTTACCATGCCTTTTATTCACGCTACTTTGTTACCAAAGTGCAGTGAAATTTAAAAAGCGTGGCAACCCAACAGAATTTCTTTCAGCATCTTATTTAAAAAAACCAACCCACCTACCACAGTGCTACAATTAAACACATGTTGGGAAACAGCTTCTCAATTTGCAATAAAGAGGTCTCGCATCATGTTGGCTGTCTTAGAAGAGCTGTTACCTTTGTTTCAGTTTCTGAATATTGCAATTAAGAAGGTTCATGAAATAGTTGGTGTCACTTTACTTGAACACAATAGGGGACTCGTACTGTTCTCAATTCACAGGAAAGATCCACCACCGGCATATGTGTGTTTAATATTTAACCCATACTCCCTGACAGGGGAAGAAGTTCTGCTCACTTTTCTCAAGTGAGTAGTCTGCAACTATTTCTGGGAGCAAGGTGAAAAGGGTTTGGCACTGAGCGTTCAGATGTAATGTCAGAAATGCATGTTTGAGACGGATCGTGAGCAGCAAGGTCGACGGTCAAGTGCTACCAGCACCTGAGAAGTGTGTCTACGGCACGGTGCTCGCACTCCCCGAACTGTATCATTGTGCATATAAAATGGCTGTTTTACCAAAACACTTATGATGATGTTTGGATTAATGAGCTGAAACCAATGCAGGTCCAGTCTTACAATTACACAGCTTGGGCTCCTTCTCAGCCACTCACATTGTCTTCATCAGTCCATGCAATTACATAGGCAAAGAACTATGCATTACACGGCCGGTGGCTTTTTTACATCCGTCTTCATGCCTCCAGCACCCCACAGTGTGGCTTTCGCACAGCCATGTGGCCTGGAATGGGATTTTTTTTAAGTGTAAAAATAGAGACCAGATCCTCTACAGGTGTCAACAATTTATACCATCTGCGATAAAGTGAATTGACAAGATGGTTAATTAGTCTCTAAAAAATTAATCGTGTCAGCTCAACACAAGGGTTATTCACTTTTACTCTGTCGGAACAACTTTCGTTTTGTTTTAACCAATAGGACTGGAGAACGGAAACATACTGGTATTCCATGCTTACTAATCTGGAATGTCAGCAATATACCACCCAGTCATGACTGTGCGGATAGCCAAGAGCCAGATCCTGACCTGAGGGAGGTCAGTGTGGCTTATTGGACTCCGAAGCAGATGGAGGAGAGGTCAGGGGGAGATGGCCACCGGTGTGTGCTGAATGTATCTATCACAAGGCTCTGTCATATCTGCCATGATTAATAATGTGGCTGCGTTATACAGTAATGCTTATGGACTTGTCTGTGGCTCTCATCACCATCGCATTAGAGAGACGACTGGATTTAGAAAATCCAATCCCTTGAGGGCGGGGGGCTGGACTTGATGACCTCTCGAGGTCCCTTCCAGTCCTATTATTCTATGATTCTATGAAATAAAATCATCCCTCTTTATAGATAAGGAAACTGAGGCACAATGAGATTCGATGTGTAAAAGCATCAGGCACTAACTCCCATCCGAGCCTGAGTGGTTTGCCCAAGATGACACTGGAAGCCCGAGACAGAGGTGGGACCCAAACCCAGATGGTTTCTAAATCCCAGTTCCGGTAGCTTTAGCCCAGGCTATTTATCTATAGAGGAGAACTAGACAGGGTTCAGGCAGGATGGAATCCACTTCCTAGGTCAGACAGGACCTGCAACCCTCAATGGCCAGGATTGGAATAAAGGTCACTATCTCAATATCAGGGTTTGCACAGGGAGCATGGAATCTAACAACTATGCAGATGTTGCAAAATCCTCCTACACAGCCTTTAAATTTCACAGCTCTCCAGGCCTCCTGCTGCCCCATTCTACCAAAAATTCCAGTTACTGTGTACTACATCTTCAGCAGACAGATTTACTATTTTACTACCTGAATGTCTGTTTTGGGACCAGTTCTGTTCAATATCTTCATCAACGATTTTGATATCAGCATAGAGAGGACGCTTATTAAGTTTGCAGATGATACCAAGCTGGGAGGGGTTGCAAGTGCTTTGGAGGATAGGATCAGAATTCACAATGATCTGGACAAACTAGAGAAATGGTCTGAGGCAAATAGGATGACATTTAGTAAGGACAAATGCAAAGTGCTCCACTTAGGAAGGAACAATCCGTTTCACACATACAGAATGAGAATCAATTGTCTAGGTAGGGATCTAGAGGTCAGAATGGACCACAAGCTAAACACAAATCAACAGCATGGCACTGTTGCAAAAAAAAAAAAAAAAAAAAGCAGTAAACATGATTCTGATTAACAGGAGTGTTTAGAGCAAGACAGGAGAAGTCATTCTTCCGCTCTACTCTGTGCTGATTAGGCCTCAGCTGGAATACTGTGTCCAGTTCTGGGCACCGCATTTCAAGAAAGATGTGGAGAAATTGGAGAAGGTCCGGAGAAGAGCAACAAAAAAGGTCTGGAAAATATGACCTATGACTCTGAGGAATCATAGAATCATAGAATAATAGGACTGGAAGGGACCTCGAGAGGTCATCGAGTCCAGCCCCTCGCCCTCAAGGCAGGACCAAGATCCGTCTACACCATCCCTGACAGATGTCTATCTAACCTGTTCTTAAATATCTCCAGAGAAAGACTGAAAGAACTGGGTTTGTTTAGTTTGGAAAAGAGAGGACTAAGATATGATAGCAGTTTTCAAGTATCTAAAAATGTATTACAAGGAGGAGGGAGAAAAATGGTTCTCATTGGTCTCTAAGGATAGGACAAGAAGCAATGGGCTTAAACTGCAGCAAGGGAGGTTGAGGTTGGACATTAGGAAAAAGTTCCTAACTGTCAGGGTCATCAAACACTGGAATAAATTGCCCAGGCAGGTTGTGGAATTTCCATCTCTGGAGATATTTAAGAGCAGGTTAGATAGACATCTGTCAGGGATGGTCTAGATCCGTGGTCACCAACCAGTAGATTGTGAGCTACCGGTAGATCTCAGGGGCTCTAAGAGTAGCTCTTGAGCCCTCTCTGAACTGCGCACCTGCGCGGTACATTTACATTAGATTTCCTCATTTGAAGAGCAGCTACTCACTAAGCAACAACACAGGTGAGTAGCTGCGAGGAATGGTGGGAGCTGGGAGGTCGGGAGGCCTGAAACACTCCAGCCAGCTGACTGTGGCTTTCACAGCTGGAGCTAGGCGCAGCCTCCCTGGGCTGAGCACAGGGCAGCAGGGCTGGAGGGAAGAGAAGCAGCTGCCCGGCCAGCTGGCCATGGCGCTCAGCCAGAGTGCACCAAGCTCCACGTGGGCTGGCACAGAGGAGAAGCTGCCTGGCCTGCTGGCTGTGGCGTTCAGCCCAGAGGAGGCTGAACCGTGCTCCAGCTGATTGGGCGGCTTCCCCTCTGCGCCTGCCCATGTGGAGCTTGGTGGCACCCGGGCTGAGCACCATGGCCAGCTGGCCAGGCAGCCATTTTTCTTTGCTCCAGCCCAGCTGCCCTGCGGTCAGTCCGGAGGGAGCGTGGGTCGGAGGCTTCCCTCCATGGCTGGTGTAGGGAACTCCCTGCCCCCAACCTTGTTCCCTCACCTCTGCCCCAAACTTGTCCCCCACCCTCCTGGCCCCCTGTTCCCTCTCCCTTGCCCCCCCAACCCCGCTGCAGAAACCTGCCCCCCCCTGCAGAAACTTGTCCCCCGGCACCCTGCCTCCCCCGCAGAAACCAGTTCCTTCTGGTACCCTGTCTCCTACTACAGAAACCTGTCCCCCTGATCCCCTCTGCAGAAACCTGTCCTGGCACCCTGCCCCCTCTCCCCTGCCCCCACTGGCACCCTGTTCCCTGCTCCAGAACCCACTAGCACTCCTCCCCAGTACTGTGTCCCCTGCTCCCAAATGACTTTTCTATGGGTCAGTGACCCCTGACTCAAGGCAGGTTCCCTGCCATTCTCATAAATAAAGACAATGCAGAAACTTTTTGGCTGTGTCTACATTGGCACCCCTTTCCGGAAAAGGGATGCTAATGAGACACTTCGGAATTGCAAATGCCACGAGGGATTTAAATATCCCCTGCGGTATTTGCATGAACATGGCTGCCGCTTTTTTCCGGCTCGGGGTTTTGCTGGAGAAAAGCGCCAGTCTAGACGTGATCTTGCGGAAAATAAGCCCTTTTCCGGAAGATCCCTTATTCCTACTTGAAAGTAGGAATAAAGTAGGAATAAGGGATCTTCCGGAAAAGGGTTTATTTTCCGCAAGAGCCCGTCTAGATTGGCGCTTTTCTCCGGCAAAACCCCGAGCCGGAAAAAAGCGGCAGCCATGTTCATGCAAATACCGCGGGGGATATTTAAATCCCTCGCGGCATTTGCAATTCTGAAGTGTCTCATTAGCATCCCTTTTCTGGAAAGGGGTGCCAATGTAGACACAGCCTTTGTGTTTAACATAGTATTCTATTTAAAAATGAAGCCTGGCCAACAAACCCCCAGTTGGGGCCAAGCCCCCATCTGGCCACAACCACTCCTGCACTCCCCCTTCCCCAGACCCTAGATCTGAGCCTATCAAACACTGGAACCTCATGCCCTCAGCCTCTCACATACCCCAACCCAAATTCCTGCACCCTCACATCCGCAAGCCTGTGGTTTGCTTAGTATCCCAACACTGCCAAGCCTGGAGCCCCCTCCCCGAGCCAGTGTCCCCTTCTCCACCTCCTCCTGCACCCAGATTTCCTCCCAGAGCTTGCACCTCTCACCCCTTCCCACACCCAAATCCCTCATTCCCTCCCCAGAGCCTACACATCCTGTCTCAACACAGCAAGGCTCCAGCTAGACTGCAGGGCTGTGTCTAGACTGGCAAGTTTTTCCGGAAAATCAGCCGCTTTTCCGGAAAAACTTGCCAGCTGTCTACACTGGCCGCTTGAATTTCCGGAAAAGCACTGACGATCTCATGTAAGATCGTCAGTGATTTTCCAGAAATACTATGCTGCTCCCATTTGGGCCAAAGTCTTTTTCCGAAAGACTTTTGCGCAAAAGGGCCAGTGTAGACAGCACAGTACTGTTTTCCGCAAAAAAGCCCCAATCGCGAAAATGGCGATTGGTGCTTTTTTGCGGAAAAGCGCGTCTAGATTGGCCACGGACGCTTTTCCGCAAAAAGTGCTTTTCCGGAAAAGCATCCTGCCAATCTAGACGCACTTTTCCGAAAATGCTTTTAACAGAAAACTTTTCCGTTAAAAGCATTTTCGGAAAATCATGCCAGTGTAGACGTAGCCCAGGAGTTTTTCAGGATTCTGGAGATATCCCAGAAAAACTCTTCTGCATCCAGGGTTGAGTTTGTTCTTCTGCTTTTTTAGTGGAAGAGCAAACAGGCTCTTTTGGTCACCCCTCTATTCCTCTTTCCACAAGGAATAAGGTGGCTTCCAAAAGAAAGGTTTTTTTTCTGACATTTGATCCAGAGTAGACAGGCCAAATGTTGGAAAAACCTCTTCCTACAGAAGAATAAAAAAACAATAAAAATAAGCAGCAGTATAAGGATTGGGGATAGCAAGTGATGGAGAGGAGGAGAATAGAGAGGACGGGGCTTCAAGGAAGGGGCGGGGCTTCAAGGAAGGGGCGGGGCGGTAGATCTTGGCTTGGTCTGTCATTTAAAAAGTGATCTTGGGTGTAAAAAGGTTGGAGACCACTGATCTAGATGGTGCTTGGTCCTGCTGTGAGGGCAGGGGACTGGACTCGATGACCTCTCGAGGTCCCTTCCAGTTCTAGGATTCTATGATGGGAGGGGAAGGAACAACAAATGCACTGGAGAAAACAGGAACTGATGCCAAATGCTGGATAAAAAAATTCAGAACATGCATTAGGAGTCTGCTTTCTCTTCAATTTCTAGTGTGCTTAAAAAGAAGTAGCCTACCCCAAATTTATATAGTCTGGAGCTGTACTTTTATCTTGGTTTTCTGGTTATGATGTGGGCAAATCACTTGTAGGTCACCCTCACTGAAACGATGAATCAAATGCATAGGATGTACCATCAAGTGAAACTTCTTTACTGCATGTTTCCTGAATGGACTGTTCTTACTCTGTCAAATATGGGCATAGAAAGCTTGACCAGCTCCACTGAAGTCAATGGGAATATTTTCATTAATTTCAGGGGGACTAGATTGGCCTAATTCAATACAAACAACATACATGAACACATATGAGTGACTGGATTGATAAATAGTGTTTGAAAAACTGGCCAAATCCTGAGCTGATGTGAAGCAGAAGAGCTGCGTTGAAATCAGCGAAGCTACATTGATTATACCAGCTGAAAACCGAGTTCAATATTTTCAAGCTATATATTTAGCAACACAGGTTTGGCTCTCTCACAGTAAATCTACCCCAATGTGCTGGTGATATACATGCTCTGTTTCTAGATAACCCTTTACATGTATACATAAGGGGTTAGATATAAATTGTGTTTGTGTGCGCGCGCATGCGTGCTTTTAAATTAGAAAGCTTGTAAGTGCTGTATTTTGTAATGATGATCACCAACTGAGGAAATGAAGGAATTAGCCACACAATAAAAACTCTAATTGCTTGGCAACAGCATTTAGGCTCCATTAGATAGATTCGTAACTGCTTCTAGCGAAATAAACTCCTGTGTCATTAGATAACAAGGAAAGAAATAGGTTATTTCCTTTTTGAAAGGTATGAAAGCTTCCAACTGCCTGATGTATTCGCTTAGTAGATTATTTTCTGTCATCTCAGTTAATTGAATTTTATCCATTGCTCTTAGAATTCTTTCCTTTGTATAAGGTTAAAAAGTTCAGAGGAGTCACATTTTTGAACCATGTCCATTTAGTGCATAAACCAACTTCAACTGCACAAAGTACTTTGGGGGAACTGGAGTAACAAAAACTATAATATAATTGCTTTTTAGCGCCTGGGTGAATTGGCGTTCAAATAACTGTTTGTAAAACATCTCCTTGCAGCGCAGCGCCCAGTTGAGATGTTGTAATGAGTAACTCAAAGATATTTACTGCGCCAGCAATAAACTTCCTTTGCGAAGTTCCCTGAAAGATCTGATTGTGGGAGAGCTTGGCCCTTTTATTCCATAGAAAATCAAATTTGAAACCCAGAATGAAGTTGTGGTTTCAGTAAGAACTGGATTGACTAGCTTTCAGGCTGCCCATGGAATAGCTACAGGTTGCGTATTTTTGGGGCCTCTGTGAAGTGTGAATTCTGTGCATGTGTGTGTTTATACACTAGCCAGAAGGCTAGTAACTTTTGTGCTCAAAAGTTTAACTCTGTCTCTGGTCAGGTAACCAATGGAAGGTTGGGACTATATATTAGGTCAATTTTAACCCCAACCCCTTCTGTTGCTAAGGAGGTTTCTGTAACAGAAGGGCTTCTATCTAACTTGCAATAAAACTCCAATAGGTGTCTAAATCTTATTTTTCAGTGTTACCACTGCGTAGCTGAAGCTGAAATAACCAAGTGTCAGTTAGTCAATAAAGAGGAGCCTGAGAAGACTGACAGATTAGTTCCCCTTATCTCCCTGAATCAGCTCATACCGCAAGCTGAATTGAAGGTCAATATCTTGTGATTCTTCTGTGGTAAGCAGGTGTCTGGAGAGTAGGGATTTTCTGCTATGTAAGCTCCACTATCCCTCATTGTTGGCCTACATAGGGCCAATTTCAAAACCGTCAAAATGTATTATGGAAAACCTCCCCTGAACAAAACCCTACATAAAACGTTTCCAGGATTTTTTGTTGCTGTTCCTCCGTCCTATTCCCTCCCCCCTTCCCAACATACAGCATCACTCTCTCATGCCGTGGTGACAGCACTACTCAGCTTTTGAGGTAGCCACACGAGCAAACGGCCCAGGCTTGCTTTTAAAAATCGCTCCTTTTAAACCCCCGCCTTTCCCAAAACAATGGAAGAGAAAAAGTGGGTAGACTTGGGAACTTTTTTCTCAGATCAACTTTCTGTAAATTAACACGAGTCACCGAGAGCTGTGATTTCAAGCGACTGTCCTCATTTCTCCTCATGCTGATTTAAAAACCCCTTCCAGAGGCAACACATGTCATGAGGAAAGAGAAAGAAATAATTCTCCATAGATATGCTTTCTCCTGGAGTTAATTATCCCCACAAACCCCATCGGTCAGTCTAATATATTAATATGGCTCCTCACTACTAAGGTTTCTGCATGCCTCACACTTGATGCATTGATCCTCGTTACACATCTGGGAGGGAGGGCAGTGCTATTACCCCCATTTTATAGATGGGAACTGAGGCAGAGAAAGAGGCTAAATGACTTGTCCAAGGGGCCAGAGGATGTCTGTGTCAGAGCAGGGAAATAAACTCAGTTCTGCAGGAGTTGCCTTGCTTTTCCTCCCCCCGAGAATCTCTCCTACCCCCACTGGTCAACTATTTACCAGTGTTGCCAGTTTAGTCGTTTTCCAACCGCCTCTGTAAATTCGAACATCCCTTCTCATTTCAATTCCTGGGGAAGACGTTTGAGCTAAGCTTGGTTCTGCAGCTAGATCTGCACGGCAGACCACATGGGATGCCCTTTCATTTCATAGGGCTCGGTATAGGACTGAGGTCTGCCCACATGGAGCCAAGCTCCCCAAATCCTAGCTCAGGCAAGAAGCGTTTCCTCTGCGTGAGCTCCAAGCAGAGAGATCAGGACAGAATATTCGGATTCCAGAGGGCACATTGCTACACCTTGGAACGCTATGGGCCATCCATCCTGCTTAGTGTGCAACAAAACCGGGCTGTATCTGAATTCACTAGCAGTGGGGTTCAGCTGTACATCTTTAAACATGCACAGGGGGCCTCCGGGGCTGTCCTCTCAAAGGATTTAACTGGTGCATGCTAATAAAATACAGAAATTGATTTAGTCGCCTGAGTACGAAGCTTTTGGAATACTCAGACTCCCTAGAACCAAAGTTGACTGGGTTAGTTCAGGCCTTCCAGATCGATCAGTTGGTAGCATGCAGCTTCCAGTGTGAAACTCTCAACAGAAAGGTAATCAAATAAAAATCAGGAACATGAATCTTTTAGGTGGCCCTTTACAGTACACAGCTCCCTGCGTCCCTGTCACATCCCAGACACTTTTCATCAGTGTAGGGGGTTTGCCTGGGTAAACCTCAGCTAAAATTTCTTTTCTCCTTCCCTCTTCACTGTTGTGCAGCTTGTGGTTTTCTACTAGTCTGCAGAGCTGCTCCTATCTAGAGGTGGCTGCATTTTGATTGTGATTATGTGTGTGTAGATTTCTGCCCCTTTACCCAGGTCTATACTAGGACTTTATTTTGAAATACCCCTCCCCCCAGGTCAAATTTATAAGCGGAGTGTCCACACAACCAAGCCAGTTATTTCGCAGTAACAGGCCACGGAATCTGAAATGTGCACTCCTGCTTTTCATCAGGAGTAATGTGAATTCCAAAATAGTTATTTCGAAATAGCGATCGTGTGGCTGCACCAGTGCTGCTATTTTGAACTGACTGCTCCCCAGAGTAATTTGAACTACAGGCAGTCCCCGGGTTACGTACAAGATAGGGACTGTAGGTTTGTTCTTAAGTTGAATCTGTATGTAAGTCGGAACTGGCATCAGCCGCTGCTGAAACTGATCAGTTTCAACCGCGGCTGAATCTGGACGCCAGTTCTGACTTACATACGGATTCAACTTAAGAAACCCAGGCGTCCCCAAGTCAGCTGCTGCTGAAACTGATCAGCGGCTGATTCCAGGAAGCCTGGGGCAGAGCAACTCTGCCTCGGGCTTCCTGTAGTCAGCCGCTGGTCAGTTTCAGCAGCGGCTGACTTGGGGACGCCTGGGGCAGAGCAGCTGGGGTGCTGCTGGGTTGCTACAGTAGCGCGGCTCCTCGGCGCTACTGGAGCAACCCGGCAGCCCCCAGCTGCTCTACCCCAGGGGTAGGCAAGAAAAGCCTGGTCTGCTGGGGGGGGGGGGCCACTAGCTGCACCCCCCCCCAGCAGACCAGGGAGACAGGGGTGGAGGGACCGCCCAAGTCCTCCACTGCTTTGCTCCATCTCCCTGGTCTGCTGACCTGGGAGACGCGGAGCAAAGCCGCAGAACACGCGGGCAGCGGGACAGTCCAGGTGCGCCGCGGCTGTCCCACTGCTGGCGTGCTCCGAGGCTTTGCTCCCCATCTCCCTGGTCTGCTGGTCAGACCAGGGAGATGGGGAGCAAAGCCTTAGAGCACGCCTGCAGCGGGACAGCCCGGGCGCGTCGCGGCTGTCCCACTGCTGGCGTGCTCCGCGGCTTTGCTCCCCGTCTCCCTGGTCTGCTGGTCGGGAGACAGGGAGCAAAGCCATGGAGCACGCCCGCAGGGGGACAGCTCAAGCGCGCCCAGGCTGTCCCGCTGCGGGCGTGCTCCGTGGCTTTGCTCCGCATCTCCCTGCAGACCAGGGAGATGGGGAGCAGCTTTTCTCGCCCCGGAGGACAGGGGCGGCGAACCGCGGCGCATCTGGGCGTCCCGCCGCTCCCATCCTCCGGGGCGAGAAAAGCCCCGTTCGTAACTGCGGATCCGACTTAAGTCGGATCCGCGTAACTCAGGGACTGCCTGTAATGACTCCCCCATGCTTCCTGGGGCTCTAAGCTGGAGGTAGCGCGTCCACATTAATAGAGTCTGCCTCAGACGAATTTCGAGGCTTCCCTACAGTGTGGACAAACTAATCTAAATTTGTTGAATTGGGAGTTATTCGAATTTATGAATTTCAAACTAGCCTGCTAGTGCAGACATAAGGCCTTGGAGAAAGATAGTATTACATATACGCATTTTATATCCACATAAAATATGTGTGTGTGTGGGTATAGATGTGTGCATTCATAGATCACTTACATTCTAGCAATCCAATAACGTATTTATTATCCTCTGCTGTTCTTTCCTCTCCAGTGTGAAAATGGGCAGCACCCAGCCCTCATTTTTTTTTAAATCTTGTCATTTATTCCTACCTAAAGCAACCCTGAACAGCTGTTTTTAATGTCTGAGTAACCCATAACATATGCCATTTCCCTCATTATCAGTTAGGCTGTTGCCCTTGAGCTGGGCCAATTTTCTTGTTACTAACTAGCAGGTATTGCTTGCCTGCGTCAGGAACTTTATGACTCCCGGCTGTTGCGGCTCTACAGGGAGCTGATAAGAGGAGTTAAAATTTAATGCTGGTTGGGAGAGAGGCAGTGCCTTGATGCCACTTAATACTGTGGAGAGCTACCAACCAGTGTGTTCAGACTACCCTGGCCTGACTGAATCAACAGGGCAAATGGAGCTGGTATTTTCCTCCGTGAAGGGCCTTTCGTTGCTGTAGGCCAGGAGTGGCCAACCCGTTACAGGCAAAGAGCCAAAATAATTGGGAATATAGTGCAAAGGGGCGGGGGGAGGGGCGGGGGGAGGAAAAGTTGTTGAACAAAAACAAAAAAAAATGACTGCCCCTTTAAAAGGAGCCCTAGGCCTGCCGTTTGGAGGCTTTTTGGCCACATCAGGCTCCCAACAACTGACGCCATATTGAAAACGCCAGATGTTTCCCCTGCCTCAGTGAACACTGGGAGCCAGGGGTCGTTTTCAGGGGTGCAGGGGCCCCACCCTTGAGGGGGGGAGAGCCGCATGCGGCTTGCGAGCTGAGGGTTGGCCACGGCTGCTGTAGGCTGATGACCAGGAATGTGAGGGTCTGGACCTGTTTAAGGAGAGCTGACCCCCTGCTGGGGCGGCTCTGCAAACCAGTGGGTCTGATCCTGGTCTCAGTCTTGCCAGCTCAGCTTCATTCATGTCAAGGCAGGAGTGACTTCTGGTTTACACAGCTGTGAGAGCAGAATCAGGCCCTGTGGGAGTTGGTCACACTGGCTGGAGGGTTGTGGGGAGAGGTGGGGGCTCTGCTCTCTCTCCTCTCCTGCCTTCCCTGGGGGCTCTGGGCTGTGCTCAGTGACAGCCGACAGCAGCCCAGCGAAGTGATAACAAGCTGAGAAACTCCAATTGCAGCAGGCCTAATGGCCCATCCTGCCCATTAGACAGCTGTGCAAGTGGTGGGGTTTTCAAGGAGGGATTATCGATCAAGAAAGCAAACAGCCTTGCCTGCTGTGTAAAAAAGGCGCAGAGGGGTCGCTGTGTTAGTCTGTAACCTTAAAACCAATGCGTAAGGCCTGTGGCATCTTCGAGACTAACCAAAATATAGAGAATCATGAGCTTTCGTGGATAAAACCCACTTCATCAGATGAGCTGGAGTGGAAATACCAGAAACCAGGAGAGATATATAACAGTGGAAGAAGTACCTGTCAGTTGTAGGACCCGTGTTAATGAGGTTAATTAAGTGGGCTCAATATGTCCCATACAGAGCTTTTGATGTGAAAATGTGGATGTTAAAGGTAGGAGAAATTGGCTTTGTAATGCACCAACCAGTTAATGTCTTTATTATTCAACCCCAGGGTAACAGTTCCACGGGCTCTCTCTGTACTTGGCTAAGTCCTTTGTAGAAGAATGGCTGCTTTTAAATCCACGAGTGAGTGTCCAGGCAAGTAAAAATGTTCCCCTATGGGTTTCTGTGTGGTACCATTTCTGATGTCTGATTTGTCTCCATTTATCCATGCTTGCGTGACCGAGGTACATGGGCTGCAGAGGTACTAGAAACAAGGGTGGGACTGTCACATCCCTTGGCCTGAAGTGGTTTCCATGACGTACTGGATTTACAGTTTGGTTCAATGGCTCTCAGTGCCCTCACTACACAAACTGTTCCAGCCCGCCTGCCAAGAGGGGAGGCGGACCCAGGCAGGGAACCCATCTCTTGGTGCCTTGAGTCCCTCCATAGAGATGAGCAAGGAGCAGCAGAGGGAATCACTTTGCCAGGACCATTAAAGCATGAAGCCAGCCTGCAGCTTTACATTGGTTACAGACTCTGTAAGGCAGGCATGTCCAAAGTCCGGCCCACGGGCCAATTGCGGCCCGTGTTCCGGTTTAATACGGCCCCACAGGTAATTTGGCAATATCTATCTTTTAAGGCCCCCAACGAATCCATATATATTGAGATGAATACATTGTAAAATCTCAGTTAATGTCAGTTGGTCTAAATCAGTTATAAATATATTTGGACACAACATGTATACTTGGTGTTATGTTCCTGTTCATATTTTTTGAACTTAAAAGTTGACAGACAACCTTTATTACCAATAATATGTAATGTACTTTACAATGTTCCTGACATATATTTCAGTTTCCTGGATTTTTTTTCATCTGGCCTTCAGATATGAAAGGCAGAGTGATTTAACACCTGTTTAGATTTGTCATCCATGTGACGAAATGAAAAGTATGCCGTTTGCAATAAACTTTGCATAAATTAGTTAATTTGCATTTAATTTTAATGGTTCAAAGAATGTCAGGCAAAATGGTCGGCCCTCACGCATGTTCACTTCATCAAATCTGGCCCTCTTTGAAAAAAGTTTGGACTCCCCTGCTGTAAGGGCTTGATCCACAGACCAGCTGGAGTCCTTCTGGGTATGTCTACACTACCCTCCTAGTTCGAACTAGGAGGGTAATGTAGGCATACCGCACTTGCAAATGAAGCCCGGGATTTGAATTTCCCGGGCTTCATTTGCATAAGCGGGGAGCCGCCATTTTTAAAACCCCGCTGGTTCGAACCCCGTGCAGCGCGGCTACACGGGGTTCGAACTAGGTAGTTCGAATCCTAGTCCGAACTACCTAGTTCGAGCCCCGTGTAGCCGCGCTGCACGGGGTTCGAACCAGCGGGGTTTTAAAAATGGCGGCTCCCCGCTTATGCAAATGAAGCCCGGGAAATTCAAATCCCGGGCTTCATTTGCAAGTGCGGTATGCCTACATTACCCTGCTAGTTCGAACTAGCGGGGTAGTGTAGACATACCCTCTCAGACTTCATGGTCTGAATTTGGTTGCCTACGGGTACATTGCATGGAGAGAAGCAATGCTCCCAGTCACAAATGACTGCAGGTTTCATAACCCCCCTGCAGGCGAGTGCAGCCAAAAGGGATTGTGCAGCGCTAGATTTGGTTCAAAACGGGAAGGCCTCTTTTAACGTCACAGGTCGAAGGAGGTGCATGGAGTCCAACAATGCAAAGATGGCCAGGTTTCCCGCCAACATCAAGCTCAGCAAATTCACCACAAAGCACACGGACCCATTTAATAAACTGATGGGCACTGAAACCAACACAGCAGAAGAATTGACCAACTCAGCAGCACCCAGTCGGGCTAGCAACAGGCTTCACCAGGCCCTGGGCAATGTGAGGCGGGGACTCGGCTCTGAGAGCCCATAAAGGGGCGTGGCCTTGGGCAGAAGGAGTGGGGCTAAGAGCAGTCAGTCCTTAGCACTGCGCAGACCGTACCGCATGGTGGTGATCTAAAGGGTCCGGTGCTGTAACCGCTCCTAGTGCCGAGATAGTAGTGGCTGCCAAGAGTCATGGGTTCTTTTCAATCGCCGGGCCCAGGGGTAACTGTCCTCTTTGCCCCCCGACCCTGGTCAACAGCCCTGGCACCCAGCTTTAATGTAATGCCCTTGAAAAAGCAAACACAAGCTGATTTGAAACTCTCTCCCAACAAGTGAGATTCTGAAGAGAGAAGACCCACAGAAAAGCATTTAGGGTTTAAACAATAGCACTTCCAAAAATACACCACCGGTTATTAGCATAGCGGAGTCAAAAGTTTTGTGGAGAAGCATAATGGAGGGTTACATAAGTGACATTTAAACCCATCTTAAGGCAATTAATCTTTCTTCCAAATGTGAAGAGTTCAGTTATGGGCACCTGGTACTCGACTTCACTCTAAAACCTTTCTTTGCAAATTAAAAAGATAATCAGTCCATGAAGAGGATAAATTAACGGTGTAAGAATTTTGTTCTGACATAGCCATTTCAATTATACAAGTGACACTGCAGAGACAAAATCCAAAAAAGTTATGGCATTTTCTCTGCAGCAGAAAACTTGGCAAAAACACCTATGGGGCTAGGTTGGTAGGCAGACGAAAGAGTTTTCTTTTTGATAAGAGAAAGCCCATCAAAACATTTCAGCTCCAGTGGTACAATGGCTGTAGACAAAGAGAGGTGATCTGTTAAATTTGTCATACACATACACACAACCCAAGTATGCCAGTCATACATACGTATACACACTCGATATGTTTTGCCATACACATCACATCCCGATCGGAAGACGAGGCCATCTGTGTGGAGAGTTTTGCCAGTGCAACTTTACCATCCCCAGCTAAATGAAAACAAGCAGCGTTTAAGCAGCATTTTGCAAGAACTGCTCCTTTTTGGCCATGTGCTATTTGCTTTGTACAACAACACAGCCCTTAATGTAAGTTGATTGCCTGGCCACCAAGAAGATTACCCAAACAGTCAGATGATGACTTTAGAGCTGCTTGATTTTAAACAGTTTTGAAAAGCCAGCTCCATTTTCTGCTTTGGTGAATAACAATTCCCTGTACTGGCATATTAGAATAAATCAGCGCAGTTGGTACTGAATTGTTATAAAGTTCCCAACTATTATAACATAGTTTCTATTAGAGCAGTTTTCTCCTTAGCCAGTCAAGTGGAATGATCCCTGAAAGCAATGGTTTGCGGCAGAGAAATGTGCTTAGCTTTCTCACTCTGAACTCCCTGCCTCATCATAAATTTGTGATTAACACACACACAGAGTCAGACTATTCAGAGGACATTGTTTCTAAATGATAAGGAGAAAGTGAAATATACTACGGCCTAAGAATAGAGCATTAATCTGCTGGGAAGGGACTGAGCAAAAGAAAAAGGAGACAAATCATCCAAAATGGGTAATGTACACGGTGCAAAAACTTTCTGGAGTCTTTATTTATCATTGCATCTGTGTGTGTGTGCGTGTGTATGTTTCATTCTGTCTCTATCATTGTTTCTCCCTCTGTGTATGTCTTTGTATTGCACCCTCTGTGCGCGGGCGCATCCTGCACCTCACCAAACCCAACTCTGAATAGCACAACAAAGGTCCTGCCATCTGGGATACATAACTGCAGGGAAAGAGCCAAATAACAGGGTCCTTAGACCTGTGTAAGCAAACTGAAATACAGATAGACCAACAGGAGACGATTCAAAGAAGGAATCCAAACATCCCCCCCCCCCACCACCCCCCCCAAAAAAAGATGGGTGTGGCATGACAAAAGGTAAGAATGCTGAGCAACCTGGAAATCACTCATTGTGGGGGAAAATGCCCCTTCAACCAGCATATGCCAGATGCAGACAGATACATGAATTTAGACCATAAAAGGTCTGGGGTGTGAGGGTAGGAGGGTGGTATACTGTGCTTAGATGTGGTCACCCCATCTCCAAGATGACATACTGGAATTAGAAAAGGTTCAGAAAAGGCCAACAAAAATGATTTGGGGTATGGAACAGATTAATAAGACTGGGACTTTTCAGCTTGGAAAAGAGACAGTGTGTGTGTGTGTGGGGGGGGTGATATAGAGGTCTATAAAATCATGACTGGTCTGGAGAAAGTAAATAAGAAATGTTATTTACACTTCATAAAACAAGAATTAAGGATCATCAAATGAAATTAAGAGGCCACTGGTTTAAAACAAACACAACACACGATTGACCTGTGGAACTCCTTGCCAGAGAATGTTGTGAAGGCCAGGACTTTAACAGGGTTAAAAAAAAACTAGATAAGTTCATGGAAGTTAGGTCCCTCAATGACTATTAGCCATTATGGGCAGGAATGCTGTCCCTAGTCTCTGTTTTGGGTAGCAGGTTTAAAACTAATAAAAGAAAGTTCTTCTTCACACAGTGCGCAGTCAACCTGTGGGACTCCTTGCCAGAAGACATTGTGAAGACTAGGACTTTAACAGGGTTCAAAAAAGAGCTAGATAAATTCATGGAGGTTAGGTCCATCAATGGCTATTAGCCAGGATGGGTAGAAATGGTGTCCCTAGCCTCTGTTTGTCTGGAAATGGGTGAGAGGAGAGGGATCACGTGAGGATTACCTGTTGTGTTCCCTCCCTCTGGGTCAACTGGTATTGGCCACTGTCAGCAGACAGGCTACTGGGCTAGATGGATCGATGGTCTGACCCACTATGGCTGTTCTTATGTTCTCACACAGAGCAGACCCTTGGGCACCCGGAGCTATCCATGACTGTGTGGTGATGAAGGTTCAGTTGCCGTCACAGAACCAACCTTCTTGCCCCAGGGCCTAGGGATGGAAGTGGGTGTAGGCAAGGGAAGGGCTCACCAGAATGAGTATTACCCACGTCTCTGCACACACATACTTCAACCTAACATCCTCCAGTAGGGAGTTCCTGGCTTTGCACAGTCCTGGAGAAGAGAGCTGGGACTCAGAGCTGACGTGGAGGTCAGGGCCTCCATATGAACCCTCCTAGGCTCCTGAGGAGCTGCGTGGATTTGGGAGGATCAGCAGGATCATGGGGCAGAACCGGTTTTTTTCAGAAAGAGCAACTCACCCAATGGAAAGGTTTCAAGGGGCCTCCGAGGAGGGCCTTTTGGATGTTCCTTCACTTGCTCAGAGCATCCACCCTCAACAGCTTTTCTCCTACCCCCTTTCCTTTTCCACTGCACCTAGCTCTGGTGGATGCAGCCAGGAAAAGCCCAGCAGAGCCTGGGAGACAGCTGCATGAGCTTCGCCAGCCTGGAGGCCCTCGTTGCACATGTCAGGGGGTACATCAGATGGCTACGCTCCTTAGCCCTCTCCTCTGAGCTTGCCCAAGCAATGCCATTCGTGGGGGTCGTTCTGTGTTGTAGACTCTTGTCCAGGAAGAAATAGGATGTGGAGCAACAAATTGTTTGGGAAAGGCTTCCAAAGAGCCACCAGAAGGTGACAGTATTACTACAAAGCTGAGCTGGGTCCAAAGAGCCACCCATCTACACAGCCCCCAAAACTCGATATAAGATGCGCAATTTGCGCTATGCAAATTGCATATCTTATTTCGATTGAATTTCAAAATAGGCTATTTCAAAATTTGGTGCATCTAACAGCACCAAAATTTCAAAATAACGCGCTATTTCGAGACATTCCTTGTCCCTCATGAAATGAGGTTTACTGGAGCGGTCGACAAAGGCTGCCGCGCTGTGCCGGATCAGCTGATTGTCGGCTCAGCACGGCAGCCATTTTTATTTTAATGAAGCGGGGATTATTTAAATCCCCGCTTCATCGACTATGTCGAGTAAATTACTTTACATGGCTCAGTCGATGGAGCCATGTAGTCTAGACGCACCCCTCGGGAAAACATCAACTCATCCAGATATCTGTCTAGTTTTCAAATTGGCTACAGAAAAAGCACTAGAAAAGTCAGCACAAAGTAAAATTTCATGTAGACAGTGACTTCTTTATGCTGCTCTATCTACCTTATATTTGAGAGAGTTTGCCTGTGCGTCTATTCTGTCTGTTCAACTACTCCTCCTAGATGGGAAGAGCTAGGACCACCACATTCAGAATGCAACTTTCTCTGATTATAACTTAAAGCAAGGCCAGGGATTGGTTGTGCCAGGACAATGGGATGTGCCTGGAATGGGACTGCTTCTCATGAAACCATTCATAAAAGAGACAGACTCCTCAGGCAGGTGAAAGGGGGTGGGAGCACCCTGAGCCTCTCGCCTCCTAAGCAGCCTTTAGGGAAGGTGTGTAGTTTCTAAGTGAGGTAGAACTTGGGGATATGCACGACAAGTCGGACTCCTGGAAGGGTACCATAGTGTGGAAAGGGCCAGGCCGAGAACCACTGGCTCCTAGGATCAGAAGAAAAAAGGGACCTTTCCTTTTACACGTGCAGCAAAAGCAAATAGCCACGCTGGTGATCCATAGCAGGAAAATATTCCATCCTGCCCTGTACCATATGCAACCACCTGCAGCATTCACTTGGCTTCCTGCACAGCCAGTTGCCAGGAGGAGAGACACTAGTGTAACAGTTTGCAAAATGGTACACCATTTAAAAAAAAATACGGACACCATAAAATCTCTCTAAATGTGGGCAATGAAAATGCTGTTCCCTATCGCCCTGGGATGGCCGCTGTCACGTCTCTCGCATGGCTTTGCCACTGGTGAAACTTTCCTTTGATGAAATAAAAAGCAAGATTCATCGCCCACACAAAGAGCAGTTTCTCTGTCTTTTGTAAGTGGCTTTTTAGTGTAACTAGTTGGTTGTGTAAAAATAAATCAAGGGGCGATTCACTGGGCTGATGACACATCTGGGGCATGAATTAGAACCGGTCGAAGATGACCACTGCTTTTCACAGATCTTGACTTCCCGACTTCCACATGGTGTTAAAAGAAAGGACTGGGAGCCAGTGTGCTAGAATGTCTTGCCCTCATGCTACTTACTTGCTGGATGGTGCTGAGTGAGGGAATTAGGCCAGGATTTGAACGTATGCTGAAAACTGACATATCCACTGGAAGTAATGGAGCGGCAGTTGCTTGGCTGATCTGAAAACCGGGCTTGAGGCGTGGTCTCTAAAGAATCATAGACTGCTAGAACTCAGGAGGGCATCAAGTCCAGTCCCCTGCCCTCACGGCAAAACCAAGCACCATCTAGACCATCCCTGACAGGTGTCTGTCTAGCCTGCTTTTAAATATCTCCAGTGATGGAGATTCCACAACCTCCCTAGGCAATTTATTCCAGTGTTTAACCACCTTGACAATTAGGAAGCTTTTCCTAATGTCCAACCTAAACCTCCCTTGCTGCAGTTTAAGCCCATTGCTTCTCATTCTATCATCAGAGGTTAAGGAAAATCATTTTTCTCCATTGTCCTTGTAACACCCTTTTAGGTTCTTAAAAGCTGGTTCCCTCTCAGTCTTCTCTTTTCCAGACTATGACACCCCAAATCAGAGACCGCTTAAAAAAATAAGCCCAACGTTTACAAATATTTATAAATGTGTACTGCCACTTTCGGGCTCTTTGGTGAAAGGGCATTCGGTCAGCAGGGAGCTTCCTGGATAGAACCTTGAAATCTACGGCAGCCTAGGAATTGCTATGCATGTTAAAGCAAAACTAAATAGTAATGTTGTGAAAAACATTTGTATATAAAAAAAGGCACTTTAGAGGTAAGCAAGAGAGCCTGACTAACTCAGACCACTGTGGGATAATGACAAATACAATCACAGGCATTCCTTCAGTTTTGTTACCACTTGCCTATCCCAGTCACTGTTTGTTCTTGATAGAAAACCTTAAAATAAAATAACTTAATTTTCTTTTAAAAAATGTGTAATTGTCCTGATTTGACTTAATTTTTACAGAAAAGCCCTTTTTACAGAAAAGCCCATTTTACAGAAGGTTATGATGTGTGTAATATTCACCACAAAATGAAACAGCTCATTTGAAGACAGCTCCAGTCTGTCAGGGAGGGAAGGAGGGAGGGAGAAAGAAAGAAAGAAAGAAAGAAAGAAAGAAAGAAAGAAAGAAAGAAAGAAAGAAAGAAAGAAAGAAAGAAAGAAAGAAAGAAAGAAAGAAAGAAAGAAAGAAAGAAAAGTGCTATGTGATGATAGATAGATGGAGATTTCTAAATTATTTTAAAATGCATAATATTTACCTGCACACACAGCAGGCATTGATAGTCAAATCCTGCTCCCTTTGAAGTCAATGGGTATTAAACCTGGATTAAATACCCATGGGTTCAGAATTGTGCCCTTTATCAGGTACACATTATTTAGTGTTCTTGTAGCCATGTTGGGCCATTTAAAAAAAGGAGTTGAAGGGCATTGTGCTTAATATCTTTGTGTACAAAATAAAACAATTAATGGGATACTGGGCCCAATCCTTTACTCCCAGGAATACTATTTACTCATGCCAGAAGACCCATTACAATCCCATTGCAAGTGTATTGACAAGGTCATATCTCATCATAGTCATCCGCTAGTTATCCTGTAAAATTATTCTCCCAAATCTGAAGGAAGGCAGCAAAGTTAACCTCATGTTGCCAAAACACAGCTTGCTAACCTGAGAAGAAAAGAGCTCTCTTCCTGCTTCCTTACAGAAATAACAATGGGGCTGTTGGGATGACTAAGGGCTAAGAATCAAGTCTGCTGTCAGGTCAAATCTGAACCAAAATGAAAAGGTATGTAGCCAGTTTTCAGATGAGCTCCCCTGATGCCAATGGAAACATCATCATAATTATGGGTAGGATAAAAGGCCTTAGTTATTTCCTTTGGACGCATACTTTCCCAAAATCCATGATGACTGAAACTGTTTCTATTTTTTTAAACAACCCTCATGCAAATAGATTTTTAAAACAAATCAATACGCTCTCTGTAGCATTTGCAGCCCAGAACAGTAAAGAGGCAGAAAATAAAACTGGCTGGAAACAAAAGAGACTGACTTTTCTTTATTTGTTTATTTATTTCTCTCTTTTCTTTTTTTTTTTTCTTTCTTTCTTTCTTTCTTTCTTTCTTTCTTTCTCTCTCTTTTTTTTTTTTTTGCTGAGAAAAATGCAAAAAATAAACATAATCATGACTAAGAAAAAACATGAATCGTGATTTTAAAATCCCTTCCGCTCTAGGACCTGCTCCTGTAGCTCCTTTTAGTAACAAAGGGCAAAGAGATTTTTATGTTATTATTTTAAATATATTATTCTAAAACTGACAACATTACATTAAAAGGACTTTAGCTACTCTCAGAGCCCTTTTGATCTACTGCATCAACACATGGTTAAAGAGTAATACCATGCTCAGTAATAATACATACTCAAAATTCTTCTGGGTAATGGTAATTATACATTCACTGCAGCTCCTCCTAAAGCTGAATGTCTCAGCTAGTCTAACTTGGTGTTTTAAACTCTTATTAGGGATTTGGCTATCCTGTGAACGAACATCGCTTCATCGCTGTAGGGATCTGATCATCAAACCAACTCTATTTTGTGAAAAAAGAAGGAAAGGAAGATGTAAGTGTTGATTTAATGTCTATTGATCTATCCGTTCTATAAAGTTATATTGAATCCAGCCTATATTTGCTCTTCAGCTTTGAACAAATTCGGGCTCCAAACTTGCTCCAATTCAGGTCAATGGCAAAATTCCCAATTCCTTCAGTAGGTGCAGGATTAGACCCCTCCTGTTATTAACATTTGTCTGGCATGGTTTTTGCTACTACTCCTTGTCTTTTAATTGCTTCTTGCACTTTCTAGGCATTAACCAGAATGTGCAAAACAGTGTGCAAACGTCAAATGATTCAGTGTTCTTTACCGCCAGGCTGCAGCTACCCTGTGTTTTTCAATGCTTGGCACACAAAAAAAGTGATCATTAAATAAATGACACATGACTGCATTCAACAGAAAACTGGCAGGGAGAGCATGGAGAACTTTTGGGGTCCCAAAGGCAATCCCTGAACCAAGACTATGTTGTTTGCAAGCAAGAATATTTGTATCTTGTATACTATCTCCTCGGGAGCAATAAAGTCCTATGACCTTATCATAGGAGGGTAAGAAATTAGGATCTTCTGACTAGATCATTGACGTGACTTTGGAGTTTTGTCATTCAGAGACAACATTCACAAAGAGATTTTTGTCCATTGCCATATTTATAGACACATACTTCCCTGACACCACATACACAGAGAGAGAGAAAGAGAGAGAGATTTGGAACGTGTGATACCTGATACTGCTTTATATGGAGGTAATAAACACATCAGGGCCATAAACCTGATCCAAAGCTACTGTATTCAAGTCAATTTCCTTTGCAACTGCCAAAAGAAATTGACTTCAGTGGACTTTGGATCAGGCCCTGTTTCCTGGAATCAAGGAAATGTTTATGCTATCCACTCTAAAAACCACTCCACAGATGGGGAGCCGTTCACACTCTGTGAGCCAGAGGCATGTGTCAGCTAGGTGACATGTTTACAAACAGGCAATATATTTGTGCAGGAGATATATGTAAACTTGACTCTGTCTTCCCAGTAGCAAGCAAGACTTAACAATGCCTCTGAATGCTCAGGGCAGAAAGAAAGAAAAAAAAAGTAAAAGAGGACCCATCAAAGGGGGGTGGGGAAGGGATATGAAATACCTCCTGGATCTTCCAACACTAGTCAAACAGTTACTCCAGGATGACTGCTAGTGATGGACAGATCCTTATTGGTAAGTATTTAATGTTTCTTAGGAAGCACTTCTAAAAGAAATTGGTATGTAATGACAGCTCTCACTGGAAAACAGGCCGATTAGAAAATGCACTAACTTATCTGGTATTCATTTGAAAAGTAAATGGATGCAAGTAAAGGTGAGAGGTCACTACCAATTCAAATATTTTGCTTTAACAGGCTCTAGCACTCCTGCTTTAATTCAAGCAGAAACACAAGTATGAATAATCAAACTGGATGATGCTCATCAAAACCTTTGTGCCTTGCACCATTTCAAATGGTCATTGAAGCTTAATGGCAAAAAATTTACATTATTCCTTTAATTTGTATTCTGTTCCTTCCTTCTGAGTGATGTGATTGTGATTTTCTGTTGCCTGCTGTATTATTTTGATGCAAATGTTATGTGTTACTGGAGTCCAATTTCCTGCTTCTCCGTCCCTTCTCCCCCCCCCCCCTTCTTTGCCTCTACTAAAGAAAGGACTTACTAAAATAGTTCCAAATTGGGTGGTATTTAAATAGTTTCTGAACTACTGGTTCTAATTAAGGCAAACAATGCAGGGTCTTGAAACACCTTGAAAATTAATCATTGCCAAAGGGGTAGAGAAGATGTCAACATTTGTGGCTTTGCTTCCCCCTTTTCTCTCCCCCCTCCAAAGCGAGGAATCCAAATTCTTTCCACAAAAAGAATTAAAAGAAATTTGTAATTCTGCTTAAAAAAACCTCCCTTTGGCTGGCAGCTAATCACTCGGGGATGAATGCTTTATGGAGATACACGGGGTTGCAAGCCAAAGCCTGCAAATACAAGGCCCCCAGGGTGTTCATTGCATGTAATGTATGCACAAGCTAATTTATTATCCTGTGACTAATTTCCATTTCTTGTGCTTAGAGTTGCCTGGCTAATTACAGGGATGTTTTCTTAACTTTCGTAATTATGTTCCCCGCTTTATACCAGGCAACAGAGCAAATGAAGGCGGGCTGGCAGCCCGGGGCTCCCAGGCAGATGCACCCAAGTGAGATGAAATCAGCAGCAACCCGAGCAGGGCAGAGCAGCCTCATCAGAAGTCCCCCCCCAGTCTTTGATCAGCTCCAACAGGCTGCATGGGCAGCCCGCGTGGAGGGGCCAGGCGAGAGAACGCCGCGTAATTAGATTGACTGGCTTAATTAGGGGGAAAGTTGGCTGCTAAATGGAAGCGAGTGCGTCTCCGCTGCGCTCTGATGGAGAGCGGGGGGTCCCCGGCACAAAATCTTCCCCGCTGGGCGCACTGACTCCGGGGCGCGCCGCAGTGGAACCCTGACGCCGGGACCGGCAGCACCCCGGCCGCCAGCCGCTTTCTTCTGGCTCCCTTTGAGGCGCGCAGCCAGGCAGGGGCGCAGCAGGGGGAGCGCTCTGTGCCCAGTTTGTCAGAGCGCCGAGCATGAGGGCCCGCCGGCCCCCAGCGGGCACAATTAGCCAATAAACCCCTCAAGGCTCGACTCGGCCACGCCGAGGGCTCGCTGCCACTCGGACAGCGCGCTGCGCCAGCCTGGCTTGGCCGGCGTCCCCCGGGGCGGCTCGCACGTCGGGACCGGCGAGCCCCTGTCCCTACAGATCGAGATGGGGGGGGAGGGAGGGGAGAGAGACGAGAGCAACATCATTTGCCCTCACTACACCCACGCGTGTGCAAAGCAGGCAGCTAGTTTATGGGGGTCCCCAAGCCAAATGCGCAAAGAGCTGGGTAAGGTTCCCAGGGAGAGAAATCGATTTAAGCGCCTGATGTGGAGCTGCGAGATCCGGCGGGCCTGTGCGCCTCCCGGGTGTCTTTCTCACTAGCTGCCTGTGCTGCTTTGAGACGTTCGTGGCGGGCTAAATGCGTCCACAGAGGAGTGTAAAGGGGGGGCGTAGATAGAGACCCCCAGATGGAGATACACGCGTGTGCGGGACTAGCCAGGTGCCTGTTAGGTGTGTGGTATCGATACTGACAGCGAGAGGGGTGCGGCGTGTGGTGCGTATCGACAGGTAGACTCAGGTGTGCGTCCGCCTGCCTGCGCTTCTACCAATGTCACCAAGCGGCTGTGCTCCGTGGCAGGGGTTCTACACCGGGTAGTCTCTTCTTTCCCACGCTCCAGTGTAGCCAGGCAGGACCGGAACAATTTGGCCCCTTTTTTTGCAACGCCCAAAGAACTTCGCCAGTGGCGACAAGGGGCCGACCCGGCGCGAAGGTCCCACGCACCAACTCCGGGAACTGACTCCCGGCGCGAAGATTTTGTTCCTTCTTCCTCCCCCGAGCTGGAGCAAGCTCCCGCCGCGGGCCGTGCGTCTGTGTCGCTTTCGCTCTCCGCTTTGACTTCTCAGGCTCCGCGCACCGTCCTCCCCCAAATAAAGCAAAGGCCGCGCAAAAGAGGCGCAGGCCGCGTGGCGTGCACAGGGCGGTCGCTGCCGGGAGGCGAGGGCTTGCGCGAATGACCCCTGCCATGGAACCATGTCCCCGAGAAGTGCTGGGTGTCGCTAAGGTTGGCAGCTAACCAGGGGAAGCAGCGACGGCCAAGCGTTAGTGGAGACAAAACCTAGGAGTGCGGGGGCACCTGAGAGACCCAATTGCATTAGGGCCGTGAGCTGGCGGGGAGGGGCGTTTTCAGGGGGCACGCTGCACCCCTCCCCTCTGCTATGTAAATCCCAGTATTCCGAATTAAACCACAGCCCAGGTGCGGATCAGCACTCCAACGTGTCAGTTTCCTGCCCTTGTTAATTTCAGTTCGGCACGAAGGGCGCCACGTGGAACAGGACAGAGAGTTCGGACCAAACTCCTCACTTCGATTCTCTTTCGCCCTGGGGGATGTTTGGGGGTGGCCGAGGCAGATCCCCCCCCCCCCCCCTTTTTTTAAACAATCACAGACACAGGATTTGGCCTCCAAACCGGCTGCCTTTTGCGCCGCTTCCCGACGTGCGGAGCCACGTCCCAACGAAGCGCCAGGCCCTGAATCGGATCCGCCCCCGCTCGCAATTCCGCGCGGCAATTAAAGAGCGAGGAAGGCGCTGGAGTGGAGCTAGACGCACAACAATGCCTGCCGAGCCGCCTTTCAGCCCTGCGAGCGATCCAGGTTCCGCGCCAAGCACGGGCAGCCCAAGGAAATGTAATTACTTCGCCGGCGCTTTCAATTTTTTTAAGGTTATTATTCCTACTTCGGAATGCAAAGTGCTTCTGAAAGAAAGTCGCCTGGCCTTGGTCCCTAAACCGCATTACGTTAAAGGTCAGGCGTGTGTCACACACAATCTACAGTTACTAATTTAATGGCGCAGCGCTGCAAGGCACTGGAGTAAAATAAAAAAAAAATCCCCAATCGTTCGCAGTGTCTGCAGCTAGGAATTGGGTGCGTTTCCCTTTGCTTGTTAAATAGGCCCCACAATACCTTTTGTGCGCAGGAGAACTCATTTTCCTGCGACTCCCCCTTCTCCCCTTCATTAGTCATCTATTTGTCTCCTCTCTAGAGTCTCCTGCGGAAAAAACAACACAAGACTTCAATGGGGCTATTTACCAAACACAGGGCTCTAAATGAGGCTTTGTGGGGAGGGAAGTGTGAATAGTGTCCTTAGGATCTAGGCAAACTCACGCCCGGGCCTGGTGTGAGGAGCGATTGTTGGCGGCGCTTAATCAATGTGCATTAGCAGCGCCTCACTCCACAAACGCGCTGGGGTGGAGATTTCGCCTGCCTAATACATATTGTTCGCGGGGAACAACTGTTTCATCTCAGCAGAGGACCAGCAAACGCACCCCTCCCAGTCACTCTGCCCATTGCACCCGGGAAAGCTCCCAAAGGCCAGTGCCTAATTCAGGTCTCTCTCCTACTCAGTGATTTACAAGCTCAGGGATTTTTAAAAAACCAACCACTCATCCTAAGACACATGCACCTCTGGGGTGAACAATGTATGGAGCTTTCCAGTGAAATGCTCTGGTTCAGGGCTGAACCCACCAAAGATCCCATGAGCCAACAATCAAGTCAATGGAAAGAGGGTGTGGCTTGGGTCAGGTTCCTAAGGGTCGCACCTGTAAACTGTCAGGTTTTGAAACCCGTGACTGATTGCACAGGCACATAATTGGGAGGTGGTCCTGCCATCACCCACACCCCGTTTTGGCCAGGTATGCAAACGGGATTGAAAAAAATTACAGTGAAGTCCATCTTGTCTAATCAGGTATCGCATGGCCTACGCTAATGGTGCCCTGTCAGAGAACCTTCCAAATTCATTCCTATGAAGAACTAGGTGCTGTAATGACTGATTTGCTCTCTCAAACAGCAACAATTATATTTGTGATTTTATGTGGCTCTATCTTGGACCAATAGCTTTATACACACCAAAATGCCCTTATCTACACCAATTTTATCTCCACTACCCTGACTGGATAGTTTGGGATTTTTTCCCCAGTAATCATAATGTATCTCATAAAACACCAAGCCTTAAACATTCAGCTATCTGTGCTGCTTATAATATTTTAAACATATCTCAGTTAGCTCTAATTTTTATACGCTGAAATCACTCATGCATTAAAAATTATTAGACAGATAATCACTTCCTTGAAATAATTTCAGCACTCGTCTATAATAAAAAAGATTTCTTTCAAAGGACTCTTAGTTAAATGGGCTCCGTGCTACTTTCTGTATCATGTAGGTCAATTTAATTCTGCTCTCTACTCTCTATACAGCTAAACAATTGCTTTTCATAAACTGGAGAGCACAGTGAATGCAGTCTGTAATATCCATCCAGAGATGGCCTTGAACACTTTCATTAATAAAAGCTTGACATCTGAAATTCCACTTCTTTATTCGTCTCTTATCAAAGAGTTAGTCAAGATTTCAGAAAATTAATGTCATATTAATAAATATTAATAATTTAGCAGTGAATGGTTCAGAAATGGGGAGCATGGTAAGCATGTCAGATACAACATCCATTTACTTTAATACAGCTACACATGGACAATGCAGGGACAGGATTTCTGGGACAAGAATCTTAAAAGCTCAAGAATATGCCTGAAAAGATGCTGTTTGTAATTCTAGATTTGCGGGTGGCAACTCATTGCTCTGATCCTCCAAATACACATGGACTTAGCTTTACTTGTGTTGGTAGTGCCACTCAAACTGGACTACTCTAGGGTGTCAAGTTCAGAGTGTCTAAGCTGCCAATGTGCTGAGATCAGAGTCTATCATGCTTGCCAATCTGTCTCTCTGTTTCCTTGCACTCCTCCATCTGTCTGCCTGTTTCTGATCAGGTCTTGTCTTGTCCTTAGAGCAGGTCTATACTGTGGGGAGAAGTCAATTTGAGTTATGTTAGTAGCATAACTCAAGCCGACCTAGCCACAAGGTCCACATAGAGTTGGGTCAACAGGAGAAACTCTCCCATTGACTCCCCTCACTCATCTCCTTCTGGTGGATACTGAAATCAGCCAGAAAGCAATCACTGATTGATTTAACAGGCCTTCCCTAGTGGATCCATCTATGCAGCTGTAACCCTCACCAAGCGGATTTGAACCTGGGATCTTTGGAACAGAATATAGGCACCTCTGCTCTCTGAGCTAAAAGCCAGCTGCCTCCCAGCCCCTCCTGTAGAGGTCTCTTGATATTAGCTGTTGCTGTGGTGTAAGTGCCACTTGCATTGCTCAGTAATCACACTAGGGCTATGTCTACACTCATGGCTTCTTGCTCAAGTAATATGCAAATGAGGCTAAGCATGGAATATCACTGAGCCTCATTTGCATACGTAATGAGCTACCATTTTTTTCAGAAGAGGCTCTTGTGCAAGAAGGAGCGTCTACACTGCCCCTTCTTGAGCAAGAAAAACCCTCTTGCGCAATGCCGCTACACCTATTACTTTTCAGGTGTGTGGGTTACACAGCATTAATCCACACAGCAGGCTGGGCAAGCCTTTTTGGCAGTGACCTTTTTTCCCTGTGTTTGTACAATACCTAGCACAATGGGGTTCTAGGGCTCACAGGTGCAATCCCCATTCACATAATAACGTGTGTAAGTCTTTACAGTCTGACTGCACTCCAGAAGAGCATCCTGTAAGATACTAGCCATCCTCAACTTCCATTGGCTTCAATGAAAAAAGCTAAGACTGTTGCAGTCCGGAGACAGTAAAAATGTTATTGTTGCACTCCCAGACAGGGTGGCACATTAGAATGAGCTAATTAAGTCCCTCCTACCTCAAAACAGGGCATTCACAAAGACACATACATATGGGTTCATTTGTCTTCTGACCTACACATACACCAGGCACTTCTGTGCCTCAAATTTAAAGCAGCTACTTGCCACAGATACTGCATAAGTGTAGAAGACAGAATTCCAGGCCTTTGGTTTGCATGCGAATGGTGTTAACTGAATAAAATCCAGACCATTGACACATACACTTGGTGCTTTGAAGGGACCCATTTCACCACACTGAAAACAATTATGAGTCAAATCACTTGGAACCAAGAAATTACTCAGAAAAAAGTGGATGATCATTAGGAACTGTTTAAGAACATTTTATTAGAGGACCAAAATACCAGAATTGAAAGGCCATACTGGTTTAAAAACTCATCGGGTTCAGAGAAGAATTGAAGGCTCATATAAAAAAATTAAAAAATGGAAGAAAGGGGAAGATGGTAGTAATAAACATGTCAGAAGATAAGAACTGTAGAAAATTGATAAGGGATGCAAAGAAACATGGAGAACTCTGTGACCAGAGTTAAGGACAAAAAGAAGCAGTTTTCAAACATATATTATGAATTAACAGAATCCCAACAATGGTATTGGTCCATTACTAGATAAAAATATTAGAATTATCAATACTAATGAAGAAAAGAAAAGTATTCAGTAAATATTTCTATTATGTATGGTGGGGAAGACAATGTAGTCATATCATATTGTAAGTCTTTCCATTCCTCTGCTATCTCTGGAGGATGTTGAAAAGCAACTATTAAAGTTGAACATTTTAAAATCAGTAGACAACTTGCATCCAAGAATTTTAAAAGAGCTGTCTTAAAAGGTCACTGAGCCATTATTTGTTTTCAGTAAGTCTTGGAACAATGTGGAAGTTCCTGAAGACTGGAAGAAAACTATTGTATCAATATTTTAAAAGGGTAAACAGGATGGCATGGATAATTATAGGCCTCCCAGTTTGATATTGATTATCAGCAACATAATGGAGCAGCTGATGAGGGACTCAATTAATAAGGGATTAAAGGAGCGTAATATAATTAATGCCAATCAACACAGGTCTATGGACAATAGGTTCTGTCAAACTAACTTGGTATTTTTTAAATGAGATAAGTTTAGTTAATTAAAATAACAATGTTGATAGACTATACTTCAATAAGACATTTGACATTTTGATTTACATTTGATTTACAAATTAGAAAATCACAAACAGAGGTTGGTCCAATAAAAATATTACTTTACTCACTGTGTCTAATAATTGGGGAGCCACACAGCTGCAGCACACCAGGGCATATATAAAAATAACATGGCACACATGAAACAGTTTAAAAGCTGGGTAACTGACCAGTCTTAAAGCGTCGTTGTAGATAGGGAATCATCCTCAAATGACTGAGTTTCCAGAGAAGCCCCTCGGGGATCAGTTTCTTGGCCCTACACTATTTACCATTTTTATTAATAAGTTGGACAAACAAAGTCACCACTGATAGGCTACGTCTACACTGGCATGATTTTCCGGAAATGCTTTTAACAGAAAAGTTTTCCATTAAAAGCATTTTCGGAACAGAGCATCTAGATTGGCACAGACGCTTTTCCGCAAGAGCACTTTTTGCGGAAAAGCGTCCGTGTCAATGTAGACGCGCTTTTCTGTAAAAAAGCCCTGATGGCCATTTTCATGATCGGGGCTTTTTTTGCAGAAAACAAAGCTGAGCTGTCTACACTGGCCCTTTTGCGCAAAAGTTTTGTGCAAAAGGACTTTTGCCCGAACGGGAGCAGCATAGTATTTCCGCAAAAAGCACTGATTTCTTACAGTAGGAAGTCAGTGCTTTTGCGGAAATTCAAGCGGCCAGTGTAGACAGCTGGCAAGTTTTTCTGGAAAAGTGGCTGATTTTCCGGAAAAACTGGCCAGTCTAGACACAGCCATACAGTTTACAGATGACACAGAAACAGAGGTGGTGGTGGTGGGGGGGGGGGGTGATACATAGTGAAGAGAGGTCACTGACTCAGAGCATGTCCATAAGCTGGTTGCAAGAAAACTTTATGCATTTCACAGGACTGTCAATGGAAGCCTGGAGGAACAAAGCACACTGGCAAGACTCACAGGATGAGGGACACTAGCCTGAGAAGCAATGGCTCTGAATTTGGGGGTCGAGGTGATAATCAGCTGAACATGAGCTCCCCGTGCAACACTGTGACCAAAGGTGCTAACGTGATCCTGGGATGCATGCACCAGGGAATGTGAAGGAGGAGGAGACACGTTATTTTAACCTGTATTCAGCGCTGGTGCCACCACTGCTGGAATCCTGTGTCCAGTTCTGCTGGCCGTAAGTTCAGAAGGACCTTGATAAATTGGAGAGGGTTCAGAGAAGAGCCAGGAGAATGATGAAAGGGTTAGAAAAGCTGCCTTGTAGTGATCAATTCAAGTAGCTCAATCTAGGTCTGTTAACAGAGAGGAGGGGAAGGGCTGACGAGATGATGGTTGAGAACAGGGGTGGGCAATAATTTCTGACGGGGGTCCACTCCAAGAATTTGGAAAGTGGCCAAGTGCTGTTCTCTTCCATGATATTAATGGAAGAGGTGTGGGATCTGGAATGGAGGTTAGGTGCAGAAAAGCTTGGGGTAGAGGATTGGGGTGCAGGAGAGGGTGTGGGGCCTGGGAGGGTATTTAGGTGAAGGAGGCAGTTGTGACCTAAGATACTGGACTAGGGAGCAGGGGGTTGGGTGGTGACCTAGGGCAGGGAATTAGGGTACGAGGGGGTGCACGGGTTTGGGTTGTGAGCTAGGGCAGGGGATTGGGGTGCAGAGGGTTGGGAAAGGGAGGGGTTGCAGTGACAAAGGCAGGCTCTGGCCAGGAGACATATCAGCCCAGCAGTTTCTCAGGCAGGCAGGCAAGGAGCCTGCCCCACCGCCGCACAGGCTGCAGCCATGTGCTTTGTGAAGAATTATGAGCCCTGGAGGGGAGGGGGCATGGTGATTCATGGCTGCCTGTTATGGAAACAGGAAACTCCCATTGGCCAGTTTCTGGCCAGAAATTGACCAATGGGATTGCGCTAGGGGCAGGAGAAGAGCTTCAAGCCTTCTCCCTCCCCTATGGGTTCAAGGGTTTTTAAAGAAAATGTGCCCTATAGTCATGTTTCTGAGTGGCAGGCAGGTGGGGCGAGGCAACCTGGTGCCCCAACCTGGGGTCCCCGCAGCATCCGCAGGCTGGATCTGGTGGCTTAGAGGGTCGGATGTGGCCCACAGGCCATATTTTGCCCAGGCCTCATCTAGAAGTACCCATGGGAAACAAATACTTAATAATGGGCTCTTCACACGTAGCCGAGAAAGACATAGGACAAGCCAATAGAAGCTGAAACTAGACAATTTGAGACTGAAAATAAGGTGTAAACTTTTATCATGGAGAGTAGTTAACCACTGGAGCAACTTGGCTTTGAACTCCATGAATCTCTTACAAATAGGACAAGGAGAGTGTAATCCTTCGTGGGTCTTTCTTCCACGCAGTGGAACCCTAAAGCTTTCCCTGTGTTCGCAAACAAGGAGTAGGTTAAAGTTCTCCTGCCTCTGAGCTCACTGGAATCCCCACGATCTCACCTCTCCTCTCAGCTGGGCAGCAGAAGCTCTAAAAGCTGCCTCATCCAATGGTCTGAGAGCTATTTGCCCCATGGTGCAGAAACATTAAGGGGAGTTAAGCACCTGAGGCCTGATCCAAACTAGAACAACATCAATAGAGAGATTCCTGTTGATGTCAGTGGCTCACAAATTGGGCTGCTGACTCGTCAACCAGGCATGCACCAGAGAAAGAGGCCAGGACAGGATTCCTTGGGAGAAGGATGGTCAGAGCATCACATTCTGCCTTTGGTTAGGCATAGGTTTAACTCTGAAAAAATTCTATGCCCCGCCCTCCCCAGAAAGTGCAGTGCCCAAAAGTCAGTCACGGGGTGAGCACTCACTGCCACGGAGCCTCCTGCTGGTCACCTGGGAATTAGCACCATTCAGCGCTTAAGCGCCCCCTTCTGGCTGGCATCTCCCCTGCTGTTACCTTTTATTCTCCACCACTTTGCGTTAGCATCCACATCCCTCCCAGACTGCGGTGTCCTTGCCTCTGGGGACTGCCCTGCCACAGGGCCACCACACGCTGGGGTTCTCCCCTTCAGGGAACCTTCAACCTCCTATGCCCACCTGGCCTTGGCGATCTTCATCTAGCCTCTGTCATAGGGGCAAACTGCAGTCTGAAATGACCACTCATCACTGGTAAGGGGTGTGGACCTGCCACCTTCTGCAGCCCTAGTAGCCTCAGGCCTTGTCTCAGGCCCTGCAGCCTGGTAGCTTGCCTGGCCAGAGCGCCGCCGCCCCCCCCCCAGCCCTGTTCTAAGTCAGGAAGCCTCTAGCTTCCCTGGCAGCCAGGTCCCTCCTGCTCCACAGCTGAAGCAAAAGTGAGTCTGTCTCCACCCCTCCAGGAGCCCTTATTTATACAGCCCCAGGGCATATAATTGGCTGTCTCCACCTCACCTGGGCCCTAATTGGCTGTCTCCACCTCAGCTGCTGGCTCCACCCTCCAGCCCTCTCCCAGGCCTGGGTTTAACCCTTCTTTAACCAGTGCGGGGCAGATGCCCCATCACAGTCACACAGATGGTTTAACCAAAAATACAAACACCCTCCCACCTCCGCAAAAAAACAAAAAAACCAAAAAAACAACTACAACAACACAAACCACACCACCCTCACACCACCAGGGAAAAAGTTCTGTTGAGAAAAAAAAGGGGGAGTTATTTAAAAAATAAAAAAGCATTAAAATAGCATGGCCCCTTTAAGAAAAGTCTTTAGGCTTTTTGCCAGCAGCCATCTTGTTTTCTTCATCTCATGCCAGAAGGCAGCTTCCCCGTGGAACCAGATAAGCGCTGGAGCAGGGTGGCTGAAATCCGGGGGGGCCGGGAGCCTGGGGGGGGGGGCCGGGGGCTGAGCCTGGTTGCTGAGTGTGCCATAGGGTTGCCAGGTGTCTGGTATTTTTGCCTCCTGGTAGGAAAAAAAAAATCAGAAAATACTGGATTTTCTGCCAGGTGTCCGGTATTTTCTGAATCTTTTTACTGGACAGGAGGCGAAACTACTGGACTGTCCAGGTCAATACTGGACACCTGGCAACCCTAGTTGTTCAATCATCCAAAGGAGGGAATGGTTCCCCTCCCCAATGGATTCTTGCAATGCACCTCAAAAGTTATTTCTATGCTAACATCTAAAAATAGGGCTCTAGGGTGAAAGTGACTTGGTTTATATTAGCTGGAATAACATTTGCCTATGAGCCTGAATTAATGCAAAGCTAATAGTGGTTGCCATCAGGTTATCTGTCAGGTAAAGCAGAGAGACAAATGCCAAACAAAGTACTCAGGGCATCATGTGGATTTGTCACTCTCCCCGGAGAGCTCAGAGGCCATAAACAAATGAATGCATTATACTGCTCCACGAACGTGGCTATTTTTATCTGTAATGCACTATTGATAGCGATCTCCTTTAGAATTCCATAGGGCAGGCAAGAAAATCACAACAGATGTTGCTTGTATTACTTAGAGGAGCGGCAATAGGAGGAGATAATCCAGGTATACAAAAGAATGACTGGTACACCTAGAAGGTTCAATAGACATTCTTATTTATCCGTTTTCATAATACAGGGGGACATCCAATGCAGCTGAAATGCAACGCATTTAAAACAGATGAAAGAATACGCTCTTTTAGAGAATGTATAATTTTAACTGTTGAATTATACACTGAAATATATCATGAAGGCCAAGAACTTAGCAGGATTCAGAAAATGATTACAACACAAAAAAACAAATATGGGAGTTGTGCATATAGATAGATAGATGAATAGATGAAAGACATACACATAATATACCTTTCATATACATTTTGTAGGGCAATTAGCCATAAATAAGAGACGAGGACAATTACAATGTGTATAAATATTCCATCACTGAGCCACGCATATATTGCTAAGCTGTTTAGTTTCTATAATTCCCCATATACTAACTGTGTAGAGTTATGATGCTCTATTAGGTCCAGTAAAGAAATGCTTGTGACAGAAACTCTAGACTTCTAGCAATGGGAAGCCAAAAGGAAGCATATGTTAGACACAAAAATATGTAAGCAGGGGCACATATAAAGCCACATGTATAGGTTCAGCATTGGTCAAAGGACTGATCCAAAGCCCTTGAAGTTCATAGAAAGACAACCACTGGCTTCCAATGATGTTGGAACAGACTTTAAGTAGAGTAGCACTGTAAATCTGCATACAGCACCAGCCCCAAATCTACAAAGTAAAGATCCATTAAAATGTGAGGGATAGGAAATTCCTGCTGCTTCTGTAGAACCCAGAAATGCCCCATCAGTTTCATTGCACGTCCTTTGTTCCTTCAAAAGGGAAGAATATGGGACCCTGCAACATTTCCAGAAGAGCACCACATAAAATGGTTCCAAAGGGCTTGTTACTTTAGCAGTGTAAGTATAGACTCCCTGGATGTTACATAAGAACGGCCAGACTGGGTCAGATCAAAGGTCCATCTAGCCCAGTATCCTGCCTGCCGACAGTGGCCAATTCCAGATGCCCCAGAGGGAGGGATCACAACAGGTAATCCTCACGTGATCCCTCCCCTGTCATCCATGTCCAGACAAACAGAGGCCAGGGACACCATTCCTACCCATCCTGGCCAATAGCCATTGATGGACCAAACCTCCATGAATCTATCTAGCTCTTTTTTGAACCCTGTTAAAGGCGTAGTCTTCACAACATCCTCTGGCAAGGAGTTCCACGGGTTGACTGTGTGCTGAGTGAAGAAAAACTTCCTTTTGTTTGTTTTAAACCTGCTGCCCATTAATTTCATTTGATGACCCCCAGTTCTTATATTATGAGACAAGTTAATAACTTTTTCTATTCACTTTTTTCCACACAAGTCATGATTTTATAGACTTCTATCATATCCCCCCTTAGTTTCTTCTTTTCTAAGTTGAAAAGTACAAATCTTTTTAATTTCTCTTCATATGGAACCCATTCCAAACCCCTAATAATTTTTGTTGCCCTTTTCTGAACCTTAAAAGTAGTTGTAGCTTAAGTGGCACTACTACGTTCCTTGATGACATGCAGCAGGGAGTTACACTTGTAAATTTCTATGCATGCTCACGTACTCTATGCTATGGAACACAAGGAGACCGATTTTGTTCTGACCTATAGTAGTGTGACACTGCCATTGCACTGTGGCCTTCAATGCAGTTACACGCCCATAATCAAAAGCAGGGTCAGGCTTTAATCACTGAAAACATTACAAAAAGTAGCTGTTCAGCATATGCATAGCCACTTTTCACCCCTAAATAGTGCCGTCATTTCCAAATGGCATGTACTGCCTGACACTGTGACATTGTTTGCACTCACACCTGTGTTCAAAACAGACAGCTGGTTTCTTTGAGGTGAAATGGGGGAGGAAGAGTTCCCAAGAAAAATATGCAAAGGGGGAAGGGTAACAAGAGGTTGATGGTCCTGTGGGAAATTTACCATGTGACAAAGAAGCAGACAAAGCAGGTGTATGAGAAGGAAAGTGGCACATCTCCCACAGATTTTCAGCCTTCTGGATGAACTCCACTGTGTACAATGTACAATTTTGCAGAGAACTTGGGTGTTGTTATTTATTGTCAACAGTATATCGGCTGTGCAAAGAGCCGAAGATATTACACATCCCCTTGCTTCTGGAGACAGAGAGAATAATATTTACTTAGTTCTCAGACAATATGTGTCATCAGTAGATCTCCAAGCACTGTACAAAAGAGGCCATGATTACTGTCTCCATTTTACTGATGGGGAAACTGAGGTACAGAGAGGGAAAACGATTTGCCCAAGGTCAGACAGCAAGTCAGTGACACAGACAGGAATTGTATGCAGATCTAAGTTCCAGTCCAGGACTTAACCCACTAGGCCATATAGACTATTTGCTTTCAGAAGCTTCAATTACGACTAACGTTTTATGAACCTCTTTGGGTACCTTAATAGAGGTACATGGATAAGACCTGGTGAATGTAGAAAATAGATGAGGAGGAGACTGATTTTTTTTAATTAAACAATTTTCCCATGAGGTGGGACACTTATGCTAAAAGGGAGGAACTATTCATTTAAGAGGGTCAAATCTTTTTGACAGAAAATAGTATTTTCAACAATACAGACGTTTGTTTGAAAAATGTCAGTTTCCGTCCTTTCATTGTGGTTTCATTAAACAAACAAACAAAACATCAAATAAAATCTTATTTTCACCTAAAGTCAGTTCCCTACAAGCTGTATTATTGTTCTCTGAAATGCACATTCATGCTAAAGTTAAATGGAAATGCTTTACAAATAGATTAAAGACAGGGACCTGCTTTGTGTCCCAGATAATTAATGGCCACATTCGGACCCAGTTTGCATGACTAAACAGGGAAGTAAAGGGGCATAAACTACTTCCACATGATAGTTACCCAGACCATGTATGGCAGCATCTGTAGGATACCAGTGGTCAGGATGGGGTTAAATGGGGTTTAGAATGGGCAGGGCCAACTGCTAAGACTCTTGGCATAGCAAATAGCACATCTCCAGGGAGAAATCAAACCATGCCAGGTACAAGCATATAGCAAGTTACTTACACTGCAAAACAGGGGAAATCTATGAGGCAGATGGAACTGACTGTCAAGATCTTCTTCCAGGCAGTTCCTAGGGCAGCATAAAGAGTTAACTCTTGATTGGGCTCCCAGCAAAGCCAAAAGTGAGCCTTGAACACTGCCAGCTAAATATGCCTTAAGACCAAAAATGACTGAAGCATCTTTTCTTTACTTCTCTGCCAAGATCTCAGTTTCAGGTTCTGTTTCCCCTGCAAGTGTTGATGTTATTAACACCTAAAGAAATGTAGAGACCGGGGGGGGGGGGGGGGCTGGAACAATTTTTATAGTGAGGGTGCTGGGAGCCACCGAACCAAACTGTAAACCTGACCCCTTCAAATCAGGGGGTGCTGCAGCTCCTCCAACACCTTTAGTTCCAACACCTATAGCAGACTAGAGTTCTATGCACTGTTTGCCTCTGAGGCCACATCTGTACTTAGTGGCAGAGATAGATCTTCTGGCATTTGATTTAGTGGGTCTAGGAAAGACCTGCTAAATCGAATGCTGAGGGCGCCACCAGTCAGTGCCAGTATTCCTTGCAGTCGCAGGGAGTAAGGGAAGCTGAGGGGCGCTTTTGCCCCCATTGGCCTCCCACTGTGAAGACGGTATAGTTTAAGGTATGTCAACTCCAGCTATGTTCTTTATGTAGCTGGAATTGTGTACCTTGGCCGACTTGCTGGGTCTAGTATAGACCTGGCCTAAGTAATGACATCTACTGTTGCAGGAGAGACTGAGAACCTACAGTTCAGGTCTTGGCAGCAGAATAAACTTTGAAGTTCACCCTTGCTCCTTGCCAGTTATGTCTATCCTATGTTTCTGGAGGAACATGGCCTCATAAATATAGCATGTATTTGTTTGTATTTTACACCAGGGGATTCCCTGAGTTTGAAGAATTCAAGATAAAAAAACAAGAGAGGGAACTCTGCAGGTCAATCAGAGAAAGCAATAGAGATGTATTCAAATTAGGGAAATAAAGGGTTAACCAGTGGGGGTTGCTCCAGCCAGGTCCCACTGCAGGTGAGAGCTGCTACAGCCCGGCCAGGCCATGGTTAACCTGTTAAACATTCCATTTAACTGGTTAACTTTTGAACCAGGATTTTACACCCCTAATTCAAATCAGCTGGGAGAACCTTAAAATGTTTATTTGGAATGAATTGAATCCCATCCCTGGATTCTGCCAGACCCCACACTTGTCTGAGAGCTTTAAACCTTCATTAAATCCTCCCATGCCCTGGGCTGCATGTTTGGTATCTCAAACAGCTTTGCCCCCCAAATCCCAAAGTATTTATTTTCCTTCTCAGCTCACTGCTCGAGGTAATGCAGTAGATTGTTCATCGAGGGCCCAATTCGGAACCAACAGAAGTCAACTGGAAGACCCCTCCCCCACTTATTCCAAAAGGAAAGAATTCAAGTTTCTTTGGTACAAAATTAAATTAGTGCCATGTACAGTAATTCCTCATTTAACACTATAGAGATGTTTCAGAAAAGGATCATGTTAAGTGAAAATGTGTTAAGCGGGGTCAATTTTCCCATTGAAAATAATGGAAAAGGTGGGGGTTGCGTTTCAAGCGGTGGTGTCTGTTGGGACCGGGACATAAGGTTGGGGGAGAAAGGGGACTGGGTCACAGCAAGGAGGGGAGGGGATTGGTTCTGGGGAAGGGAAGGGGAGGAGAGAGGAGCGGGATTGGGTTGGGAGTATGCCCCTGTGACGGGTCTGCCGGGCCCGCACTGAGTCTGGAGAGGGGGTGGTCGCTGGGGAACAGCGCAGCGAGCGGTGAACTCTCCGCCGCTTTGCAGGGAGGTGAGGGAAGCCCCGAGCAGCTGCCGGTGCTGGGCTGGGCTGCAAGCGGGGGCAGAGGAGAGGGGGCAGGGCGTCTGGCGAGGGGGAGTCAGTGGGGAATGGCGCAGCGAGCAGCAAACCCTCCATCGCTTTGCAGGGAGGCGGGGGAAGCCCCGTGCAGCCGCCGGCAAGAGGCCGGCAGGGGAAATCGTGTTATTCTGGGGACAATCGTGTAATTAAAAAAACGTTCCCTAAAAAAAAATCATGCTATTGCGAAAACGTTTTACGTGGGCACGTGTTAAATGAGGAATTACTGTACAATCTAACATTACAGGCTATACAGGCATTTCCCCATCCCTCGCTGTCTGAATCTAGCTGGAGCGCACCAATCCGGGAGGGTTATAATCCCACTCAAGAATAAACCAGATTAACAAAAAGAAGGGAATGGCTGTGTCTTTTAACAGCCCCTGCCCCCTTCCAAATGAGGCGCTTCCAAGCCCCTCCTCCCCTGGCTTACAATGGAAGGGTTCTGAGTGTGCTTTAAAAGAGAGAGCAGGGAAAGATCCGCCTTCTTGGGCACATGTTTCAAGTTGGAGATTTGTGGGAAATCAGCGCAAACCTCCCCCTGCTGCCCTGAGCTAACTGAGTGTGGCATTTCTCAGATGATTGTGTGCCACTGCCCACTGATGGATTGGAACTGGAGAAATAAGAATTGCTCCAACCCTGTGCTACCTTCTTCCCATCCAAAGATAAAAGAGCCACCACTAGTTTCCTCATCAACATCCAGCAATTTACTGCACGCTGGGGTGGGAGGTTAGTGGGAACTCTGGGGATCACGTCCCATTTCCAAGAGGAGACAGAATTCACAAGAAGAGCTGTTTCTTACCTTCTTCCCCCAGACACAGGAGCGGTGATGAAAAGGAGAATATCAGGCAGAAGAGAGAGCTAGAATATACCATGTATTGAGATCTGGCTTGAAAATCAGTGGGAAGTATATTCATGGTGGGGTGAGGACCACTGCAGTATCGTATCCAAATGTGCATCATCTAAAATGTCGCCTCCAGGCAAAAAGACAAACTGGCAGGTGTGAAATCTTTAGTTGTATGTTTGTATGGACCGAGCTGTCGATCGATGGATCTTGTCTTCTATGACGCTGTTGGTGAGTGACTAAGCCAATCCTCCACTGGCAAATCCAATTACAGCTGTCACATAAAAATCCACCAGCTGTGGGTGTTGTGCACTCTTTTCAGATCCTATACGTGTCTTGTAATGTCTGGGTACATTGATTCTCAAAGCGTTTGAGAGCCTGGACAATAGTTTCCCATCAGAACAATCTGTCCTGAGTTATGATTTCCAGGTCACCGGGAGATATGCCATATGACTTTGTTGGCCTTTAAGATATCTTTGCAACATTCATACTGTTGCAACAGAGCACTTTCCATGAACAAGCAGGTCATAGAAGACCGTCTTCGGGATCTGTGTATCATCATCCATCCTCAGAACATGACCAATCCAGTGAAACTGTTTGTTCATAAGTGTTGCTTCTATGCTCATGACCCCACACAGGTCAAGGACCTCCGCTTTAGGAAGTTTGTCCCACCAATTCACCTCCACAGTCTTCCTGAGGCAACACATATGGAAGTGCTCAAATTTCAAAATGTGGCAGCAATATATGGTCCATGACTCCGAGCCATACAGCAGGATATGCAGAAAACCTGCCTGATAAACTGTTACATTTGTATGAAGTTTAACACCATCGTCATTCCATAAGCGCTTGGTCAATCTTCCAAAGGCAGTGCTAGTTAAGCAGATACATTCCAAAGGTTTTCAGCGTTTATGATGGAGGATAGCATGCTTCCAAGGTAGCAAAACCTATCACTGCCTTAAGGATAGCATCAGCAACAGCGATCACTGGAGTGCTGGCCTCTTTCTGAACAGGCTGCGATATCATCTCTGTCTTCTTGAGGCTCACAGTTAGTCCAAACCAGTGAGCAGATGTAGCAAAATGATCAGGAGGTCATGGATAGTTGTAGTGAACACTTTGGTGCGAGCCTGAAGTATTCAGAGGTTGAAAATGCTACCATCCATTGTAACAGAATAGGTATGCCGAACGCACAACCCTTGAAAGCAACTAAGAGCATCATTGAAAAGTAGATGCTGAACAAGTAGATGCTGAACAAGGCCACACCCTTGCTTTGTACCATTTGATACTTCAAAAGATGCTGATGTCTCTCCATTGTTAAGGACCCCACCCAGCATACCCTTATGAAAGGACAAAACTATATTGATTAATTTTTCAGGACAGTCGAATCGCCCAAGTACCTTCCAAAGACTGTTTCTGTTGACTGTGTTGAACACCTTGGTCAGGCTGATGAAAATCAAGGGGAAAGATCCTGATGTTGCACTCTACATTTTTCTTGGATCTGCCTGGCTGTGAATATCATCTTGGCAGTGCCTCGACCTGCAGGAAATCCACACCCACTTTCAGGAATGATGCCATTTGTGAACACATGTAATAACAGCTGGTTGTGGAGGATGTGGGCCAGGATCTTACCGTCTATAGACAGCGGTGAGATGCTCCAGTGGTCATCACAGCATGCACAGTCACCTTTTGACTTGAATATGTGCACAAGCAAGGCATCATTGAAATCCTGGAGGACTTGCTCTTTCTCTCACATGATGATAAATAAATGGACTGGAGGGCATATCAGCTGGCCACCACCAGCTTTATAAATCTCTGATGGGCTCATGTTGCTGCCAGGTGCCTTTCCAGATTCCAGCTGCTTGTACCTCATCAAGAGTTGGCGGTACAACCAGCTGTGAATCATTAGCCCACTAAGGAATCTCTTCAAGAACGTGGCTGTCAAAAGCTGACATCTGGTTTAGTACATTGAGAAAATATTTGGCCCAGTGGTCAAGGATTTTAGCACGGTCTGTAATCAGAGTGCTGCTACCACACATAGCCCATTGACTGCTTCAGCCCATCATGCAATGCTTTAAGATCATTTCTGTCGGAGGTGTCTTGAAGTTTGACTGCGTTACATTTCCAAGAGTCCTCTTTCATTTGCAGCAATTTGACTTGTGCCTTTTGCTTAGCTTGAATGTAGGCTGACTTCCTGGAGGCATTCTCTGTATCCTTTATCCAGGCCAGGTGTGTTACATGCATCTTCTTAGAAGAGCTTGAGCATTTTTGTCCTTGTCATCAAACCAGTCCTTGTCTTGCATTTTTGAAAGCCTCATATTTTGACAGCAGTTTTATAGGTTGTTTCCTTGATGTTACTCCAGTCCACCTCAGTAGTGCAAGGCTGCTCTGGACCTTCATTGTTGATGACTAAGGATGTGTCAAGACTTAGTTGAAGCAAAGATTGTGTGTCTGGCTTTTCAAGTTTATTTTCCTCAGCATACAGCAGAATGACGATGTTTTGGTGGACAAAAGTATCAGAGGGGTAGCCGTGTTAGTGTGAATCTGCAAAAGAGTCGGGGAGTCCTGTGGCACCTTATAGACTAACCGAAGTGCTGAAGCATAAGCGCTCGCGGGCAAAGACCCACTTCGTCAGATGCATGTAGTAGAAATTCCCAGAGGCAGGTATAAATATGCAGGCCAGAATCAGGCTAGAGATGACGAGATAGATCCAATCAGGGAGGATGAGACCCACTTCTAGTAGCTGATCTGGAGGTGTGAATTCCAAGAGAGGAGAAGCTGCTTTTGTAGTTAGCTAGCCATTCACAGTCTTTGTTTAATCCTGAGTTGATTGTGTCAAACTTGAAGATGAACTCTAGCTCAGCAGTTTCTCTTTGAAGTCTGGTCCTGAAGTTTTTTTGCGGCAGGATGGCTACCTGTAGATCTGCAATTGTGTGTCCAGGGAGATTGAAGTGTTCCCCTACAGGTTTTTGTATGTTGCCATTCCTAATATCTGAATTGTGTCCATTTATTCTTTTACATAGGGATTGGCCGATGTATATAGCAGAGGGGCATAGTTGGCACATAATGGCATATATTACGTGAGTAGATTTGCAGGAGAATGAACCAGTGATGGTGTGGCTGATCTGGTTAGTTCCTGTGATGGTGTTGCTGGCGCATATATGTGGGCAGAGTTGGTACCGAGGTTTGTTGCATGGATTGGTTCCTGAGTTAGAGTTATTATGGTGCGGTGTATAGTTGCTGGTGAGAATATGCTTCAGGTTGGCGGGTTGTCTGTGGGCGAGGACTACACTGTGTTTGTTTGCCTGTTGAAAGAACGTGTTTGCAATAGTAAGTTCATGCTGTGCACACGTTTGAAGAAGAAGGGTGCTGTTTGAGTTCTTGCTTCCAATACCACGATGTCCAAGCGCCTCTGGCCATGTGGTGCAGTCCTGACCAACGTTAGCATTAAAATCTATAGTAAGTATCTATAGCCGTGGTGTCCAGCCACTACTGGTTTTCCAACCAGTAGCCACTAGAGTAGCTACTTTTATAGCCAACTAGCCACTCTCAACCGGCCAAATAGCCACATGTAGCTAGTGGCTAGCATGCTGGACACCACAGATCTATAACTTAGATTTAAGAGGTATGGAAGAGAACACTGAATTCAGGCTATTGTAGAAAGTCTCCTTTTCGGCATCTGCAGCAGGCAAAGTGGGTGCATATGCACTAACAGGTACAAGGCACTGTCCCTGCCTCAGTCTAAGCTTTGCAGTCATGAGGTGAGGACTGATGGCTTGCGGCTGGGATTCAAACTGGGGAACTAGTGACGTCTTGATGGAGAAGCCAACTCCTGTTTGTCTTGGATGCCCCTCAGGATGGCCCACACAATCATATGAATAGCTTGCTCCAACCTCTGGGATCTGGCTGGTACCAGATGCGTTAACTAAAGACTTTACACCTGCCAGCCAGTAGGTAGAGAACTTGGATGTTCTAATGTCCAAGTTTTCTACCTACTGGGTGGCAGGTGTGATGTCTTTAGTTAATGTAAAATCAAACCCTTCTCTTCCCTTGAATTATTTAATTCTGCAGGAGAAACTCCCCATTTGCTTCCCTTGGTGCAAGCCAGCTACCAACTGCTCAGAACTTTTCATTTGGCCTATTCGATACAAATAGGGATCCTTTCTCTTTACCCAATTGGCATGGGGTGAAAAGATATCAAAACTCCCCATCCCTAATGCTTTTCATCATGTATGTCCAGTGAATGTCATCCAGAACAGGGTGAACAAAATGGGTGCACAACCAGTTCTAAGTGGTGCATAAAATTCTGCTTTTCTTAGAGGGGCAGGTAACAGAAGGGACCGAGCTCTGCATGGACATTCTTATGTGCTTGTTTTAATAAAACACTGAGTCACAGAGCTAAGGCGCAAGCCTGGGGTTGAATGTGTAGAGCCTGCAAATTCACAGAGACCCGCTTTGTCTCTGTGGCCCATGTTTGTGGATTGGATGCAGATACAAATTTTGCATCCGTGCAGGGCTCCATGGATGTCTACACTGTTATTTAACAGCCACGAGGCCCAAGTCGTGCAAACTGTAGTCAGCTGACTATAGGGGTTTTATTGCAACATAGACATACTTTACAGGACTTGTATCTCAAGCCCCACACATACTCTTATTGTCCATTTGGTAAGACATTCACTGGACATACATGATGAAAAGCATTAGGGATGGGTCGCCTGACCTTCCCTGTGTACCATACACCAGGACTCTCCTGTCTCCACTTCTCTTTGCACCCACATTTGTGTCACTCCTGAGCTAGAGAAACACAAACCCAGGTGTATGACTTTATTGTTAATTACTCGGAGCACAGCAGCTGCTAGAGACCTCTGGTCCCATTATGCTAAATGCTCCAGACACATGTAGTCCTGCCCCAAAGATCTTACAGTCTAAAGAGATAATACAGACAAAAGGAGCATTATTAATCCTGGAAGCCCAGAGAGATTGAGTGATTTGTCCAAAGTCACGGCAGGAGCCTGTGCTATGCTCCATTTGTGCCAGGCCTTGCCAGGGCCGAGCTCTGGCCCCTCTTGGCTTGGCAATTCAGAGCTCCAGCACGCATCGGCTGGCTGCTCCAGTTATAAAAGTAAAAAAAAAAAAATGGTGTGAGCCCGACTCCTCTTTCATTATAAATTAAGCACTGAACCTTTTGTGCCATCGTTTAAAATTAAACCCAAGTTTTCTGGGTCCTCAGTTCCATGCCCTAAGCACATGACCTACTTTCTGGTCTTAATTTTTAATCTTTCACACAAAAAATGGGGGAGGGGATAATTGTTATTCTTTAAAGGAAAACCAGAAAAGTTTATTAAAAACCTTTCCTTCCAATGCGGAATAAATGTTTAAAAATATCGTGACTCTGTAGTTTCTTCTGTCACTGAAATTAGGGATGGTAGATGGCAAACTACAAAGCTCTTAAATCTGACATCTCTGCACCAAACAGCTTCTCTCTCCCCCTAACCTGACAGAAACTATTAATTGGTTTCTATGAAATTTTATTCAGGCTGGAAGCAAGAGGCAGCATTGAATTATGTGGCATCCTACATGGTGGAACTCACTGTTTTCCTATTGGACTCAGACACCAGGTAACATCTCTAACTAAAGGGATGTTTTTGTGGACCACATATAGTTAACCTTCAGTGAGTCATGAAGACGCCAGTGGGATAGCTTTAAAATCAATTTGAGAGAGAGAGGGGGTGAACATTTATTAACATCTAATCATGTTAAGACTTTCTACACCATATGTCTGAGCAAGAGAACATGTGAAATGGGTACTAATTACCACAGCTTGTGTCATGTGTGTATATTTTATATGCAGTCCCTGACCTTTTTGTTAATAACTTCACATTATATTCATTGACCTGAAACTAATTGAATTCAGTGGCACTCACTCAATAATTGAATTACATAGTCCTTTTAATTGGGCTCTGATTTAAATGTGAAAAAGTAACACTTTACCACCTGTATTTTTTCCCTAAGAAATTCCTTAGAAGAGTTAGTTCAGACTGATGGTAGGAAGTTAGAGTTTGTGAAAAGCACTACTGAGATTTAAAAAAAAATTGGAAAACCTTTTTGTTCTTTCCCATCCAAAACACTCGTGAATGCTAGTGAATACACCAAAATATTATCCTGCTGCTTTGTTTTCATTTCATAGACTCCTAGGGTTGGGAGAGACCCCAGGAGGTCACCGAGTCCAACCCCCTGCTCAAAGTAGGACCAACCTCAACCAAATCATCTCAGCCAGGGCTTTGTCGAGCCCGGACTTCAGTAGGGCAGTGCAACAGCAAGATAGCGGCAAGAGAGGAAGATCAAAATCGGTGGGGGCTTGGTTGGTTGAGGAGCATCACGTGTAACACGCTGCTACCGCTGTAGCGGAGAGTTTTTAGCTGTGCCTCTCCCAGCGGTGATTTCAAACTCCCTCCGCTAAACGCGAGGCTTTGCTAAGCATCACCAGGTGTTTCCCACCGGCCCCGGGCCGCGTTCCAAGCCCTTGTCTCTCCGCGCCCCTGCGTCAGCGGCCTATTGTTCCCATGGAACGTTCAGACATTCCTCGGAGGATCCATCCTCGCGCGTGACAGACGCGGTCTTGAAATTTCTCCTCGCCAGGGCTCGCTCGCGGGGAAAGTTAATTGCCCAAAGCCGCGGAGGAGAGCCCGGCTCTTTGCTTTTACTATATTTAACTTAAAAATGCAAATGTCATTAGCATCCTGATCATTGATAAGAGCGCCTCGTGCCACGCTTTAACCTCCATTAGGGGAGGATTAGGAGCCACCTTGGCATTTGGTAAGTGTCACTCCGGCAGCACTTGCTGCACAAATGCCTGGCTGTCACAGGGAGCTTTATCGCTCGGGGGGTCCCCCCCTCCCAAGGCAGACTAATAAACCCAGAAATTACAATTGCCTCCCTGCCGAATCTGTGATAGGCGGAAATAATGATATCAGCGCCCTTGCTAATCTCTTCGCCTCTGCGCTTGGCACCAGCCTATTGAGTCACCTGTCATACTCCGCTTTGATGAGGCGAATTCAATCTCTCCGCGGTAATGACAATGGAGCCATTTTCATGTGTGGGGATGATTAGGGGACGGTTTCTCTTTGCTCTGGCGCGGCAGGCACCCCGGGTCAGGCTGCAGCCCCTACCCGCGTGGAAGGAGGCTGGCGGGAGTGAAGTGAGCACGCTAAGTTGCTAGCAAAGCGACCCTCATAGGCTGATTAACTCTTGGGGAGCTACAGAGTCCGCTCCCACACGCCTCTGTCCCACCCACCGCATCAATAGACACGCACCCATAGCCACCACCAGACAGCCACACACTTACACCCTGCACCGCACACATCACACCCAGATCTCTCCTGCACCAGGACACCCCTCACACACCACTCAGCTGCACGCACTACTAGACCCCAATCCTCCCCCCTGTCTCTCGCTGCTTCCTGCCGCAGCGTGGCTCTGCACTCACTGTACCTCCCTGTTGCATCTGACGAAGTGGGTTTTACCCACCGAAGCTATGCCCACATAAATCTCCTTGTATCTTCTCCGGTATTTTATTTAGTTGCCCCGCCTCCTTCTTTTGCTACTCGATGAAAGCCCAGAGAGAATACAAAGGCAGCAGTGGGCACTGAGGAAGAACTGTAGTGATTGTCATACATACCTATAATTCCTAAGCAATGAAGATCTGTTCCTCCCAGCAACAAGTATGCTAGGCACAAAACAGTTGGCTTTTAGGATGACCCTGTGCTGGTAGCCAAAAATTCAGTTGTATTACAGGCAACAGCATATGAGCTTCCTTCATGGCAAAGTTTCCCATGTCTGTCCTCACTATAATGCAGAAATGGCTGGCAAGGTGCCAATGAGGGGTATATTACTGCTCTCCATGCAGCCGGGTAGCACGCATAATGGGTTTGGTTCACTTGTTTGAATCCTCTTCTTACGGCGACAATAGCCATAGTCCCCCAACTGAGATGCTACCACTCAGGATAGCTTGGGTGGGAACTGGGTATAAGCCAGTTTGGAGGTCTCCCGGTAGGCAGATTACCTTTCTTAGCATGAGCTCTCCCAATTAGCAATAGATTTTTAGCCTCATCTGGACAATACCTAACTTTTTCAGATGGGAAACTGAGGCATGGGGTAGCTAAATGGGCTGATTTAAATTCACATTGGAACTCAGTGGATGAGGCACTAACCAAACCACATAATCCAAATCCACCCTACTTCCCAGCAGCCAGACTCAAGCAGGAGGCGATGACGACTGTAGGGATATTGCCTATAGTGCTCTATGATTACCATTCTTACCCCTTCTTGGATCTAAAAGACAGTGTCCCTATCTAAAGGGAGAATTTGGCTCTAGGCTCAGGCCTCTAAGAAAGCCCCAACTTTCTGAACTTGATTGGGCACCCACTTCTACCACCCTGCCATGAGTGATGGGAGTTTTGATATCCTTTCATCCCACCCCTGTCATTTAAGGGAAGGGATCCTTATTTGGACATGTCTGCCAGGAGATACAATCATTAAAACCATAAAGCAAAGTTGGTGCATGGTCATCTTGGGTGACCACAGCCTGGGGAGTGGCCATATACACAGCATAAAGGTTCATCTAGCCCAGTGACCTGTCTTCCAACAGTGGCCAATACCCAAAGGGAAGGAGCAGAACAGGGAATCAATAAGCCATCCCTCCTCTGCTACTACTGTCCATATCTATTGCGATGCAGATGTAGCCTGAAGGTCGCTGAAGAGCCTCCAGAGCTTACTCTCAGGCTAAAACCTTGTCTTGGGGTATTAGCTGCCATTCGCACACCCTTCAAATCCTCCCATCCAAAAGATCTTCTATTTCAGAAAAGGAAGGGTGGGCCTGCATAAATGTGGGAGGAGTAAAGGCAGAGTCCAAGTAGCATGGGCAAAAGCGTCCCCTCCAGATATCTATGCACAAGGGATCTCCGCCTGTCTCTCTAGGAAGGGCTGTCTTTCCAGTCTGCCTATGTCTGCACTGCAACGCTATTTCAGCATACTGGAGTATCCCGAAATAGCTATCCCGTGTCTTAACAGCAAGCCCACTATTTTGGGCTCACTATTCCAATGTCCCTGTAAACCTCATTACAAGAGGAGTAAGGGACGTTTCGGAATAGTGGGTTATTTCAAAATTTGGCGCTGTGTAGACAGCATTAGCTTACGAAATAAACTATTTCAAAATAAGATCAAAATAAGATACACAATTTGCATAGCTTAAATTGCATCTCTTATTTCAAGCTACAGTGCAGTATAGACGCACCCTCTGTGTTTTCTCAGGGCCTCGCACAATTGAGTGCTGGCCAGTTACCGGGGCTCCAGGGTGCAGCAGTAGTACAAATACATAACATGATCAAAATAAATGAAATAATTAGTAATACAAAAGCGGCGAGGAGTCCTGTGGCACCTTATAGACTGACCGAAGTGTTGGAGCATAAGCTTTCACGGGCAAAGACCCACTTCGTCAGATGCATGTAGTAGAAATTTCCAGAGGCAGGTATAAATATGCAGGCCAGAATCAAGCTGGAGATGACGAGGTGGATCCAATCAGGGAGGATGAGGCCCACTTCTAGTAGCTGATCTGGAGGTGTGAATTCCAAGAGAGGAGAAGCTGCTTTTGTAGTTAGCTAGCCATTCACAGTCTTTGTTTAATCCTGAGTTGATTGTGTCAAACTTGAAGATGAACTCTAGCTCAGCAGTTTCTCTTTGAAGTCTGGTCCTGAAGTTTTTTTGCGGCAGGATGGCTACCTGTAGATCTGCAATTGTGTGTCCAGGGAGACTGAAGTGTTCCCCTACAGGTTTTTGTATGTTGCCATTCCTAATATCTGAATTGTGTCCATTTATTCTTTTACATAGGGATTGTCCAGTTTGGCCGATGTATATAGCAGAGGGGCATTGTTGGCACATATTACATTAGTAGATGTGCAGGAGAATGAACCAGTGAAGGTATGGCTGATCTGGTTAGGTCCTGTGATGGTGTTGCTGGCGCATATATGTGGGCAGAGTTGGCACCGAGGTTTGTTGCATGGATTGGTTCCTGAGTTAGAGTTATTATGGTGCGGTGTATAGTTGCTGGTGAGAATATGCTTCAGGTTGGCGGGTTGTCTGTGGGCGAGGACTGGCCTGCCTCCCAAGGCCTGTGAGAATGAGGGATCATTGTCCAGGATGGGTTGTTGATCACTAATGATGCGGTGGAGAGGTTTTAGCTGAGGACTGTAGGTGATGGCCAGTGGTGTTCTGTTGGTTTCTTTCTTGGGCTTGTCCCGGAGCAGGAGGCTTCTGGGTACACGTCTGGCTCTGTCAATCTGTCTCCTCACTTCCTCGTGTGGGTATTGTAGTTTACAGAATGCTTGTTGAAGATCTTGTAGGTGTAGGTCTCTGTCTGAGGGGTTGGAGCATATGCGGTTGTACCTCAGTGCTTGGCTGTAAACAATGGATCGTGTGGTGTGAGTAGAAGTAGGAAAGGATGCCTAAAGAGACTGAATCCTGAGGGCCATGAACAGATGCTGGACAAGAAGGAATGAAAGCAGAGTGATAGAGGCCTAGAGTAAAGACAACCCAAGGATCAATCAACTATCAAATAATTGTGTCAAAGGCAACAGAGAGATCAAAGAGATGAACCCTGAAAAACTCCCAAGATTGAGGTCAGGTCTACACTAAAGGGGAAGTTGAATCCAAATACGCAACTCCAGCTACACTAATTATGTAGCCGGAGTTGACGTACCTTGATTCAAGTTTCCCCACCTTCCCCATAGTGGGAGGCCGATGGGAGTAAATGCTCCCATTGGCTTCCTTTATTCCTTGCAGGAGCAGGCATACTGGCTGATGATGGGGGTGTCCTTTGAGTTCGATTTAGCGGGTCTTAACTAGACCCACTAAATCAAATTCCAGAAGATCGGTCACAGCAGCATCAATCTTCCCCAGAGTGAAGACATGGCTTACAAAGAAAGAGGTCATAGGTGGGTGAGGACAGGTCAGCAGAGTGCAAATGGAAGCCACATAAGAGGGGATTAAGTTTAAGTTTACAGAGAGAAGAGGAGCTTACGTGAGCTATGCATTTAACCATGAAATGAATCATTGTGATGAGTCCAAGTCTACTACTGATACTGTCAAGCTGTCCAGACTAGCCCACAAGTGCAAGGACCAACCTCAGGGCTCACTGTTAGGAAGCAGGGCACAAACTCCAAATTGTCTGGGAGATCTATACTTAGATTTCACCAACCAAGTGTGAACGCCTCACACACTAGAATACTCTCAGCATAGCATCACAAAGAGTCCCCTTGGGTACACTGACCTTTTTTGCCAGTCAGATAAGCTTACTTTTGTGATAGATGATCTCCTATACCTAAAATCACAATATCCAGGTTACTCCCAGTCTTAAAGGACAAGTCACTTAACCCTTGTCAATTGTACCTTAGGCTAGATCTATACTAAAAGGAGATGTTGAAGCAAAATTCGTGATTCCAGCTAACTCACTAATGTAGTTGGAATCAACATACCTTGTTTCGCATTTCCCCGCCATCCCCACAGTGAGAGGCCAACAGGATCAAACACTCCCATCAGTTTCCCTTACTCCTAGTTCAAGCAGGAGTACCCTCAGCCAACGGGGACGCCCTCTGAATTCAATTTAGTGAGTCTGCAATAGACTTGCTAAATTGAACTCCAGAAGATCGATTGCAGCAACGTCGATCTTCCACAGAGTGAAGACGTAGCCCTAAAAGTCTCACCAAAGACAACACTTATAGCCAAGTAACAAATTCACTAAAGCAAGGCTACTCAACTTTGTAAGCTCCGGGGACCACAATGATACTCACAGCACATGCCAAGGGCCGCAACTTAAATGTGGTTACATATGCATGCAAATATATACGCAAATATATACAAATAGCTTCTTTCACACTGATGGGCATGAGATTAAGGCAAGACTACACAACACACAGGCCCCATTTAAGTCAGTTCTGCTGACATTAATAAAATGCAGTATTTACCCAATTTCCACCCATATGACAGCACTTTTAATGAGCAATGACAGTCCAGGAATGTAACTACTAAAATGCATATCAACAGAAGACCAATATATTGACTACTTTTTTGTTTTGGCTCTCACCTGCAGGCCACATGTTGAACCCTGTGTAAGCCCAAACTGCACGGCTAACAGTGTTGGCGAAGCATTTTTGCCACAGTGCCTGGGCTTGCCAGGTGCCAATGCAGGATTTGTCATAGTAACCTAGCTGTCCCATCCAACGGAAGCACAATATATACAACCGAGGGAACAATTGTATAATGACCATGATTCCCTTGGATTTCTCAGAAATGAATCTGGTCAGAGGAAGAAGGATGGTATAGTCTAGTGGTCCCCAACGCAGTGTCCATGGGTGCCATGGCGCCTGCCGGGGCATTTATGTGCGCCCACCAAGTGACCAGGGCCAGCCCAAGTCATTCTTGTGGCCCGGGCCTTGGTGCATGTGTGGCCCCCGGGTGTGCGGTGCATGTGCGGTGCCGCCCCCCTGTGCGTGCAGCACATGAGCGGCTCCGCCCCCAGGTGTGTGGCGCATGCGCAGCCCCGCCCCCAGGTGCCTGGCAGCCCCAAAAGGTTGGACACCACTGGCTGTAGTCCTTCCTTTCACGCAAAGATAGGGAAGCTGCAGAAACACTTCTAGGAGGCTAGAAATAATGGGACTAAATATTATGCACGGCTGTTATGATGTTGAAAACTGACTTATTTTCATTTTATTTTCCAAGGTCACCCCTTTGCCCCATCCCTTCTCCTCCCTGTAGCTGCTGATCTGGAAGACAGCAGAGAAAGCAGCAGTACTCCTATGGCAAGGCCAGATGAAATTTGCAACAACGTGGCCTCCTTCAGCAGCACTATGGATTCCTGTCAAAAAAGGAAATGCACCAAGACCAGTGCTGAACTGCTCAACAACCTAAGGAAGTATAAGATGTGGACAAGATAACCTACAGTAGCTGCAGGACAAGGAGGAAAACATAATGACTTCTACATGGATTGTAAGGCATCGGTGGAATGGAAACGCAAGTCAGCCAAAAAGCATTCATTTCTGCCATCATTTCTAGTCCCAGTGTCAGAACCGAACAGTATCACCATGGTTTACTTTCCTAGCTGTCATTCAACCCATCATCTATCACCAGCCAGAGTTCTCCTGACACCAGCCTCCCAACTGTCTTCTGGTCCCTGCTACCCATGTTTTTCACATTAGACTTGTTTTGAAAGTTTTCTGCTGTGCTGATGTGTATGTTCATGTGCATTTTGGACAAGATTTTGGTTTTCTAAAATCATGTGAATGATGATGCCTTAAAGATCTAGAAAACATGACCTATGAGGCAAGATTGAAAGAACAGGGTTTGTTTAGTCTGAAGAAGGCCGAGAGGGGACATAACTGTTTTCAAGTGCATAAAAGGGTGTTACAAGGAAGAGGGAGAAAAATTGTTCTCCTTGGCCTGAGGATAGGACAAGAAGCAATGGGCTTAAACTGGAGCAATGGAGGTTTAGGTTGGACGTTAGGAAAAACTTCCTAACTGTCAAGGTGGTTAATCATGGGGGTATGTCTACACTACCACCCTAGTTCGAACTAGGGTGGTTAATGTAGGCAACCGAAGTTGCAAATGAAGCCTGGGATTTGAATTTCCCGGGCTTCATTTACATCTTGCCGGGCACCACCATTTTTAAAGCCCCGCTAGTTCAGACTCCGTGCCCGCGGCTACACGCGGCACGGAGTAGGTAGTTCGGATTAGGCTTCCTATTCCGGACTACCAGTACACCTCGTTCCACGAGGAGTTCCCTTCCAGTCATATGATTCCATATGCTCCTCAAGAAGTGTGCAACCTCAAGCAATCTGCACTGTCCTATGGCTCCAAGGAGACTTCTTATACTATTGCTTCTTTATTTAAAGTCAAGCATTAGTCCTTGCCTATACACTAACCCACACAGGTTTAGTTAAACCTGGTTGTACTAAACCGGTTTACTTAAGTCAGTGGAAACTCCCATGTGGACACTATTTCCATTTAAAAGTGGCTTATTTCAGTTTAGAGTAAACCTGTTCCTAACCAACTTAAGGTGTTATGTTCAACCAGTGCTTATTTTGGCTTAATCTAGGTTTATTTCAGTTTACTTTAAGCCAAAGCATTCCAAGTTTGTAAGCAATCAAGCTCATAGAAACACTGACCACCGAACACTGACTACAGTCTGCAGATGACCTCTGCAGCTACTCTAGTCCCCTTAACCTTACAACCAATAGTAATAGCAATACACACATCACAATGGTCTACCTCCTTCTCAAGACATGTATCTCTTACGGTATAGTGTATAAAGTATAATTAGCGGTACAAGGATGAGACTTTAATAAGTGACTACTGAAAATTATTTTTTTCCTCTTCTCAAAAACCAACACAAAAATATCTCTAATTAAAAATAAAATTCTACAGTAGGAAAGCTGATAAAACAATTTTACCAGATTGCACAAGGAGCTAATTATGGTGTATCTGGGTGTGTGGTTTTTGCAAAGAGTTCAGTAGCATGTGATGCCTGGTGTTGTGTAAAAGTGAATGTTGATTAAATATGTTGTTTCTGAATTTGCTTTGAGTTGGGACTTCTGTTATTCATAAAATGTTTTGCAAATAACTAGTATCTGAATTTACACACAAGCAGTTATTTCGACATAATGTCGAAATAATATTGGGCTGAAGGACTTCTTACTCCGACTACTGTGACCCTCATCGTACAAAGAGTAAGGGAAGTTGGGGGAAGAGTGCTCTATCTTGAAATAACAGCTGTGTAGACAGCAGCAAAAGTCAAAATAAGCTATTTTGACTTAAGCTACACAATTAGCATGGCTTAAGTTGCTTAGCTTATTTCGACTTTAGCCCTGCTGTGTAGACTTGCTCTAAGTCTGTATAAATATCTCTGTATAATACAAGAATCAGATGCTGAGCTGGTGAAAACAGACACACCTCCATTCAGTGGCTGAGTTAAAACATGCTGCAGAAGTTTCAGGGAGATTGTTAGTCCTTTTATCTTCCTTGGGTCGTTTTAACCTCTCTCCCACCTCCCCCCCCAAAAAACCCTACACAAGGATGTCCAAAGTCTCTCTTTTTCTCAATTTTTCTAATCACTCAATAACTTACTCAGCATGCCAGCATATGGTGTTGCTGGATGACGTTCAAATATTTCCTCTGGAATTCTAACTGATCTATAATTTGTTTTTTAAATTCACTCATTGTTCCTTGACCTTCACCACAGTGACAATGCTTGCCTGAAGAGCAGTGAAGGTCTGCAATGATTAATAAGTTATTGTTCTTGTTTATTACCTTGAAAATGGACTGACATGCAGTGCTTTTTTTGTAAAAAAAAAAAAACAAAAAAACTGCTGGTACTCTAGGGGTACACTCCGTTCTTTCCAGGTAAGCTTCTGACCGGAGGTGCCGGTACTGTGTGTAGAGGTACCGGGCAGTACCATCACAAAAAAAGCACTGCTGACATGCGTTTAGCACATGTAAAGGGAGGGAGAAAGAACATACCGGCTTCATGCAAGACTGATATGAGGAGGCACTATTGAGCTTCCCTATCCAGCTCTACTATTACATCTCATTCCTGACCAGAGCCTTTCTGAGTTAGAGCCGAAAAATATTGTGTGGAGATGCTTTGCAATATTCAGAGATGGGGACTTGGCTGTGATGAATCTTTCATTTGTAAGGTTCATGAAACACTGAATACTAGTCATTGACAAGAATTTTCAGACTTATTCTAAGGGAAGAGATTTGGGTGAAAAAAGCCCTCTATTTTGAATGGGAAATTAAAAATAGCTAAGCGTCCCACAAACTTTTTGTTTGTGTGTTGTTTGATGAAAAACAGAGACCAAGATTTTATTTATTTATTTTACTGGGGGGAAACCCCTCCATGTTTTATGTTGCTTAGTTTCCAATTTTCTATTGAAAAATTGGAACATTTCTGTCAAAATGAAAATTTCTGACTAACAGTTTGGTCAAAAAGTCATTTCACACACAAAAAATGTTTCAATTAAAACAGTGACCAGTTGAACAATACAAAGTGGGTTTTCAAAAGTACTCAATGAGTGAATGCTTTTGAAAATTACATACTTAGGAACTGGTTTTTATTTGGTCCTTGGAACTGCTCGGCATCTCTGAAAATCAGGATACATATATAAAACTACATTAAAAAGCAATATTTCATACAGAGACAGAGCACATATTTCATACACAGAGACAGAGTTGCAAATTTAATGGGGATACACTGAGGTTGCTAGTGAAATCTTAGAGTGCACACAGTGGAATGTATTTGTTTAACTGGCATCAGAAAGAGAAGTGCTGAGAGTATTTAATGAAAATCAATGGCATTCTGGCTCCTAAGTCTCTTCAGTCCTTTTGAAAATTTTACCCCTCGTGATTTAAGCAAAATTTGGAAGCCTTATAGAATTTAGTTTCCACCAGTCTTTTGGGATCATTTCCCATGGCACGGCAGGCTCTTACATTTCTCTTTCCACTGCATTCTCATTAACTGGAGATTGAGAATGGGGTAGCAGATCTATACGTGTCTTGTTTGCCCTCAGCCTGTTTTTTTTACAGGATGCTGGATAACTAACCTTTCCTCCAACAGATAGGTTTAAAAACTAGGATCCATCACACCACAATAGTATATATCCTTGTTCTTTTCTGACCTTGCTGAACCTGTCTGAAATTAATTCCCCAATCTTAGCTTCTAAAACCAGAGATTGAAAAGGCCTATTAGATTGGCCTATCCATCCTATTACTAGCAACTAGAGACCAGCTAAGGGCTTGCCTACACAGTGAAGGGATTTATGGACTAAGGATTTGTGTGAATTTAAAGCACAGAACTATTCCAAGACATCCTCCCGTATGGACACTCTCATTCCAGAATATAAGCATCCACACAGGAATGATTCTGAAAGAGCTATTGTGTAATACCTTATTCCAGTCAATTTTGCCATGTAGACAATGCCTAAGAGCCGTACTCCTGTTATGATGGACGCTGTTCATGTACAAGGTATGAAGCAGTTCCCTGCCCTGAAGAGCTTACTGTCCAAGTGGACTTGACAGAAGAGGTTGTGCCCATTTTACAGATGGTGAATTAAGACAGAGGGGAATTCATTGACTTGCACAACATGAAGAAAGGGACTGTGTGAGAGAGAGTGTCATTGGATCCAAAGCACCTGAATCACAGCTGAGTGCCATAATCACTTCCTCCCAAATGACCCGCATCCTCCCATCTCCTTGCCAAGGCAAGATTGCTCCATATCACACATTTTCTAGTGCTTTTAAACCCCTAACCCATGGGATTTCCAAAATGTCCTTTGGTAGCCTGTTAACAGCCAAATAAATCTCTCTGCCATGAAGTTCTTCTGCTTAATTTTCCTCCTTTCTACTTTTAACCCAGTTTGCTGTATTCTCTATGGGTATGTGTACACTTGCACCCTAGTTCAAACTAGGGATGCAAATGCAGGCATTCAAAATAGTCAATGAAGCAGGGATTTAAATATGCCGCGCTTCATTAGCATGATCTCGCCGGCACGCTGGTTCGAACCAGGAAGTGCGCGCCGGGACATGTTAGTTCGAACCAAACCCCTTGGTTTGAACTAACGTTACTCCTTGAGGATTCATTTGGTTCGAACTAACGCGTCCTGGTGCACACTTCCTGGTTCGAATCAACTGTGATTCGAAGTAGTGTGCCGGTGAGATCAAGCTAATGAAGCGCGGGATATTTAAATCCCTGCTGCATTGTCTATTTCGAATGCCTCCATTTGCATCCCTAGTTCGAACTAGGCTGCAAGTGTAGACATACCCTTTGAAACAATTCTTCTTATCCTTTTTATGTTCTCACTCTTTGTATGGTTCTTCTAGAGTTTTGCTCTTTAAGTAGGCTGCTAGTGTTCACCTAACCACAAGATTCATTATACAAATACTAACACTAGTGTACCTAATAGCCTTGCTGGCATCCTGAATGGATCTAGGAGTATCATGATAAGCTCTAGAATACAGGAATTGCTCCTCTGGATCACACTCACGGTCCATCTTCTCTAGAATCCTATCTCCGATGGCAGTGGTCAGCATAGACTGTTCCAAGAGGAAGTTGCAAGAAATCTGAGAGAATAACTGCCCAAAGAGGAAAAGTTCTTTCTAACCCCAAAAGTTGGTAGCTGGCTTGGAAGCATAAGGGTTTATATCTCTTTGAACATTTTTTAACTCTATCTAGTGTAACTGGGGATATGATCATCCACATTCTCTACTATAGGTTGCACCTCTCTGGTCCAGCAACATCTGTGGTCCAACATGATTTTAGTTAGCTGCATGTCCATTTATCATGGATGTGGCCAAGTTTTCCGTGGTTCCATAAAGGCCACAAGTCCTGGCTCTCAGTGTTCTATGTTGTTATTTAGTTCTAATTTATCCCTAAATGGCTTCTAAGAGTCCAGTTGGCAGTGGCAATGCTGGTAATGCTGCTAGACAATATTGACCTTCCATGGTCTGGCAGATTCTCTGGTTTGGCACTGCTCAAGTCCCAATGGTACTGAATTAGAGAGGTTCGACTTGTAGTGTAAATCAAGGAATTCTGCTAACATATACCAGTGGATAATTTGACCTTATGCATCTAAACCTTTCTAAATATTTTGTGGCAATGAGTCCCACATGACAGCCATCCCTTGTATAGAAAAGTGTTTTCTTTTATGCATTTACAAGTTATTGCATTTCAGTGTCCTTTATTAATAGCAGTAGTAGCTACTGAATTAGTAATTACTAGGAGCTCAAGTCATCGGCCAGTATCCCATTTTACTAGGTACTGTACACATGTGTGGCGCGCGCGCGCGCGCACACACACACACACATACACAAAAAGAAGAGATGGTCCTTCCCCAAAGGGTTGAGAATATAACTGTTGATTCCCTTCTCGTGTTATGAGAGAGTAAATAAAAGCATCCAATTTACGTTCTCTATATTGGTTGTTATTCCATATAGCTATAATGTATTACCTCTTGTTCATTTCCGCTCTCAAATAAAGAGTCTGGCTGAAACTCTTGGGTCTTTGAGTGGAACCAGTGTTTGAATTCTAAGTGATTAATCCCTTCCTGTCAGTGTGTGTGTGTTTGTGTGTGAGCACCCTAAACCATGAGATTTATATATTGTCAGTTGCCAGGCAATCCCTGAAGCAGGTAAATAAAAATGGCACACAGGAGAGTTTTGGAAGGAGGTAAAAGAAGGAGATCTTTAATGATCTGAAACTCAAAAAGGAACCCTACAACAAGTTGAAACATGGACCAATTGATAAGGAGGAGTACAAAAGACTTGCACAAACATGTAGTGACAAAAGACTAAGGCATAAAATGAATTACACCTGGTAAGGGACATAAAAGGCAATAAAAGAAGTTCTTCAAAAACATTAGCACTGTGTCTACACTGGCATGAATTTCCGGAAATGCTTAAAACGGAATACTATTCCGTTTTCAGTTTTTCCGGAAAAGGAGCGTGTACATTGGCAGGCTGCTTTTCCGGAAAAGCCCTTTTTCTGGAAAAGCGTTCTTGGCCAATGTAGACGCACTTTTCCGGAAAAGAGCCCCGATCGCCATTTTTGCAATTGGGGCTTTTTTCCGGAAAAGACTACTGGGCTGTCTACACTGGCCCTTTTCCGGAACAGTGTTCCGGAATAAGGACTTATGGCCGAGCGGGAGCAGAATAGTTTTTTCGGAATAGCGGCTGATTTTGTACAGTAGAGCATCGTTGCTTTTCCGAAAATTCAAGGGCCAGTGTAGACAGCTCACAGCTTATTCCAGAAAAGCGGCTGATTTTCCGGAATAAGTGGTCCAGTGTAGACACAGCCTAGGAGCAATAGAAAGATAAAGGAAAGTGTGGGACCTCTACTTAATGGGGAAGGAGAGCTAATAAGTGATGCCCTCAAAAAGGTTGAGATGTTTAATGCCTATTTTTGCTTCAGTTTTCAGTATAAAGGTTAATGGTGACCAGATACTCAACACTATTCATATTAACAGAAATGGGGAAGGGACACAATCCCAAATAGGGAAAGAATGGGTTAAAGAATATTTAAATAAGTTAAATGTAGTCAAGTCAGCAGGGCCTGATGAAATGTTTTCAAGTCAGCAGGGCCTAGGGTATTTAAGGAATTCACTGAAGCAATTTCAGAACTGTTAGTAATTATCTTTGGGTATGTTTACACAGCAAAGTTATTTCAAAATAACTTTACCAGTGTCTCCACAGCCAAACCACTATTTTGAAATTAATTCGAAATAGTGGAGTGCTTATTTCAAATTTGGTAAACCTCATTCCACGAGGAATTATGCTAAATTCGAAATAGCTAAATCGAAATAAGTGCTGTTTAGGGACGCCGAGGCCCCCGCATCCATGGTGCTGGGAGACAGTTGGGCCGGCAAGACCCCCAACCCTGAGCCCTGAGCTTCTCCTCCCCCTTCCTCCCCTTTCCTCCCCCTGCCAGCTGCCTCCTCCCAGGTTTCCCCCTCCCATCTTCCATCCTCCCTCCTCCCCTCCCATCTTCTTTCCCCAGTCTCACCTCAGTTTCATTGGCCCCCCCCCACCCTAGTTTTGTTCAGTAAAGAGGCTTTGTTGTAATGAACACATGTGTCTTTTATTGTACAGCAGGAAGGGGAGTTAGGGAGGGGTAAGTGGAAGGATGTGAGGGAGGAATGAGGCACACCAGGGAGACTGTTACTGCCTGCAGAATGTGCTGCCAGGCTCACAGCAACAGGTCCAGGAGAAGCACCAGAGTGCCCAGGGGCAGCTCTGGCTCCATGCTGCAGAGTGCTGTGGTGTCCTGAGTGAGGGCAACCAGAGCACGCAGAGAAAAAATCCCTGCCTCTAAGAATTTACCAACTACAATGAGAGACAAGTGAATGGAACAGAAAAACAGAGGGAGAGGAAGATAATAGTCTGCTGTGTGGTTTATTCCTATCATGCCATGTTCATGTTGGTATTTTGTATTTCTGTCTTTAACTCTCATTTCAGCCAGTTTTCCTGGAACTTAAATAAGGCCAGACCTAGATTAGGGGAGAAAGTCAACACAAGATACGCAACTCCAGCTGGAGTCAACCTATCTTAGGTCACTTTTCCATGGCATCCCCATTCTGGGAGGTTGATGGGAAAAAGTCTCCTGTCAACTTCCTTTACTCCTTGCAACCCGGTAGAGTATTGGAGTCAACAGGCACACTGTCAGTGGTCGATTTAATGGGTCTTTACTAGACCCACTAAATCAAACCCCGGGAGATCAATCCATCTTCCAATAAGCGGAGAAAAGCCCTAAATGTGGTTGGTCTGTATGACCCAGAGGCCTCCTGATGCACACTAACAGAGGTGGGGGCATACTGATTACAGAAATCCCCTGGATCTGTTATCTATATACTGGTTCATTAAAGGATACCATGTAAGGTCTCTAATGAAAGCCTGAGTCACTCTAGTCATCATAATCACTGCACAAAGGATGTACAGATAATGTGCAAAGACTTAGGTATACAGACCGAACATTCTTTTGTTATGGTTTGTGACTTGGAGTTGGTCACTGGAAAACATGAGAGTCAGGGGTTTTTTTAGGCAAGAGATGTTTATCTCTGTCTGTCTGTCTGCATGATGGGTAAGGTATGTTTCACCCAGGCAGGCAGCTAATCAAGTGAATACAAAGCAGGGTGATGTTTTTACAAAGGCAAACAATATACTGTATGTATATTTTGGACTATGACTCTAGAGATAGAAACAACATCTTGATCTTTCCACTGAAGTGGTAAAAGGCCAATACCCTCTATGCAGACACACACAGTGTATGGAGGGATGGCATGCCAGCAAATAAAGCACATGGGTTTGACAGTGAAGGTAATTAAATACGAGAACAACTTACCTGAGGATACGGTGGATTTTTGATGGCTTGGAATCATGAACTCAAGGCTAGATGCCTTTCTGAAAAATACACTTGCATTCAAACACAAGTTATGGGGCAAGATGCAGTGAAAGGACCTGCAGGAAGGGTGGAGTAGATGCCCACAATGGCCACAAAAATCAGTATTTTTTTTTTAATCTTCCCAAGGCGTAGTGGAGTGATGGGATTTGTCACAGCTTTGTCAGCATTGTCTTTGGCAATTCAAACAGTGGATAAACTGAGGTGGGCTAGACAGGTGTTGCTTGTTTCACTGGTGAGGGAAAGGCCTTGTAAATGGGCACCTTGTTAATGTTCACCCCCATCACACCGCCCAGGTCCATCTAAGGATTAGGGAGTGGAGGGGGAGGGGAGACATGAAGACTGATGAGCTTGAGTCTCCAGGCGCTGAGCTATCCAGAAGAGCGACATGGCTCTGGAATTAACGGACAGCCCCTGAGGCATTGCCCTACATATAGAAATTAAAAGTTCCACTCCCAGACTTAATTTCTGTTCGTGATGAAAAGTCTCAGCCGGAGGCCTTTATCCCAGAATCTGACTGCAGTGTATTTAGTTTTAGCTGCCACCTGGCACCGCTTTTCTATCCACTATTTCATCACATGTATTTGTTTAGGCAGGGAATACTGGGCTAAATTTTCTCATTTTGGCGATGTCTACATTGTGCTGCTATTTCGGGATACCAAAATAGCTATTCTGTGTCTTTTCAGTACGCCCATTATTTCGAAATATAACGGGCTCGTTATTCCAACGTCCCTGTAAACCTCATTCCGCGAGGAGTAAGGGATGTTTCAGAATAGTGATTTATTTCAAAATAAGTGCTGTGTAGGCAGCACCAAATTTCAAAATAAGATATTTCAAATTTGACTTAAAATAAGCTACGTAAATTGGGTAGTGTATTTCAAACTTTGGGTGCAGTATAGACGCTTCTTTACACCAGTGCATTTCTGGAGTAACTTCACTAAATATAGTTACTCCAGATTTACACGGGTGTAACTATAATAGGAAGTTGCCCCACTAACTTTATACTGAAGAACAAACTCTAGTCAACTTTGAACAGTGAAGTGCCTTCCTAGCTTGGGCAACTTACACCATACATACTGCTATAAACAATTGTAACGAGAGTGATTTATTTCTTCACTTGGTTTGCAACCGACAACTGATCCTCACTAACCAGTCTCAAAGTCTTTCTTTGGCTTAGACTAAGAGAAAGGTCACTTTACCCAGTAATCTTCTACAGAGCAGCTAAGTCGCCTACTTCTAAAAAGAATGCCAAAAGCATAAAACATGATGTGGGAAGCCACTAGTGATATACATTTCAGCTGCTATAGTTAACTGATATAAATATCATTATGGGTCTTAGACCTAAAAAAAGAGGGAAAAGAAGATCAAAAGGAATAATGAAACCATATAAACCATTCAGAAGTATTTAAAAACAAATTTCTCGGTATCCAGTTCTAACAGGGGTATGCCTACATTGTGAATCAGCACTAAGCATATTCATAAATGACTTGTAAATTATATATATCTATATATGTTTCAGTTAATTTTTTTTCTATCTAGTATTACAGTTTGGTTCACAAATCCATTTCTTTTTTCCTATTAAAATGCCTCTATTGTGTCTCTGTAGTTATTGCCCTTCTTAAATATCACTGCATTGTGAGAAGCTGCCACTATATCCATACAATAGGAAGAATCAAGAGCCCATAGATAAAGCAATGCTGTAAACTTTATACACTCAACAAGTCCTCTTTGCAGACAATTAGGGCCAAAAGATAAATATTGACACATTAGACTATTTTCTCAATTTGTTTTTGTTGATTGTCTGCGCAATCTGATGGGGCAAAATTCCACTTTTCTGATATCTTAGCTTCTTGGCTAATAGAAACAAATAAAGTAAAAGCTTCTGTCCACAATGGGTTAGGAACATCTATTGTTGGGAAGCACTAATCGGATTAAATTGGCTCCCAGTTCTATTGCCAGGAGGGGAGGGGGGAATGCTAACTCATTCCAAAATTTTTCACATCTCAAGGGGATGTGTCATTGTTGCTTTTTCACTATTTAAATCTGGTGGATAGACAGAAACAAGTAAAGGCTGGAGATTACACCAATATGCCTGCTACAATGTGAACAAAGAACAAAGATCAGTGCAAAAGCACAAATATATAACACTGCCGTTAAACTCACTTCTGGCACAGAACACTGGTTTTGTACTGTGCCTCTGAATCCCGTTTTCATGGCTGGAATTTGTTAATCATAATGAGAAATTGAGGAAAAAAATCAGTGAATATGTAAATAATATTGAAGTACCTTTTTTTTAAAAAAAAAAAAAAAAGCAAGGTAGAAGTTGCTGTTTAGCATGAATCATGATATGCTTCCCTCTGTGTATATTTGTAGAAATATCGGTTAAACACTGCTAATGAAGGAGAAAAGGTAAAACGCTGTTTTCTATTTCAGGTTGTTTTCTATTAGCATTTTAATACGTATCCATTGCATTAGCCCCTTAAAAGAAACAAACACATTCATGCAAGTGACAATTTTAGTTAGCCTAAATAGACAGCTTTAAATAATGTCACTCAACACTACATTTGGACTGAAGCCTATGAGTCATGAGGTACATTTTTGCCTACAGTCTGATAATTTTCAAAGCTATTGGCAACCTGGGAATTTTCCTTCCTTATCACTAGGGCTCAGCTAACTTCACTAACACTAATCAGAGCTGGAATCATTCATTCAAGGATTGCATGATCATGTTTTTCTTTAGCAGTGACAGCTGCCTGAGCCATATTAGCAATGCAGATGAGTCAGCCTAATAGGTTAATGCAGAACACGCGAAAATTAGGTTTAATCCCCAGTGAAATAATCTAACATTTTCACATTTCTTGATGTTGGGATAGAGACATTGGTAGTGACTCAATTAGATGTAATGTAGATCAAAGCAAATTTACCTTCTGGCGGAACCTTCCCAGTAGTTTAGATAGAAGAATATAAGGGTTCTTTACTAATTGGTGAATGGCTGTAGGGGAAATTATTTTAAAAGCATGTATAATGCAAGAATTGCTTTTCAGCTTTAGGCCAAATAATTGCTGCATTTTCCAGACTCCCATGTACACAATTTAGCTGGATACCAATGTTTTGTGCCCGATACCTACAAACTTATATCTCTTTCCCATTGCAGTGCTTTTAAATGAAAACGTTTGGAATTTTTTTTTAAAAACATTCTGTTCATTTTTAATGTCCCATCCTAAAATATCACCACTGCGGTTTGAAAGAGCTTGTATTATAAGGGAAGCATAAAAGAAAAAGCCAGCGTGTTTCTATCTAATGTTTTCATTCTTGGGGAATAACATATCAAACAGCAATCTCTTTCAGTCATAAAGGGAAGGAAACAAAAAATTACATGCCCTCAGTTGCCAAATTATTTTTTGCCTTGACATCTTAATTCTTAATCCTTGTGTGTGGTCAAATCAGCCTACTATAGACAACCAATCAAGCAATTATTCCTAAATTATATTTGCCCAACTCACATTGATTGGTTATTCTTTTCTTATTGGGTAAGCTCATTAATTCTGAGCAGCTTGCTTATTATGCTTTCCACATCATTTTCTTTCTGAGCCTATCTACTCACACCAGCCTGCTGATGTTTCAAGATGCCACACAGAAAAAAGGCCTAGTGATCTATTGCATTGTCTCTTCCAGCAATTACAATTCACATTGCTGATTAACTTTGATGTGAAAACTAATGAGATAAGGCAAGTTATCAAGGCGGACCTGATCGTCATCTCATTTATACAGCATTTGCCATCGGTGAATGACAAAAACTAATGAAGATGTATCTGACAGCAGGCTGAGCTGAGACAGAATTTCGTTTCTCCTCAGCAAGTGCTTTGCTTCTAATTCATCAGTCTATCTGAAACATGTTGAAATTAGCTTAATAATGAAAACACTTCATCTAAATGGACAAATGTTTACATTAAAATAACTACATGATAAATAGATGTTAAAGATTTTATGCCATCTTGAGTCTAAACAATAGAGTAAAATATGTTCTAATATTCATTAAATCATTCCTATGAAAATTCAATATATGCTATTACACTTATAACTGAATGGTCCCCTATTTATGGTTGAACAAATGGTGTCTGATTGTTGTTTTTCAAATTTACTGTTAGGACAGCAATGACTTATTTCCCTGAGATGGTAGAAAGGAGAGAAACAGAAGTATGTGCTGGTAAAAGTTTATGAAAAATTGTTCACCCAGTGTTTCTCAATATGCTATTAAAAACAGAAATAAAAAAATACCTTAGAACTATAACATTCTCAGGTGTATATTTTTGCTGCTCCTGTAAATTAAACAAGCATATGCTAATGTACACTGTGCTCTGAGAACAAAATAGATGTATACAAAGTATCTATGTTTCTCCAAACATTAAACACAAACAATACACTAAACTCACATAAATACATCAAAATTCCTTGACCAAGGCACTGTGTCTATAAAGTTTAATATTACAACACAGTCTAGTTTAGCATTGTTCCTGATAAAACACAAAGACAGAATTAGACCAATTTTTTTCAGTATTGTGGTTTGAATATCATTGTTTATGAGAGACTATTTCCTATTTGTGGTGAATATTTCCAAATATTTATAATATGCCTAAATATGATTCCAATATGCTTTTGTCTGGAACAAAATAATCTCTAATCTAATGGTCTTCAACCATTTTTCATTTGTGGACCCCTAAACAAATTTAATAATGAGGTGTGGATCCCTTTGAAAATATGACACAGACTGCAGACTCACAGGTGCCCACAGACCACAGTGTGAAAACCACTGCTCTAAAAATATGAGAATAAAAACACTGTATATTATAATAGAAAAACAAATGTTTCTTCAAAGCACCGTTGTGCCAGAACTGTGAAACTATCTTTTTACAAAGTTTTTATTTAAATAAATTATTGATGTCTGAATAAGAAAGTACGGCTGTTAAAAGATCCTTCTCCATTGTTGTGATTTTTCTCCCTTCTTGGTAATAAACATACTGATAGTCTATACTGCTGTCTCCTCAAGCAAAATAAAATTTTAATACCAGAGTAACATCAATTTCAGCAGGTGAGAGAAATAAGCAATTCTAAGCGATTAACAGTTAACATACAGTGACATCAAAATCACAGTAATTCCCAGAAAAGATTAAAAAAATAAAAATGAAAACACTAGGCCAAACTCATGATGCGATTACTAAAATCAGATCAGTGAATCACTTTTACTTCAGTGGTTTCTGAAGTTGGCACAAAGTTAAGAATACTGACTGTTGTAACATAGCTATAAAACCTGGAGGATTCTTATTGTTTTAGGAGTATCACTTGTAAACAAATTTTATTTTATCAGTCTGGTGAAGACATACGTTACCAGATTTCATGCTTCACATTTTAAGGACATCTGTGATCTGCAACTGAAACACAAGGAAGAAAAGGTTGACATTGTTTTTCAAGATTAGCTCAAACAAAGTGCCTACATCCTAAGAAAGTGAAAGGCAAAAAAAAAAAAAAAAAAATCTGTTTTAAAGCCGTGGCAGAAAATTGCTATTCCAGTGCTGGATTAAATGTAAAAGCTCTTCACAGAACTGAAGATGAATCCTATATATTAGAAGCAAAACCAGAAAAGTACTTGTTCAAGAGCTAAAGGCACAAGTGGAAAGTTGACTCAAGATTTTTTTTAATAGTCTGCTAAGTTGATATAATTTGTCAAGATGTAGAGAGAAAATTGCATACTTTATTCCCACTATAGAAGCATAATGCTAACACAGGGATTATTTTGGTTGAGTAATAGAATTAAACAAGCCTGCAACAATGAATACAGTCCATTAAATGAAATGACTGCAACTACTTTTCCTCACCCACGCTCAGAAAACAGAGAATCGTGTTTTCCATTTCACCATCTTTTCACATTTTGTCCCACCTATATTTCTGTCTTATTTCCTATTTTAACCATTTGCAAAAATATGCAAACACATTCACCCTATCCTGATAACACGCATTTTCATTAGAACTATCTGCATGCTAAATACAGTGGTCAGGATGCTAGTATTTTTTCGTTAAATCTATACCTAACAGATCCTTGTGTTCTGAGGATCCTAATCTTTTCTGTCTGAGGATAGATAGATAGATAGATAGATAGATAGATAGATAGATAGATAGATAGATAGATAGATAGATAGATAGATAGATAGATAGATGGGATGTATGGGGATAGATAGATCCCTTCCTTTTGTGCACCTCCCCTTTCTTTATCTCTACAGTCTATTTTCTAATAAACAACTATAGGCGGAAAGGATTTATTCATTCCAAAGAGACCCCCCCCCCAATTCCTCAGAAATTTGGCTCAAGGAGACCCTGCGATAAAAAGGGTGACATAGGATCCCTACTTTACAATGTCATTACGAACTAGTGTTTAAAATGAAAAATAAAAGTACATTATACCTCAAAGCATTGCAAGATTACAATTTCCTCTCTAAGCCTCCTTTTTGTTGGCAGAAAGGCAGCTCTGGTCTACTAAAGACAATATATTTTTTGAAATAGATATTTATTTTTCTACATGATCGTTACATTCATTTGATTTATGATTAGGACTAATCCTCAGCTACCACAATTATTTTTTTTCTTATGGCTTTTCCTAATTAATTTCTAATTTGCCTGCTAGCTTTATTTTTTTCTTGAATGCCAAGCACTTTACTGCCTGATTTTAAGGCCAGACAACCAATCATTAATGACCAATGGTATGGTGTTGCTCAGAAATGTATTAAACAAATGCTCATGCAAAGGTACCCATTTCACTATCCAAAAGACTGAATCTAAGTATCTAATGAGCCAGAATTTTTAGACTTGTCACTGAACTTGGATTTCCTGTTACACGCTAAAAACTATTACGGGTTGCACTGTTGGCTGGAATCCAAAAAATAAAATAATCACAATAGATTAGCACACTTTGTGCTGGTTTCATTGAAGAACTGAACTGTATCATTATATTTAGATCTTTCTACAAACTATGGAAGATTAATCTTTAAAGTCCTATTCAAAATGGCACTTAGCTGAGACTTAAACATGAAACTGTAGCTATATCTTAATTTTAATATACATCCTCTATTTTTGAGGAGCTCACAGCAAATTACATTATTAAACGCCTGTTTGAGACTAGCTGCTAAACTGCTATTCCAGTGTCAGCCTAGAATTTGTTAATAGTGACTGTTTCAAATAAATTATTAAGCGATAATGGAAAAAAATGCCTGCTTTGAATTTATATATATTTCAGCAGAGAATAATGTTTTATTTAAAATAGTTCCTGTGTGCCTTTTGATTTGGAGTTTAAAGTAAATAATATTTGTACATCTAAAACATACTCAAGACAAATGAAAAGCCTCTAGATGCTTTTGTATGAGACGCTGAAGAGCTCTACAAACTTAAAAGCACAACCTCAATTAAGCCCATCTTCATCTGGAAAAAAAAATTAGCAACTGAAAGCTGAATATATTAGATAATGCACACTTGCAGAAGAGCATTCTCTTAGCAAAAAATTCTTGATAACCAACCTAAAGCTGGCCTGAGAGTTGCTCAATGCTAATTTTGTTTGAAACTGTTTAACTAACTATGAATAGATATCCATATTCAACAAAGACATAATTAATGGCAACCTTTTCTTCTGCTTAGAAGACATCATAACAAGCAGAAAAGTACAAAAAGATTTCTATAGTAACTAATTTAAGGACAAAGGGTTGACCTCTAGCATTTCATTAAATAAACTGAGTGAATAAAAGAAGACTGACAGTATTCATCCTTGTTCAATTCAAGCAGCCAATTTCAAAATGCAAATCATAATCTGCAGATGTCGCAGCCTGATATATTTTTAAAAAATATAATTTGTTCAATTTAAGAACATCAGACGTTTGCATTTTAAAGGAAAATCAAAACCAATTTTAGGCTTCAGTTTTAGGCAGAGAGCAAATTTATTCATGGTACAGAAAAGGTCTCTAGGTTAGCTGGTTGGGTCCCCCCCAAACCTTTCAAATGTTTAAAACCATTCTTGTAAAGCATTAATTTTATATATTATTTCCAAAACCTTTTCATGGAGAAGTTATATTAAGAATCAGATTATTTCTGATTATCACAACAAGTAAGTGTCCTTGTATTTATGCCCTGGCATTCGCCAGATGATAAAAGCAACAATCAAATCCACAGACATCTACTTCAGAGATGCCGTAATAAACTTTGCATTGCATTCACAGTGTACTTTATACACACCTACAATTAAACCTAACACTACACTACCAGTATGAAACACCAGTTAACTAAGCCAAAGAGAATCCTACGTTTCCTCTATCTAAAACCACTAGATTATTTTAAATATACTCTTGCTGGATAAAGTGGAGGCGCAGAGTACTTGAGCTCAAGGGGAGGCAAGAAGCAGGCTGTCGCGCTCTCTGTTAGGCTGTGCACAGAGCAGAGGGTTGGGGGAAAGCTACATGCCACGGCTCTGCACTCTAAGTGCCACTGGAGGAGCTGTGGGGGAGGGGAGACAGTGCAAGAAAATATAAGCGACATCCAATCAGGATACAAAGCAGCAAGTTTTCGGGGGGCGGTTGCTTTTATTTAGGGGCAGATCCTGACACTCGTCCTCCTACAGGCTGTTAGGGCTACTTGTGGAGAAGGGGGGCTACTCCCAGGAGTGAGGGCGCTTGACTGGCATGTTCTAATTGCCTTTGTTATGCTTCCCAGGGCAGGTAAGTAAGGAAGTTGGCATCAGCATGAAGGTTGCTTTGCAGACATCCACGGAAGGAATGAGGGGAGGGTCCTGCCGGAGCCTCCTTCCAGGCATGGAGGCCCAAATCCCATTGGCATTTAGGAGCCAAACACCTTTGAGGGTCTGGGCCTTAGTTTCTCCTCGGAAAGGCTGAGTGCCCACCCATTTCAATGGGAATTGAACTTGCTTAACCCCTGTGCACTTCCCGAGGAGATGGATCTGTCAGTCCAATGGGTCTCTTCCACCTCTTAATGTCACCGTTGCTCCATGGTAAGCCACCCTGGTTGCTCTCCAGCAGGAGGGCAGTAATAAGGCATCGCCAAGTAACAGAGAGAGGTTTAACAATGAACTTGGGATTAAAAATGGCCCAGGCCCCAAACCTGAGATTGGTGTGGCTTTGTGCAAGTTGAAGGAGCCTTTCCATATAGATCAGCTTGCAGGATCAGGGCCCAAGACAAAAGGAGCAAGGACCTCAGGTTCCAAGGGGCTCCGTCCTTCACAAAGCACCTTTTAGGCACATAGGCCCAGATGCTGCAAAGTATTATAGCTCCTAACTGCCATGGAATGGAAGCACCCCTGTATCTTGGAGAATGTGATCCCTAGACACCAGCCTGAGCTCCTAAGCAGAACAGAATAGAAGGTGGATGCACAGAAAAGAGTATCTCTATTGTTGACCCCAAAACACAACTTCACACTTCAGGCGATGACACCTAAGTTCTAAAGCAAAGTATTATCTCTTTGGAGCATTTATCATTCTGGTGACAAGGTCCACAATGCATACTGGAAAGAGAGAAAAATGTAAGATAAAAGTATATGTATTTATCTAACCAATGTAAAACAGAATTTCAAGGGTCCCTTATTTTCTTGGGATCTTGGCCAGAGGCACGAGGAGGACATTTTGGTGGATTATGAGCGGTTTGCAGTCTTCTTGGTGGGGATGATTAAGGTCCCAGTTCATCAAAACACTTAAAAATATGCTTAACCTTAACACTGATTCAGACCAATTTAAGCACCTACTAAAATGCATTGCTAAATAAGGATGATTTTAGGTACATATTTAAAGTTAAGTGCATGCTGAAATGTTTTGCTGAGTATGGTCTTAGTTTTTAAAGAAGCCAAGTCCAATATATCTAGGATTTCCCTTACATTTATACATTTTTCAATAACAGCATTTTAAAGCTACGCACTAGGTGCTTTCCACAGATATGGAGAAATTAAAAAACAATGACAAGTATAAAAATAAAACTAACAGAAAAAAATCTCTTCTAAATATAAAAATGGTTGTGAAATGAAAAACTAACAGTAGAAAAAGTTAGTGGATACTAAACCATAAGGAATATAATGTATAATAATGCACAAAAATGAGGAAAAGAACATCCCGTTAAAAAGTTTTTCTGCTTTTCAGTATTTCAATATTAATAGTTAAACCCCTGGGATGTGTCTATACAGTACCCCAAACTCAAAATAAGATACACAATTTTGTTATGCAAATTGCATATCTTTTTCGATTCTATTTTGAAATAGCTTGTTTTAAAATTTGGCACATCTACACAGCGCCAAATTTTGAAATAGCGCACTATTTCAAGACATCCCTTAACCCTCGTGGAACGAGGGTTATAAGGATGCTGAAATAGTGTGTCTGTTATTTCGAAAAATATTTTGAGTGGCTTGTTAAGATGCGGGGTAGCTATTTCAGGTTACTGAAAGTATCCCGAAATAGCCCTGCTGTGTAAATGTACGCTCAGATAGTAAACCCTGACCACATTAACATCGGGGGGCTATGCCATTGTCTATAATGGGCCAGGGTTTTGCCCTCAGTGGCTGGTAATTTCATTCTTTAAATAAAGAAATGTCCATTAATTAATTCTAAACGATGACAGAAAACAATACATGGCCCTGACAAGAAAATACAATTAATTGCGATTGCTATTTTCTAAAACTTCTTAATGATGTATGATATTAAAAAGACAATTAAAATAGTTGAAAATATTACTAGAGGAAATAATGGCTGAAATAAGTTGTGTTTGCCTGTTAATACCATTGCCCATATCAGGGCAAATAAACAACAGATTTCCCTGAGGTATGTCACTGCTATGGTGCTTAAACATTTTAAACATTTCTTAAACAAGTTCAATTAAGCCTCCTAATTCAACAGCATATACTTGCTATTACGCTGCTCTTTACGTACAAAATGCTAGGCTTTACCCAATTACAGCCCATGGTTTCTCCATCCTTGCCAAGTACCCTGCAACCATCATACGTAAACAGACCCTGCAGATGTCTCAGGGCAAAATAAATGACTTCCGGATGTTAAGAAAAAGAAATGAATTCATTCATTCATGCAAAAGTGAAGGGCGCATTGTTTTCATCCTTAAAAATAACACAACACCCTATGTATCTCAAGGTATCAATGAACAACAAATTCATTCTCTTAAGATACAAGAAATCTAAAACAGACTAGAATGCAAAACAAATTCATTTTTCTTTTCTCTATACCCAGATAAATGTTCTAATTTCTTATTAATGTCCCTAACAATACAGTTTTTGAATGTATCTTTAAATTCAATTAAAATTCAAACCACCCACAAACAATTTTTGCTGGTGCTTTAGCAGTTCAGTCTAACTTCTCAGATTAAGATTGTTTCCCGAGCTTTATCCTCTTCTCTAACAATGTGTGTACAATGCATCTTTAGAATGTATTTTAAAGCAGACTGCAGACGCGCATAATCTTTGTATTCCTGCATGAAAACAGAAAATGTGGTGCTCTTTGTAAAGGGGAACTATTTAAACTAACTATTTAACTATTTAAACAAAACCCTCGCCTGTCGTTTTCACTTTTCCTTCAAAAAAATTTAACTAGAAGATAAGCTTGAAAACATGGGCTGAAAGCTGGACTCTGACTGGAATCTACAATTCAAACAAGGACAAATGGAATCCAGCAGTCTGGCTCACTCCCTGCAAATTATAAAATCCACCCCAGGAACTGAAGCGGGAGGAAATTGCTGCATGATTTCTTCACATTGTTCTGTTTGGTGACAAGGTTTGCCCTTTGGAGAAAGAGGCCATGGGATCATCTCCCCCAAACCTGCATATTCCTGGACGTCCATGGTGAACCCCACAAGGAATCAATAACTATTCACAGCCATCGCCTCAGGCATGTATCCCAGGTGTCCCCATCCTTCACCAGAGTCCCTGGCAAAGGGACTCATGCTACCAGGGATTATCCCTGCTGCCACTCGGAGTATTCCTGTCCCTACAATATGGGCTAGATTATATTTCCTGAGAAATTCTGTAGGCCATAGGGCTATGGGTAAGTGCGACACGTGGTCCACTCAGCCCTGCTCTTCTTATCCCAAACCACTCCCTTCAGCTGAGTGCTGTCTGTGGGGCCTGGAGAACAGCTCAAGAGGGATTCATCAAACGCATAGACAAGCAAGATTTGGGCTCCACTTCAACACACCACCCTCATGTACCAGATGCGCACATACTTCAAATGAAACACACAGCTGAATTGGTACCCAGATCCGGAGGGCCTGCCACTCTCACTGGAGTCAGGCCTCTGATTTCTGTACCCCTGGAAATGGACACATGGGAACTCATAAAAGTCAAATTGCTCCTGGGTCCAATTCTGCCACCTTTACTCACATGCCGGACTGGACTCCAAGACGAACCCCATTGAAAGCCCAAGGAGCTGTGTTCAGAGACGGTGCTACTCACCCTAGAGAAAGGATGTCAGAATTGGGCTGACCATCAATCCACTCCACTCCTGCCTACTTTTATACCAGCCTGTTCTTGGGAAGTATTAATAAAACAAGATTTCAAAACTCCATCAGGAAGTTGTGTCACCATTTATTTTAACGGCCCTCTTGTGCAAACACGTGGGGACGGATTCTCATCTACACAAAATGCCTTTTACATGACACTGGCCATATAAATGGATTGTAATGGGGATGATTGTACAGCATCCAGCGTAGTGCAGTCCCAATCCTGATCACAGACTTTGGAGACAATCTTATTCATTGAATACTAGGACTGGAAGGGACCTCAAGAGGTCATCGAGTGCAGTCCCCTGCCCTCATGACCGATGGTAATAATATATTAATCGCCAGAGACGGGTAGCGGAGGCCTAAATGTAAATCAGAATCTGGCCCTTCCTACAGTCCCATTGGAATATACTCAGTGGTACTTTCAGATTTGGACCCTAATATTACAATTCTTCATTATATACCACTCTTTCATAAAGTTTTTTTCCTCAGACACACCTTTATAACACCACATATGACCCGTTGCTCCAAACACTGTAATTCCCCATTAGGAAACTTATTTTGAACCAAAAATGTTGGAGATACACAAAAGTGAGTTAATATTTCCAATATATTTACCCCTGGTTTGTTCTTTCAATAAAAGCTTCCCCCACAAAAAAAACCAGGCAAACATATTGATGCTAACACTGACCCTAAATTTATATGTGAAAGACACAATCTGTTTGCATGAGAATAATTCAAAGGGTTTTAATCCAGGAATGTGAGAGTGAATAAAAGAGCATTTACTGGGATGGAGAGAAATGTTTTAAAGCAGGGGTGGGCAATAATTTTTGCATGGGGGCCACTTAATGAATTTTGGTACATGGTCACAGGCCTGGAAGGGCTTGGGGTAGAAGGGGTGGGGCCTGGATGGAAGGGGCGGGGCTGGGGATTAGCCTCCCCCCAGAGTTGTCTGGGACTGGAGGCTTTGAAGTAAAAACAGAGCAAAGGGCTTGTGGCTCCCGGGCCTGCCACTACCGCATTGCCTGGCAGCCGCCTGGGATTGCTGTGGCTATTTAAAAGGCCCCTATCGGGGACAACTCGGAGCCATGAGCCATTTAAATAAGATCCTGCTGCCTGAGCCACCACCTGGAAATTCGGTGGCACAGGAAGTAGGATATAAATAGACAGCAGCCAAGTACAGTCTGGGGCCGCATCAAAGTGTTATGCGGGCTGGATCCGGCTCCCGGACTGCATCTTGCCCAACTCTGCTCTAAAGCAAAAATTACTTGGAAACATGAGCTGTGTTTGGAGGGGGTTTTATTCTAGCTGACCAGAGTCGTAAATTACCATTTCTGCATTCTGCTAAGTGCAGCAGACTGCCAACAATCCACAGGTACCGTCATGCAAGTTGTGAAGCAATGTGCAAAGCATGTCCAGTGCCACGTATTCTTAAATGAAAGGAACTCTCAAAGAAAAACAAACCTAAACTAGGCACCGCAAATTAATTCAGATCACATCTTCAAATCCATTTCGAGCCAAGCCAGAAGTCCACCCCTTCCGTCAGCTGTTGACTTTCTAAGTGTCCCAGACAGCTGCATGTCTGTCTGTAGCTCCCTGAAATGACTTGTCTTGCCCAGATTTCTTAAGACTGCTGACTTCTAATAGCACTCCCTGACAAAGGCTCCACTCTGAGGAGATGTGTTAGGCTGCCAGCCAGGAAGCTACAGGCGTTTGGGGGCCAGGACCAGGCTGAGCAGTGGTCCCTGACTGCCTCTTTAAAACCATGTCACGCTCATGTGACAACTGCTCCTCTGTGCTTGTTTGAACTGTCCCTCCCAATTAGTGGTAATAAGTGACTCTGTAAAGATGAGCAAACATAGTGCATTCATTAGCCCTCACCAGCCCCCACCGCCCCCCTCTTTCCTGGCCAATCAGTCCCAGAAAATCCCTAGGGCACAACTCAGTTAATACTTGGAGGAAGCTAAACACATCTTGTTTGGCGTGAACAAGTGCTGGCAAAAGGCAAATTAATGACAAGTCATTTGAAGAGTTTGCCTGAAATTATTTTATTCTGTCCATCCTCTGAAGAATTGATTATTCTCTGCGTGAAAATATGTCTGAATCAATAAGCTAATAGCTAAGAGCAAGGAAGGCATGCTCCAACCCCATTTATTTAATCCACTTTTTTTGAGGCATGGCACATAATTTACAGGGTAGGAATTACTAAGCCTTTTCAGAGCAAGAACTAATGACAAGTTGTGGGGAACTGGTGCGATCATCCATCTCCCGGGTAAACTGCAGGCCCGTGCATTGCCGATCACTATCTCAGCTGCAGTGGAGATTTCCAAGTCACTTACAACATGCCTCCGGCAGCCTTCCTGTCCTTATCAGAGGCAGATGTGGAGATGAGGAGCTGTTCAGGGGTTCAATCACGGAGATCATTTCAAGCCTCTTGTTTAGCTGAATAATCTAACAACAATTAAAACAGCAGAACTGGATGCGAGTTGCCAGTGTGCTGTACGTTGCTTTAGTCACATTCCGGCACCCAGGATATCTTGCTATGCTGACTCTAGAAGCTTAAGGAATAAAGCATTCCATGTTTCCAAAACACCTAAATGGTACGGGCCCCTAAGTCCCATTTTCCACAGTGACCTTAGGCCAATGGTCCCCAACCTTTTTAAGCATGAGATCATTTTTGAATTTAAGTGCAATCCAGGAGCTACCTCAAACTCAAACACCCTTGCCCCCCCCCTTTCCCACACCTTCTCTGAGGTCCTGCCCCTGCTCACTCCTCCCTCCCTCCCTCAATTTTATCAGGCAGGGGGCAGTGGTTGGGGTGCAGGAGGGGTTCAGGACTGGGGCCAGGGTTCGGAATGCTGGCTCCATCTGGGCACCACTTACCACAGGTGGCTTCTGGATGGTGGTGCAGGTGGTTAAAGCAGGCTCACCCCTACCCTGCCCCTCCACCACTCCCAAAAGCAGCCAGCAAACTTCCATCTCTACCCCCCTCTGCTCTGTGGAAATGGGGTACAAGTTGGAGGGATGGGCATCCTGACATCAGCACCTCCCCTTCCTCTTCTTCCTGTGCCCTGCACAGCAAGCAGGAGGCTCCTAAGAGTGAGGGGAACCTCCAAGGCAGAGAACAGGAGCAATACAGCAGCGCTCAGGGGCAGCTGAAGTGCCAGCACTTGACGGCCTCCCTGCCAAACCTCTCAGGATCACCTGTCAAAGGTTCCAAGATCTACCAGTACTGGTGACCACTGCCTTAGAGCCTTCGTTAGATACATTGGCCCAGCTTTCCAAAAGTGACTAGTGCACTGAGGTGCCCTCTTTTGGATGCCTGTTTTGGGGCTGATTCTTAGAGAGTGGGCGCTCAGTCTTTTCTGGAAAGGAGGCGCTTTTAAAGTGTTTCAAATGAAGGCACCCCAAATCAGTTTTGAACGTGACTGTAGGCCCTTTTGGTGAAATTTTCAGAAGAAACTCAATGACATTGGTGATTGAAAGTCAGTGGGACTTGAGATCAAAAGGGCCGGATTATTAAAGGCGTTTAGATGGCTAAAGATGCAGCTAGGCATCTGATGGGGTTTTCCAAAGCTGCTAGGGTCCCAATCCTCAGAAGTATTCAGGCACTTAACTCTTTTGAGGATTTGGATTCTAGCACCTACGTCTCATTCATTTCCTATTGGTTTCAATGGGAGTTTGGTGCCTGAGCACTTTTGAAGATCCCATTAGGTGCTTATTTGCATTTTTCAGTGCCAAAATACCTTTAGAAAACTGGCCTGAAGTGCAGTGTCAATGATGCGCTGGAGAGGTTTGAACGGGGGGTGATAATCGTGGTGGTCTGTTATTTTCCTTGTTGGGCCTGTCTTGAAGTAATAACTTCAAACTCTCATTGGCTTGAATGGACTTTGGGTCAGGCCATCCATGAAAAAAAATGTGCCTGGCACCCTGTAATGCCAAAGGCTCCATCTCAAGAAGCCAGTCAGTAGGTCCTCTTGCAAAGGGCATTTCCTTCACCTTCAGGGAGGCCAGAGCTGGCATAGAAAGAGCCTATCCCATGTCTTGTAGCCATTGCTAGTCACAGGTTTATTGGCCAGTCCCTCAGGGTATGTCTACACTACCACCCTAGTTCGAACTGGTTAATGTAGTCAATCGAAGTTGCAAATGAGGCTCGGGATTTAAATATCCCGGGCTTCATTTGCATCTTGCCGGGCGCCACCATTTTTAAATCCCCGCTAGTTCGGACTCCGTGCCTGCGGCTACACGCGGCACGGAGTAGGTAGTTCAAATTAGGCTTTCTAATTCGACCTACCGTTACACCTCGTTCCACTAGTTCGAACTAGGGCGGTAGTGTAGACATACTCTCTGTTCAGTGGCCCGGCAGGACTTGGAATGTAGCTCTGAAGGCAGAGCCCAGCAACCTCAGCCCCAAAGCCACTTGCCCCGTCTATAAATACTCACTGGAAGACATTTTAGTGTTTACCTCAGCCTCTGAATAGTCCCAGCCACAGGACTGGAATGTCTATTTATAGTTTAAGAAATATCCTTGACTACTGAATTAGAACCATCTAATTTATCTCCATGCTTAATTAAACACACAGCAATAAAGATGATAACACACTTACTGAGAAAATATGGTTTATGGGCTATGGCTAGACGTAGAACAGAACAGATTTAGAGACCTGCTTGGCTTTTGGCAGTGACGGCCTGATCCTCCGCATTGACTTGAGCGGAGCTACGCCAATTTGCACCCGCTGCCCATCTGGCCCTGAGACTTTGCAGTAGATTAATCAGGAACAGAACACATCTCCAGGCTGAATCTGTGCACACACCGTTTTGGGCATATGTATTGCGAGGACCTCGCAGCATGTGTTGGGTACCTTCTTAGCATTGGACGCAGTGGCATCGGCCAGTCTCAGCCTTCTTTTGGGGATGCTCTCCACTCAGGTCATGACAAATGGAGCTTTTAGCTTCATATCTGCTATGACTTTAATAAAGAGGTGACAATGTTCTCTCCTGGCCCCAAATGGGCAGCATAAACAGAAAGGAGGTCCCACCTATGGAGAAGAGAAGTTTACAATGGTCATAGCCTGTACTTGACTCCTTAATAAATCCATCCTTTATAGCCTCGTTTCAGGGGGTCAGCAGAGTTTATCAGAATATGGTAGTAAATCCATTTTTATTGCATGGTCTTAGAGCAGCCCCCTGACTGATATTCTCTCTCATTTGGAAGCAAGTGTTAATTGTATCTCCTTGGGCTAGGCACGGTCCAGACAGAGTCTCTAAGAATTTATAGTCTAAAGCAGGGATGGTCACATCCTGCCCCCCAAGCCACCGGATCCGGCCCACGGACACCCTGCCAGAACCCTCTGGCATGCAGCAGCTACTGTTTTAAGAGCAGGGCTGCTCTGTGTGCCTCTGCTCTGGAGCTACCGGGAGGCTTCGTGTGATCTCCCCTTCTCCAGCCCAATCCTCAGCTCCTATTGGCCGGAAACAACTAGCCAATAGGAACTGACGCCAGCCAATCTCTCAGCTCCTATTGGCCAGAAACAACCAGCCAATAGGAGCTGAGAGACTGGCCTGGGTATGGGGGCAGTGCAAACTGCTTCCTGCTCCCAGAGCTGAGAGCCACATGGAGGGAGCAGCCTGCGGTTTAAAGCGATCTGGGGCTGCAGCAGGCTGGGAGCCCAGCCTGCCTTGGCAGTGCTGCAGGGCTGCTGGCCTAGAGACACTTAAGTAAGCACCTCCCAGCCAGAGCCTGCCTCTGGCACCCCCGCACCGCAACTCACCTTCCAAACCCTCTGCGTCCCCTGTCCCAGGCCACAATTCCCTTCCAGACCCTGTACCCTCTCCTACACCCTTACCCCAGGCCAAAATCCTCTCCTGCAACCAGATCCCCTCCCCAACCCCGTACCCCATTCTCCTACCCCAGGTCCCAATCCCCTCCTTCACCCAAACTCCCTCTCAGAATTCATAGTATCTCCTTCACCCCACTCCCTTACCCCGTGAGCCCTTCTCACTATGCACTGTGTGAAGAAGAACTTCCTTTTATTTGTTTTAAACTTGCTGTCCACCAAATGAAATTAATGGGCAGCAGGTTTAAAACAAATAAAAGGAAGTTCTTCTTCACACAGTGCATAGTCAATCTGTGGAACTCCTTGCCTGAGGAGGTTGTGAAGGCTAGGACTAGAACAGGGTTTAAAAGAGAACTAGATACATTCATGGAGGTTAAGTCCATAAATGGCTATTAGCCAGTATGGGTAAGGAATGGTGTCCCCAGCCTTTGTTTGTCAGAGGGTGGAGATGGATGGCAGGAGAGAGATTGCTTGATCATTACCTGTTTGGTTCTCTCCCTCTGGGACACCTGGTATTGGCAGGGTACTGGACTGGATGGACTTTTGGTCTGACCCAGTATGGCCGCTCTTATGTTCTTATGCATCACCTTAGATCCCGCACCCTTCAAGAGAAAAGTGCAACCCTTGACCACTTTCCAAAATCTTGGAGTGGCCCCCCACCAAGAATTATTGCCCACCCCTGATCTAAATAGACAAGGTAGTGAATAGGCAGGAGAAAAAGAAGTCCAGTACGGTTATCCCCACTTTGCAGATGGGAAATGGAGGCACAGAGATATTAAGTAAACTTGCTAGAGCAACAGGAAGAGTCCATGGAAAAATCTGGACTTGACACCCATCTCCTGAGTGCCAGCCCAGTGCCTCAACCATGCAACCAACTTACCTTTCAGAGACATGCCCTGTGACATCCCACATTTCTGGGCCTACTTGTTGCTGCTCCAGGCTCCCTGGGCCAGGCAGTATCATCACACTGCTTTGCAGCATCAGCAAAGTCTGACCCCCACCCACTCCCCTGCTTCTCTCTTCTCCTCCCCCAGCAGACTTGCCTCTGCTGGTCTTGAAACAAGATTTTTGTGGCTGCATTTTGGACAGTGTGAAAGGGGTTACAGAGAGAGTCCAGCAAGGAGGAAGCTGCTGTAGGGGGATAATCATCAGACTCAAAGCAGAAATGGAATTGACTGCCTACATAAGTGTCAGCTAGGCACACACATATGCACCATGTCTGGGGAGGCAGTATGGCAGTCAGCTTGTATACTGCTGGAGGAACTGACCTAGGGGATTTAGCCACCAAACTGCCACTGAAACAAAAGAGCGTTGCACAGCTTGATCTACCAGGGTGCTATGCACATCTTATTAATGGCCCAACATGTTGGTTATTTAGTCCAGTTTCCTTTTGTCACAGGCCAAGATTGTGACTTGCAGGATGACTGCCCAAAGCAGCGACACCCACTATTTAAATCCCCCAGGGGGTTACCTGCACTTGGCTATCAGATCACACAGGAGCAAATGGGGTTACACAACTGCCTGCTTTCATCCCAGCACCGGTGAGCAGGGAGGGACAGAGACCTGGTTCACCACACTGAACTAGCTGGCCAGCACAGAGAAACGGGAGCTGCAGCCAACTGCTCTCCTCCCAGAGCAAGGAGGAAATTTCCACTTTCTTATTTTTACTAAATCGAGGGGAGGAGTTTGATGTTTGTAGCTGAAAACTTAATATTTGTCACATTTTTGGCCATTGAAGCATTGAAATCCAAAGAATTTTCAGGGTTGGGAGTTAGTTTGGGAGGAGTTTTAATGAATTTTTTTGACAGAAACAAAACTGGTTTTCATTTCACTTATGGTTTTCACAAGAACACGACATATTTCCCAACGCCTCAGGGATCTACTCGCAGCACCACAGGACTACTTCTGAAAGCATGCAGCGTGCATAGTGGGCTGTACCTAATGACACAATCTAGTCTTTTCATCCATTGTATTTTGCATGGTATAAAGAACTAGAGGTGCAGGGACCAGAGTCATATAAAGTGAAAAATGGGGGTGGGAGGCCTATGGCATCGATTCTTTCACACATCCCCATGTGTGGCAACAATGTTTGCTAGTTTTATTACCCAATAACATATTTGAGACAAAATAAATGGTTTTAGCCTACACTATATCTCCTCAAACAATAATGTACTGACTTACAAAGAAAATCAACCGACATTCATATTCTATCCCTGGGTTTTATTTTTGGTCCCAGAGGATACCGAAACAGGCATTTCAATTCTGAATTCGACTACAGTAACTATAGTTCTCGGAGGGTTTGAACAAATGCCAGCAAAACAAACCCCAAATCAAATTTATTAGCTGGTGGAGATCTCTAACAATTTTACACAGTGACTTGATAAAGCCATCTGGGGATTCTTTTCAACATTAAGTGATTTAGAGCCCCAACAGAAGTCATATTAAAACTGCAACAATTTGGTGGTTTCTTATTTTCAGTGTATATGTTTTGCTGTAATCTGCAAAGCTTAAAAGCACCTCTCCTCCCCCCAATGCCTAGAGTCCTATAGAGAATTATAATGGGCCAAAGTGAAAATTAGCCAAGACTGTCTGCCTGTGTTTTTAATGAGACGCCGAATGTTCGATTGTGGGCATGGAGCAATCACTTGTATTCCATGTACACTGGCAGAAAAGAAAGCAAGTCTGCCTCCTCATTCTAACTAGCTGTTAAATGCCAGCAACAGGCTCAGTACTGTGCAGAACACAACATTGTCTAGGGATGTGGGTCAAAGCCCACTGAAACAATAGGAGTCTTTCTGTTGCCTTTTACCAGGTGTCAGTTCAAGGTCCATTTATATCACTGTGGTTTATGTTCCATCTTAATTGGAAGAAAAAGTTAATTTACAGTCCATGTTCTTTTATCTCCACACATTCAAGAACAGGATGATGTGTGTGTGTGTGTGTGGGGGGGGGGGGGGGGGGTTCCTAAGCTTGTCTCCTTTATTACAATAATGGGGAGCAGCATCTTGGTTATTTTTACAGGGAAGGAGTAACTTTTCAAGACAGATCAGAAATTCTGCATCTCATCTATTTGAGAAGGATGATCCTGTGGGGAGAATTTGGTATGTGTGGGATCAAGTCCCTGCTCTGTCACAGACTGCCCATGTGAGCTTTGATGTGGTCTCTCTGTTCCTCAGTTCCCTATCTGTAAAATGAGAAGAACAGCACTTCTCTAATTCACTAGCGTGTTGCATGGATAAATACGGTAAAGATTGTGATATGCTCAGACATTGTGCCAATGGGGGGCTGAAAACATTATTACTGCAATCCTCCAACACCCCCATTGATCTTACGACTGCAGAGGTTTTAAAGGACCACTTCATCTTGAATGGTCCCTTACAATGTGTTATCTCCTTACACTAAATAATCTGTCCCACCTTGTATTTAGCTACTGCACTCTGAGTGCCTTTCTCAGGGAAGAGCTCTCTGTAGCTTGGAAGCTTGTTACTGTCACTAACAGAGATGGTCCAATAAAATATATTCCCTCACCCAGCTTGTCTCTCAAAGAATGTAAACATGGGCCACCTAGGTCAGATCAATGGTTCATAGAATACTAGAATTGGAAGGGACCTTGAGAGGTCATCAAGTCCAGTCCCCTGCCCTCATGAAGGACCAAGCACCATCTAGAGGACCAAACACCACCTAGATCTAGCCCTGTAACCTGTCTTTGATAGTGACCAGCCCCAGAGTTTTATCAAGGGAGAGTACAGAATAGGAAAGTTGGAGTGACTTACTCCATCTTTCCTTCCCAGCTTCTGTCACTCAACGGTTCAAGGTTGCCCTAAGTTTGTGGTTGCATCTTCATTCATCTTGGCTTACAACCATTTAGGGACCTAATCTCCAAGAACTCATCTAGTTCTTTTTTCTAAACCTCGTTCTATTTTGGCCATCACTACATCCTATGTCAATGAGTTCCATGGGTTAATTGTCCATTGTGTGAAAAAGTACTTCCTCTTGTTTGTATTAAAGCTCCGGCTTGTTCATTTCATCAGGTAACTCCCTGTTTTTATTTTGTGAGAAAGGCTACTTAAGACACATTTTATCTTCAAACAAAACTGTAAAGTTATTAAACATGGAAACAAGTTAAAACCCAGAGATGTTCCAAATATGTACTAAGAATATGACAACTACTTGATGATCTTTGTTCTAATACCTACGATGTGTTGATATTCCTTATGACTTTAGAAAAGCAGAATAGCAAACATTTAAAATGGCAATCAGCATAGGGAAGTAGCCATTTTACTTGGGGTACATCTAGACAGTAGTGCTATTTCGGGATATTCCAATACCCTGAAATAGTGTTTTCCGTGTCTTGACACTGCTCCCGTTATTTCAAAATAGCTTTCGAAATAACGGGCATGCTATTCTGACGTCCCTGCAAACCTCGTTCCATGAGGATTAAGGGACATTTTGAGAAAGCATTCTATTTCGAAATTTGGCACCAAATTTCAAAATAAGATACTTTGAAATTAACTCAAAATAAGCTACGCAATTTGCATAAATTGCATAGCTTATTTCGAGCTAAGGGTGCAGTGTAGACACACCCTTAGAGAGAGGCATTATTCAGACTTTGATCAAGACTTCTATAGTATTTATGTTTAGCAGTGAACAATGCTCCTGAACCTCCTGAGGACAATTATGAAATGTAAATGACACTGCACACCACATGCCTGCTCCGTGGCCAGCTCCTTCTCCAGCCAGTGCAATTTACAACAGTCTTGGAACAGTCTTGAGTCATGCAGTCAGACTGATCATTGAAAGAGGCATAAAGGTGGCTTCGGGCCAACTTTACTTCCTTTTCCCTGAGCTATAACAAAGCATGAACTTAATACACGGCTCCCAGTTGAGTCTCGATTTTCAGGCTGACAAGGGCCAGAAACTTCAAATTGAAATTGCGTTCCCAGATTGTAGCTTTCCTGGTCTCTACTTTGCATAGGCTCACAGTAGTTTTAAGTATATGTTAAGAACTGAAACAGAAATAGAGGAATCTCTCTCTCTAATTGCTAGGTTTGTGTCATACACTTTTAAAGTTATGTCATTTGCATCTTTAAAATCAATTGCTGTGCTTTCCTAAGCCCTAAAAGATAGCATATCTTTTGATGTCTAAAACATTTCACAAACCTTCAGGATAGGGTTCTTCATTTCAATTAGTGTATAGCCGATCATTACCTAACGAATAAGACCACTTTGCTGTCACAACTATTTCCTAATTAAATTCAAAATGGGTATTTCTAACCCAGATGGTCAGTGATGCTACAGATTTGTTTAAATTTGATATCAGAGTAACAAACTACTAATTAGGGTTTGTAAATATACTAATTCCCCCATGACTTAGTTGTTAGTATTGCATACAACCAGTTTATTAAACCATCAATTGAGGCTGGCTTTACATGGGACTAAAACATAATCCATTGATTGCATCCTGGTACTAACTCATTTTGAAGGGATTCTAAACAAGATAAAAAATGATGTCTTCAGTTTAACTCATGCATATTAAGACACGTTTTGACATCATATTTAGATAATTTTCTGCCTCTGCTTTATGCAGCTATCCATAAATTGGAGGCATCTATTCTACAGGGGATATTAAAGCACATTTACATAGGCAAATCCTGACTGTGTGCTGATTGCTCTATTCTTGTGTATAGTTCAAATAAATGGATGAAGAGGTACTATGGTCCAGTGGTTAGGGTGCTGGGTACGGAATCAGGAAATCTCCATTCTATTCCGAGCACTGCCATCTGCTGGTCTATGAGTTATGCCAAATCACTTATTGTCATGCCTGTTTAGAGTGTCTTTTCTTGGGAGAGAGACTCTCATTTACTTTGTGTATGCACAGCATCCGGGAAGCCAACAGGATCCCTTGGGCAATATGGGGTGAGGGGTAGGCTGGCTCCACACTCCCAGAAGAGGTGGGGCCTCAGGCAGAAGGGGCGGGGCTATGGCAGTGCCCCTAGTGCCGCCCAGATGGTGTGGCGCCCCCTGTTGGAAGACCTGTCCAGTACCTAGCACAATGGGACCCAGATCTCAGTTGGGGCCTGTAAGTGGTACCATAACAAACAGAGAATGACAATGCATGAGTAACATACAGGCGTCTGAGAGGACGAGTATGATACTGCTCCCCAATGGACTTCAATAGCCTCCACAGCAGCTCCCCAAGGGGGGTTGGGCGAGGGGGCCACTGGCCACGCCCTTGCAGACCTGGTCCCATGAAGATTTTTTATGTGGCTGCTGCTTCTGCCGATGCTCTGGGGGAGCTGGAGAGTTTGCATCCTGCTGTAGGGCTCGTCTCCACTGCAGCTGGAGATGTAATTTCCAGCTCGGGTAGACATATTCATGCTGACTTTCACTGAACTAGGATATTAAACAGAAGTGTTGCTGCAGCAGCACAGGTGATAGTATGGGCTAGCCACTCAAGTATAGTCCCATTCAAACCCCTAGGTAAGTACATCTGCTGCTTGGCTTGTATGGAGCATGTTCATATGGACTGAGCATGCTCAGTAACACCGCTAAAGCCAGCTGCCCTCACTCCCCCCCCCCCACCCAACACACACTATTGGCAGGCACAGATCATTTCTGAACCTATCCCACATGTGTATATAGTCCTGTGGGAAAAGGTTCCCATCCAGCAGCTGCGTCCAGCTCCCAGAACAGGGAGCAACCCCATCGTCCAAAGAGAATGCTATTCTTCCTAGATAGGGTCGTACCTCATGCTCAACACCACAGTACACTGCTTCCCCCAAATCTCTCCTGTCTTGGAGAGAACTCCTCCCTGATCCCTATTTATGAGTGCTCCCATGGAGAGGGGAAACCCTTTCCCTTATTGTCAAGACAATGGACACAAGAAGCAGCAGTTCAGGTAGGACTTGAACCGACGCCATGCACAGATGACAGGGATCCTGCACCACAGTGCACCTTTATAAAACCTGTTATGCTATTATTGCCTGGTGATCTCAGACACACGAAGCCCATAAATCAATGCAGTCCCACCAACAACAATGGAGATAGGCCCATCGATACCAACGGAGCAGCTGGCCCTTCCAATTTTTAAAACCAAGTTAGAAAGGAGAGAATTATACACCCTTGCAGAATCCTGCTTGGCTACCTATCCCAGCCTGAATGCTCTCGTATCATATTCTGGGTTGGGCTGCACATACTATACATTGCAGCTCGCATTTACTAAGGCATATGTGCATCTCCAAAGGTTCACTGAATTTGATTTCATTGAAACACTCATTATAAGAACCGGAGAATATTAATCTGCAGAATACTACTGTTAAAAGTGTGGGCTGAAAGCACCTTAACTGTAACAGCTCTATTGAGTGCCTATAAAGTAGAGAATACATAATAGATAACTGTGAATTGCAAGGTTATGTAAACATTGAGGGGTTTTAGAAAAATCCTATTAAACTATAAGAGAAAAGCATGGATGATTTGTCACAGCACCAGGACCCAAGAACGCATTAATAAATAGAATAACAAATGATGAACCATGACGTACAAGGCTATTTTGTCATTCTGTGGTGGGGAGCCAGTGACAATATAAGCAATAAGGGCTTTGTTGGTTTGTCACCCAAACCTTGTACTAATCTTTTTATACCTATTTTTAATGAATCTCTTATCACCTCCCAGACTTTGTCTTCTCCCAGATCCTTCCATTTTCCTCTTCTTGGGCTGAGATGCCCATGCTGGTGCTCTCCTTCTTCCCATGTTAAATGTGGCATTTCAAAAGTTTTTCTCCTGTGGCGAGCACTGAAGTAAACTTTTCCTTTCATATTTCCATAGTGTCACTGGGTTGTTGGCTAGTTGGGGCAGAGTTTTTTGTATTGCAGGAACGCCTACTGATCCTGCTGCACCTTTTGCTTTTTAAACAACAGAGACATGAAAAAACCACACACAAGCTGAGTCCCAAATAACCAACGTTACTAAGTACATACAAACTTACAAAGCCTACTGGCATAAGCACCATATTTGTTCTTTCCGGGAGTCTGCTCACACCGCACCTCTTCTCTCCCCACTCCTTGGGGAGAGGCTCCGCCCCCGATCTACCTCTTTCCCCAAAACTCCACCCCTACCTCACCTCTTCCGACCCCTTCACCACCAGTACCTCCTGCCTGTTGCCAAACAGTTGATCAGTGGGTGGCTGGTGGGTGCTGAGAATCCACTAGTTTTTTTTCTTGATTTAAATGACAGTAATTTTCAAAAATACAGTGTTATTTTTATTAAGTTAATTTTTATTTCAAATTTCTTAAAAAAGGGATTGTTAAAATTTTTCCATTTAATTGTTTTGCAGTAATTTAAAAAAAAACTGAATTCCATCAAGTGTATTTTTTTACTTCATCCGTATAAACTCTTATCTCTCCAGCCAGAGTCAGGAATGCAGCAAACTGTGGACTTTCCTCTCACTCCCTGATATTGATAAAGGGAAACAGCCAGCAATATCCCCTACGAATCTGGGGGGGAGGGGAGATCTTCATCTCCTCTGCCCTCCCTAATGGGCGCCGGGGAGTTGGGGTTGAGATGTTCAGGGCTGGGAAATTCTCTGACGGGGGGGAGAATGCCCCCAACCAGCCCCTTTCACCTGCCTGGTAATTCTGTCTCTTTTCTGTATGGTTTTATGAGAAACAATCCCATTCCAGACACACCCAGTTTTCCTGGCACAACCAAACTGTATCTTGATATGAGGAAAGGGATATGCTAAGAGGAAGCTGCATACTGCATTTGGTAGCCCTAGCTCTTATAGTTTAGGAGGCATTCTTGAACAGACAGACAGACAAACTCTCTAAAATATACAGTAGATGCTGCTGCTCTGACTGGCTTCTGGACACTTCAGAAAACAAAACAGGGGGAGCAACACGAGGGGGCTCACAAGTATTCAGTGTGATTCTGCCATATTTCTATACACGACAGGCCCCAAATGAGGCTGTGTGCGCCTCAAGATAACTATTGTAATGTGCAATCTAAGTGGAGACAGGGCACTGTAGTTTTTACTTTCAAGTAGATAGTCATGGTAAACACCCAATGGGAATGGAGCGTGCAGTGTTCATCTCCAGGCTGAGGTAAAAACTGTCCATGTCTTGCCTCCATTAGCATTGTCTAATCAGCACGCTATCACCAGGTAAAAACAGAATTACAGTTCGCAGAGAAAATAGGAGGCTGGGATCAGAGCTTCATTGCACTTTGCACTGTGCAGAGACACCGTGAGAGACAGTCCTCGCTCTACAGAGCACCCAGTCTGACTAGCCAAGACTGACAAAGGCAGCATTACTAGCTCAATTTTATAGATGGGGAACTGAGGCAAGGTAACATGAAAGTGCAGATCTTCAAAGGTAGTTAGGCTCCTAACACCAGCGGTGAAGGTAACTTAAAATTTCATACAGGTACTTTCCTATTGCAACCTGGGTCCCTGCCAGCTCTTTCAATAGCTCCCTGCTCTCAGGCAGCGCTTGCTGGAGCCGCACACAAGGGAGCACCTGCTTACTTTCACCTCTGCCTAACACCCATTGATTTCAGTGCAAATTAAGAGCCTAAATATTACTGAGGACCTGGGGCTAAATGACTTGCCAAAGGTAACACAGGAAGTTTGCAGCAAAGGCAGGCATCACAATTTCCTGTGTCTCAGACAACCACACTGATCATCCTGATCCTAAAAAGCTTATGATTGTTCTCACTGTTCTTACTGAAGTGATGAGTCGTAAGTAGTCTTGGGAAACCAGGAAAGGCTGGTCATTTACGCTAACATAAAAAAGGAAGAGTGAATAAAGAAGCAGCACTTGGTACTTCATAATACTTTCTCCTCCTCCGCTCAGCCTAGGCCAGGAGAGCTGACCACCTGAATTCAAGTGCAAAACTTCATCACTTTCTTCTCCCCAGAGTCCTCCTTGCTGTTCCCGTTCTCAAGCAGCATTAACATCCAAACAGGCCCCTCTATTGGATCTCTTTAGAAGGATGTAAATACGGCAAAATTTAACACGGATAATGCCACTGTCAGTAACACTTTTATCTCCATTTTTACTGCAGATCTGGGCTAAAGCCAAGTCTAGTCTACTGGAGAAAGTCAACTTAAGATACACAACTCCAGCTATAAGAACAGCATAGCTGATGCCGACATACCTTAAGCTGACTTTCTGCAGAATCCCCACTGTGGGGAGTCGATGGAAAAAACTTTCCCTATGTACTCTACCCTGTGGAGTACTGGGATCAACAGGGGTGCCATCAGTGGTCGATTTAGTAGCTCCTTACTAGATCTGCTAAGTTGAACCCTGGAAGATTGAGCTCCAGAGTGATGATTTCGGGGTAAGTATAGAAAAGCCCTAGGTAGCCAAGAAGAGCTTCTTTGATTTTTCAGACCAGCTATGGCTTTACTTTCCATACCAGACCAGCGTTCCATATGGCCCCTGCATCTACAAGCTCCAGATCAGTCATTATGTTGGTGGAGGGCAGCGCTCCTCTGTCTCAGCTCTCACTTCATACGGTGAGGGGCACGGTGCTGAGCAGCCTCTGGGGGAGGGGGGGGGAATCAGCTAACTTTGGCACTCCATGTCCCCTTTTCAACATCTAGCTTTGACTGAAATCCTTGGGCACTCAAGTGGTTGTTGACTTAATGGAGTAATGAGATATGCCCTTCAGCGAGGCTATTTCAGTGCCTATTCATCTTCTCCTAGAGCAGGAGAGACAAGGGGAAAGTATTTCTCCTCTCATCCTTGTTGGCTGTCATGGCTCACCAGAACCCAGGATCAGGCCCAGCTAGGTGTTCCTCAGGATACACTCTATGTAGGCATATTGACCTCACTCCAAAAGGGTTCAGAGCAAACCTACCTTAGGCTAACAAGAGATCTGTTCTGTTCCAGTTCTGTTACCGACACCCATCACCATGGCACCTAAGCTCTTAAAAAGACCTTGTTCTTTTTGTGCTGACGAGTGTCAGCTGCTGGTCTGATGCACTCAGCATAAACTTCTTTTCGTTTGGCAAATGTTTTGGTACCACATAGCAAGCAGTTAGAATTGTCCTGGGATAGTGGTACAGTGTGGGTGTTCTGAATACACAACACACGTTACCATTTTTTGCTTCGCATGTTGTACCTCCTTAAGAAATAAACCTTGGTAAGATCATCAGTCAGTTCAACTACTTTAAAAAGCACCATCTCAAAAGAAAGAACTTCACAACTAGTCACTACAGCTCTTCCCCCAGATATCACTGTCCATATGGAAAGGCCTTTAAAAAAAATTCCTCAGAATTCAAATAAACAATGTCCAATCCCTCCTGATAAAGAAGGATTTCAGAGGGAATGTTTTCTAGGGCTAACAGCAGGGTTCTGGTACTCAGGACTCCTGGGTCCTGTTCTCCAGGAGTCTCTGCCACTGGCTGCGTATGACCTGAGGCAAAACACTGAACATGAATTTGGCTCAGTTTACCCCTCAATGAAATGGGTATAATAAACAATTATACTTACTAATGTCACAGCGGTGTGGAGAGGATTTCTTTAATGAAAACGTATGTGTTGATGATGAATGCATTACAAGTGCAGCAACAGCAGTGTGTGTGGTGTGCATGTGTGTGGGCTGGGAGGAAGTGGAGCCATACTGCTGTTCCCCTTAACCCATGTCTCCCGGCCGATTGTACTGGCCACAACTAGCCTAAAGGACAGGGCAGCATGTGCAGTTTAGCTACATACTGGGATGTTCAGAAAGGGGCTGCAGCTGTGGCAAATACAAGCCTTCATTTAGCTCCCCTTGGAGAGCGACAGCTCCACGCTGCCCCCTGCTGGGGATATTTTGGCCCCAACTTTTCTTTGCTGCTCTCCCACCGGGTATTCTCTCACTCTGTACACATAGCTGCCAAAAGGCAGAAACAGATGTAAGGGCGCAGGTGAGGATTCCTCAGGGAAGGAATTTAATGAGACAGCTTTATCAGGAGGAAAGATATTTCATTGCCGTAGGTGGATGCTCTGCTTTTCTGGCTCTCTATGAAGAGTTGAGTTGATGCTTAAATCACATTTTCTCTTGCTTCCAAGGTCAGGTCCGTTTTTTTAAAATATGACAGAAAAAATATTTTTCTGCTGACAATGTTGCCTCCGATGGTAGGAAACCAAGGGAAATGGTGCTGGATGGTGACAGCAAACTCTGGGATCCAAACCAGCATGTTCACTCAGAAATTTAGAAATAGGAACAAATTCCACCTTAAAGTATAGGCCTGCCCTGAAAACTGACTCGTAAAAATGGCCTCATGGAATTCTATAGCTATTGTCCGTGGATGCAGGGACCAGGTTTTCTTTTTGTACTGTGTTCATAGAGAGCCTAGCATAATGTGGTCCTTGTCCATGACCAGGGCTCCTACGTGCCACGGTCTTGCAAATCATCATCATCATCATCAGGGTTTCACTTACCACTTTCCGGCATCCGTCTCGGTGACTGGAGGCCGTTTGCAGGTTGTAGCCCTGGTCCAGTGAAGTCCTTAAGTCTCACTGACGTCATTAGCTCCTGTACAGCGCTTTTCATCCATGGATCCCAGAATGCTTCACAAAGGGGGCTCAGCATCATTCTCCCCATTTTGTAGCTGTAGAAACCAAGGTACAGAGAGGTCACATGATTCATACAAGGTCACTTGACAGGCAAAGGGGAAAGGTCAAGACTTGGATCCTCCATCCCTTCACTCCCCACCTAGGGCGCTAGCCACTGGGCCACACTGCAAAAGTTTAAATAAGCAACGGCCTTGGGGCCTTTTCATCTGAGAGACTGGACACAGTTTCTTCTCATATGCAGACCTCAGGGTCCAAGTTCTGTAATCAGAGCATCGGGGGGCTAGGTACTGTCACCTGCCTTCCAGATATCCAGTTTGGTGCTCTTTCATTGCCTGCCACACAACCCCACAGACACAACATGGAGAAGCCAAGACAATATAGAGATGTGGCAACTCAGGACCAGAGAACAGCCTGTTGAGCCTGGACTGCTAGGAGAGGCTGTTCAGTTGGCCTTCCCGACTGAACAGAGCTGCCCATCTCCTCAATTAGTAGCTTCTATTGAAACAGCAGAGCTGAGAGCTAGAGAGAGATACCAGCAGAGACACCAGCAGGATGTCATACCTTGTACAGAGGCAACAGAAGGTCTTTCTCTTTACTAAATCAGAGATACAAAATCCAGCTATGGATACACCCTCCTCCAAAAAAAAAAAAAAAAAAAAAAAAAAAAAAGTCTAGAAGCCTCATTAAAACATCACTTCCAAAGTCAGGTCCATGACAATCCTAGACAAAGTCAAACACGTGTGAATTGACACAATGCAGCTCAGCTAATTATATTTTAGATTCCACTTGTTATGCACAGTAGGTCAATAAATTCTAAGCCCCGCAGATGCTCTAATTTTTAAAACCATTAAGTTCTATGTATGGCGCGCTGGGGGGGAGGGGTTGTGAGGGTGCACAGAAGGCAGTCCTTGAGATATGAAACATTTCCTCTTGTGCATCTGGGTCATCCTCACACGGCCCCTCTCAGAAGGGATATTTTATGAAGCTGATAAATAAAAATTTATATAAATACACATGCAGAACACAACCACACACCACACATATGGAGAGAATAAATAATAAGTAACTGTGAATTAAATATGTTGGAGGATTTTGTTAGCATTCTAATAAACCATCAGAGCAACGCCGGAGTGGCCGGGCATGTCGCCTGAACCACGAAAGGTATTTACTTCCTCATATGAAATGGCTGTTGGTTGTGGGGCACTGGAGGGCTCAGGGCACTGATAACAGAAACTGGAGCCTTTCAGCTCTAGCTCTGAATCCAGTTCATGCTAATTGACAGCTATTGCTGTCGCCCACCTGCAAAGCGATCTGTGTATAATGAGCTGATGCGGGGCTGTGCTTGTGAGGACAGGTGGCCTAGTAGCTAGGGCACAAACCTAGAACAGGGGACCATCTGGTCCCTGCTTTCCTACAGATTTATTCTGAGGCTGGGTGAATTATCAGTTAGTTATCCAGCGGTAAAGTAATAGCAACTCCTGCCCACCCAGGAGTGTTGTGAGGGTAAATATATTACAGGTGGCAGGTGCTCTGAAATTTAGAGCCTTGTGTGAATACAAAGTTTGCATCCAGGTCGCTGTGTGGTCCGCTCTGCCGATATTACGTACCCTATGCAAAGACGTAGTTCCTATGGAATCGATACTCCCATTTTTACTGGTGGTCTCAGCAGAGGCCAGCAACCAAATAGGCCTGGAAGCTGAACTGGCTCCTGATGCATTGGCAAGGGGCTAGATTCACCTTCCTCAAGAAACCCTGTGGAGCAGTTTCGCCCCAGCAGAACAATGGAAAAGACTGTTCACGGGCCACCAGAAACACCTGGGGTGGGGTTTTCACAACACTGACATTGCTTTGGGTGACTTGAACGGTAGACTTGAACTGACTTCAATGTGACCAGCACTTTGCACTCTGCACTTTGGCAAATCTCATGCACAGGGCTCTGTCACTCCTGTGCCAGTGACTTCAGGATGGGACATTCTTCCCCCTCTGTGTCCAGAGGCTGGGGACACAGAAGTGGCTTCCACCGCTCCTCAAAGGCATAATCAAAGCACATTCAAGTCAGTGTCAAGTTATCGACAGCAGTGGACTTTGACTGAGGCACTGTGCAGCCTCCACAGGTGCCTGGTGCGAGCAGCCCCTGATCTCTCAGGACCTCAAGCACTGCAGTCATCTCTGAAGACGCCTTGTGTCTCCTTCGCCCCTTAACTCCTCATGTCTCCATATTTGCAGCAGTCGGCAATGGTCTGGCCAAAAGGGAAAGAAAACTGCTCCACGGTGTTTGCAGTCTGAAGTAAGAGAAATGGAAGGCAAGGCAGAGGAGAAGAGTTCAGGAGAGGGACAGCGTGGAGGTTAGCAATGGTGAGAAGGCAAGCAAGATGGCTGCTTCATAGCCCATGCACAACACCCCTCAGGTGGCATGTGACCAGGATTCATTTGGTTTGCTGGTTGGATCAGGAGATGGATCGGAAGGGAATGGGGGCAAGGGGAGGGAACTGGCCCAACGTATGAGGGAAAGGCGAATGCTCCAGGCAACAGAAGGCAGCAGGGTACAAGCCCCAAAGCCAAGAGCAAAGAAGAGGAACCAAGGGAGGAATAAGGTAAAAGAATGAGGGGGTGCACTTGGGGCACAAGGGAGAATACAGGGAAACAGGAAGAAACGCACCCGGGAGGAAGATTAAGAAGGGCCTGCAGGTGAGCGCACAGAGGTTGAATTGGATGCAGTAGGAGATGGGAAGTCAATGGAGGGTCTCAGAGAGCCGAGGAGAAGGCAGTAAGAAAGATGACTTTCGCAGAGTATTTCTAACAGGCTGCAGAGGTGAGAGGCAGTGGGGGGGGAGAGGGGGGGGGGGTAGAGTGATGGCCCCAGAGCGGACAAGGGTTTTAAGCGGCAGCAGGAAAAATGTAGTTGGGATTTCTCAAACAGCTAATTAATTTACCACAGAGTAACCTTAGAGGCAATGAAGAAAATTACAAGAAATTGCCAAGAAAGCAAACAGAATCCTGTGGAAATCAGCCAGCTTCTAAGCAAGCTATGTCCTCTCCAGCCGTACACTTCCCCACCATTGAACCTTTCAAATTGTCCAAGTCTTCTAAGAAACATTTGAATGAACATTATAGCAGTGTCCAAACAGACATGAGGAACGAACCGCATCACTGGCTTTCCTTCCTCCCCAATCTGTACAGAGCTGAGCCCACCATAATCAATCAGCAAATAACCAATTCATACCAGCCATGATGTATTTATTATAGACCGGCGAGACATACCCTTGTGAATTCTTGTCCTAGCCACAGTCCCAGTTTTAGCTCTGCCAAACTCTTAGTAATCTGAGATAAGGCAGGAGGGGCAGTTTTGAAAGATAGAGGACATATTTATGCACCTAGTTAAGCACTATTCTTTCTTCCTGGTTCAGATGTAAATATCAAATTAAATTTCCCATTGTAAATTATTTGCCCACTGTGTAGTAGAAAGAAAACAACAGGCTTTCTAGCATAGTTTTACATCAGCATGAAAAGGCACAGGAGAGGTAAGCAGCTAAAAGCCCTTAAGCTCCAGTTAACTCAAAGAGCATATGTAAAAAAAAAGTGTGCTTAACTTGTGTGATAATACAGGTTGCAAAGAGGTTGTTACTGTTACCCTACCTGAACTAAAATGTCATTTTTCCACTGTGACTGTTGGTTAGAGATGCTACTCAAGTTGCAACTCTCACCCCAAGCCAGACCTTTAACCATAGGCAGTTTCTAACCTGAAAGTCAAAACATTATTTTTATTGCAGTGACTCAAATGAAATCATAGGCACGGGCTAAAAGGTGTCACAATCAAAGCTTTCCTGTGGTTTTGTGGAACCTGACACCAGCTACACAAGTCTTAAAAGGACACAGATGTACAATTTGTTTGAATCAAACAAACTCAGAGACCTGATAGTCTAACCAACTCCAGTAAGAGCCCTGAGATGCAGTCTACTGTGCCTTACAGATTATTTTTCATGACCTTCCTCCCTCCCGTTAGGTACTTCTCTCTCTCCCCCTCCCCCCCATATCAACTATGAAACAAGGGGTGAAAAAGTGTGAAAATTCTAGCACTTTGGTGGGTCAGTGTTGCCAGCTCCTAGATTTTATCCTACATTTTGCAAAATTTGATATTTTTCTTAAATCTCCTGCTCTTGGAGTCCTGTGATTAAGTGAGTCAAGAATCCCGGCTTTCATTAAAGAATGTAAGTTTCTAGCTCTGGTGGCTGTGAAGAAAATCTCAACTACATGACCCAAATACACAGTAAAGGCTCAAAACCCAGAAGAAAAAGAACCCAAAATGTATTATTTTTAATTTCACAGTTTACAAGCCACCCTCATGATTTTTCTTAGTCTGCTCCATGCTTTTTGCATGCTCAGGGTTGATGTGATTCAAAAAGTGACATCACTATTGCCACCAGGAAGGGACAATATAAGAGTGGTTTACAAAACGTTGCCAGGAAAGCAGAGGTGAGGGATAGACAGTGATCCCAATACATTACTACCGTTTGATATCAAGTATCCCACATGCTTCACTTTGGAGGGACTAGTAAGAGTTTTCTATAGCTGGAGTATGTTTTTAGCAATTAATTATTTGTACAGTAGACTAATCTTTGAACATTGCAGCTTTGAAGGCAACCCTTCTCGTTATGTTAGTCCTGCATGACTAACAGTCATAAGATTATGGAAAGGAGCAAATCGATGCAGCAATTGCAAAAATAATTTACAGACAGTCTTTTGGGCCCCGCCCACTTTTCTAGGGCTTCAATTAAGAAAAAATCATAGAATCATAGGACTGGAAGGGACCTCAAGAGGTCATCAAGTCCAGCCCCCCGCCCTCAAGGCAGGACCAAGCTCTGTCTACACCATCCCTGACAGATGTCTATCGAACCTGTTCTTAAATATCTCCAGAGAGGGAGATTCCATCACCTCCCTTGGCAATTTATTCCAATATTTGACCACCCTGACAGTTAGGAATTTTTTCCTAATGTCCAATCTAAACCTCCCTTGCTGCACTTTAAGCCCATTACTCCTTGTCCTGTCCTCAGAAACCAAGAGGAACAAATTTTCTCCTTCCTCCTTGTGACACCCTTTTAGATATTTGAAATCCGCTATCATGTCCCCCCTTAATCTTCTTTTTTCCAAACTAAACAAGCCCAGTTCATGAAGCCTGGCTTCATAGGTCATGTTCTCTAGACCTTTAATCATTCTTGTCGCTCTTCTCTGTACCCTTTCCAATTTCTCCACATCTTTCTTGAAATGTGGCGCCCAGAACTGGACACAGTACTCCAGCTGAGGCCTAACTAGTGCAGAGTAGAGCGGCAGAATGACTTCACGAGTTTTGCTTACAACATACCTGTTGATACAACCTAGAATCATATTTGCTTTTTTTGTAGCAGCATCACACTGTTGACTCATATTCAACTTGTGGTCCACTATGACCCCTAGATCCCTTTCCGCCATGCTCCTTCCTAGGCAGTCGCTTCCCATCTTGTATGTATGGAACTGATTGTTCCTTCCTAAGTGGAGCACTTTGCATTTCTCTTTATTAAACCTCATCCTGTTTACCTCTGATCATTTCTCTAACTTGCTAAGGTCATTTTGAATTATGTCCCTATCCTCCAAAGAAGTTGCAACCCCACCCAGTTTGGTATCATCTGCAAACTTAATCATATAGGGGAATATATAACCCCTAGGCCTCATAGTACAGTTACTGAAGTTTTTAAAACAATAGCTTCATCCTTTTCTTGAAAAAAGTAATGCAACTGTAATGCTGACAGGCAGAATTGAATCTGGGACCTCGGGAGCATAGTACATAGAATTATAGAATACTAGAACTGGAAGGGACCTCAAGAAATCATCAGGTCTAGTCCCTGGCCCTTGGGGCAGGACCAAGCACCATTTAGACCATCCCTGATAGATGTCTGTCTAACCTGCTCTTAAATATCTCCAGTGATGGAGATTCCACAACCTCCCTAGGCAATTTATTCCAGTGTTTAACCACCCTGGCAGTTTTTCCTAGTGTCCAACCTAACCTCCCTTGCTGCAATTTAAGCCCATTGCTTCTTGTCCTATCCTCAGACACCAAGGAGAACAATTTCCACCCCCCTCCCTGTGAAACCCTTTTAGATACCTGAAAACCACTATCATGTCCCCTCTCAGTCTTCTCTTTTCAAAACCAAACAAGCCTAATTCCTTCAGCCCTGCCTCCAGGCTCATGTTTTCTAGACCTTTCATCATTTTTGTTGCTCTTCTCTGGACCTTCTCCAATTTCTCCACATCTTTTTTGAAATGTGGTGCCCAGATTTGGACACAATACCGGAGACAGTACACCGCACCAAATAGATTACACAACTTTCCTATCACATTTAGATTAAAAAAGAACCACGATTAACAGTGTCATATTAACTCCAATGGAGATTTGACTGCCAGTCTCCCAAAACTGGCTGCTTTTCCTAAAGCTCCAGATCTTGGAGTCACGTAAATACATACATCCTCAAATTTACATTTCTTAATGTAAATTTCAGGCCCTCATGGTTGGGGAGAAAGAGCTTGAAAGCATGAACCATAAAGTCTTACCCCCCCCCCCCCCAGCAATAATAATAATAAAAAAGAACCCCCAAATTTGTATTTGCTAAAATCTCATGACTTTTATGATACTGATATTTGTGGAGTGGGGTGGGCTGAGGCTTGGCTCATGATTTTCAAATGCTTGTGGTTGGTGTCAGTGGACTGCTCAGAATCATTTTCAAAATAAGTTTGCACCTTTTGTCCCAGAGATACACAGGCCAATCTGTCAATAAAAGGCACGTCCAAATGAAGAATGCAAAGAATGGGTTATAAACTTCATTAATTACCCTTAAAATAATATAAAATTTTTGAACATTAGGACAATTGAATGCAAAGCAGCTTATCTTTGTTAAACTGGGAGAGATTAGCCTTTGAGAAGCATTAGTTTTATCACAGAACTTTGTTATAGTTACATCAGTGAAGTTCAAGTCCTGTATCACAGATTTAAATGTCCATGTCTTATAGAACATTTAAATATGTGTGTCTGACTTGAGAGGATGCCTGTAGCAGGGGTTACAGTCCATTCCATGAGGAACAGAGAAAATCAACCACTAAATAAAAGTGAGTTCTTCTGCTGGTACACAAGTTAAATTACAGCCCTGGAGCCAAATTCATCAGACACTGACACCAATGGGAAGAATGTGGTCTCTGGAGTTTTAAAATTATGCTTGCCTTTCAGGAAGGTAGCAACACTGTTATGGGAACTCATGTTATTCAACGTAATTCACCCTGCAGGGCAGGTGGAATTTTAAGCAGGGCAGGTGGAATTTTAAGTGTCCACCACGGTATGTCAACATGCACTACAAAGGAGTGAATCCTTTCACTGTGAGCATTCTGGATTTCTTGACACTAACTATCAGTGTGCAATGTGGCACTGAGAGTTTACATCAGCCACCCGTCTCAGGAAACCCTAACTCCCCAGTCCACTCCATAGAGTTAATGAGATTCACTGTAATTAGCTCAGTGAGATATCTGAAACTCTAATAAATGAAACCAGCAGCTGAATCAGTAAATAATTATTTTTGTGCCACCTCCCCCTTTCATTTCTGATATTGCTAAAGTAGACACCAATTTTACACTTGAAATGGAATTGCATGCATCTACCTTGCTACAATGTGAGGCTATGGAGAGGTAGCCTGAAAGCATCTGTATAAAGCAGATGAGAATTTGAGAAAGCAACATTTGCAGTCTGGTTACATGGCACTGTAGAATTTGCAATTGAATGAATGGCCCAACCTCAGAAAAGACTTAAGCTTATAGGTTCAAAGCTCCTTATAATATTTTTGCACTCAGCTGGTAACGCTGCTGACTGAATGTGTTAAGGAACTAATCCTTCTTACAAATTACAAATGCAATAATTATGAGGTTGGTGAACCAACTAATCAAGCATGTGAAACAGTCAGTCCATACATCTACCTTTACTAAGGTGCTGTAAAAAAGTTCACAGAGACAGTAAGTACTCAGCTCGCGGTATTTATGCCACAAGCCTACGGGAAATTATTTCTTATTAAACTTGGGGGAAAAAAAACCCTGGTGCATAGAAGGTTACAAAAACAAGAGCAATGAACAGAGAGGGATTTTGGCAATACAGACCGATCAGATTATACATCCACGCAGGATTCCACTTTGTGACAAAGCTCTCTGACTACTGAGGGGAAAGAGATTTTTGAATATTTATCACAACTCCTGTAAACAGAATAAGCATGCCAATGACTATGCAGCTCAGCAATCACTGCTCCAAGTAAACACATCAGATGTCATTATTGTAATCAGATTAGCTGCTGTCCCTCCACCTCATTTATCAGTAAGGATTTTCTTACTAGACTTGCCATGTTCATTGATTCATTTTAAAAGGCATCTTTAGAAATATACACAAATATTTTATGAGACTCCCAAGATTTTTGGAGAAAGATATACATCATGTACATAAACAGATTAAGAGAGGTTAAGGACTTGACTACACAGGAAGTTTTATTGGGATAAATTTTATTATATAATTAATCCAGTGTATTAATTTGGATTAAGATAATTCAAAATAAAACACTCTTATTCTAGAATAAAGGTATCCACACAGAGTGTTAATCAGGAGTAGTGATTCTGCTTTAAATTTGCACCTGACTTTAATCCAAATATCCTAGTGAAGACAAGAAGGGCTCCTGTTAACATGACTAACATCATTTGGGGATCTTTTGGTATAGACTCACGATGTGCAACACTAGCCACATGTGGCTATTTGGCTAGTTTGCTCACAAAGTTATTTACATTTTCGGAATAATGTGGCTAGTTCAGAACTGGTTGGACATCATGGGCATAGACCATGTTTACATGAGTAGTCTATGTCTACACAGCTATACTGACAGACTCCATAGCACAGGCATATCCTGAGAGTCTAATAAAATCACATGATTCCAGGAGCTGGGGACTGAAGAAAAATCCACAAATATCTTGAGACCCACAATAAAGTCTCAAAAATTGGTAACACTGAATCCTTACATTCAATAATTTTTTAATTGATTTTATTGTGACAGCAGTGCATAACTTGGAATGTAAAACTATTGATTTAAACGAGGAGTAATAATGATTGTTGAAGTCTCACCCTATAAGAAAGTCAGGGCATAAAGTTATTAGGGTTAATCATTCTTAAATGTCTCCACCTGGAGGAAAAACATGGCTGGATTTAGATATCTGGAGAGTCCAAAGTAGGTTTTGCCTTAAGTACCAAACAATTCACCCATAACATATTTGCCTATAAACTGTCTTAAGAAAAAAACCAACTTTGTTAAAGAGCATTAGATAGGTATATAGGTTCAGGAAACTTTTCTGAAGCCCTAAATGAAATATCCAGCAAACAATTGTCAATGAATCTGTGCATTCAATATATAATATTCATACAGCAATTTGTTCTATGGTTGATTGTGGCAAATGAAGTTTTAGATCAAAAGAGACAATAGTCTGTAATCAAGAAAATCTACATAATGGTTCTCCTGAAGGATGTTTATGCAGGTGACGGAAGAGTACAGTATTGTTCCATCAAATGTTAATTTCCCGGTTTCTCACCAAACAATAAATTCTGTGTGCTAGTCAGGTGCATAATTCAATTAAAGAGGAGACTTCTAAGAAAGCTGTTTGACTGGGATCTGGCAAATAATGCAGATGAGGAAAATAGCATTTTGCTTGGACATTATGATTTATTTCCTATACAGTATATTATAATTCCTACAAGATAAGCTTATGCTTGAAATTATCACGTGTCCATGGGAGTTAAATGTCTGATCCTCTCTATTTTCCCTTTTGATCTGTTGGCCTACACTTTTCAATTGTATATTTTTAAGCACATCTGTAAAATAAGTGGTACTATTTGCACAGATGTAGAATGAGTCCAATATTGCATATGCCAGGCCAGCTCCTCGGATGATGCTAACTGACTCCAATGATTTGGAGGAAATTGCTCATGTGCTTAAAGTTAAGTAGGTGCTTAAGTGCTTTCTGAGTTTTAAGGAAGAAATAAAAGGCTAACCTGCTCCAACTGAAGTCCATGTCAAACTGGCAGCTAAGTGAAAGCCAAGGAATGGTGTGCTCTATGTTTCTGTGTTCATGAAGCTACTAGAATGAGCTCTGATGCGTAGAGGACTGGTACTACTCAAGTGTGTTTATGTCTCGTTGACAAGCAAATTCCCCCTCCCACCGCCACACACCCCATGAAGATACCTATGGGCCAGTTTCCAAAAGACTGGTGAGTGTTGAGCGGTGCCTTACTCTCTTGGAGTCAGGCCCTTCCTTACACTGAATATATCCTCAGAGCCTGGCTATTTGATGCTTCACTATTTTTTCAGCAGCCCCCATATGAACAATAAAACTTCTTCCTTGCTTTCTCACTATCACCAACTAAACTGCAGTGTAATGTGAGATAGTGTCTACTCTAGATCTGATCAAATAATTAATTCAAGGAGATCAGTCTCTTCTGTCTGCAAATTATTCAGGAGCAGTTCATGACCGACCAGAACATGCCAGACACCGAAGATAGACACAGGGAGTGGATTTCAGTGGCACTTTATTAATTTACCACAAGGGACAAGTGCTATCCACCCACCCCCACCCTCATCTCCACCCTCACCACAAATATCAGGAATTTAATGGGGTCGGGTACAAGGTTTCAGAATTCCCACTGAATAACCAATAAATCAGGGTAGATTCTCTTCAGTTTGCTCAACTCTCTCCTGAATTCTCTTATCTTCCCTCTCATGAAGGATGCAGAAGGTACCACGGGGCACCTCAGTCTGCAAAGACTTCTCCAAGAAGCACAAAATCCACCAACAAAATCCTGGGTCTCATTTACCTCTGGGAGTTGCCCTTTTTGGCCTTTCTCTCTTCTGGACATTGACTGCAGGTTGTGACAAACTAAACATTCCTATAAGATCCTAATAAGAAATATTCAGCTCCCAGTCCCTGTAACCTAACCGTGCCTCAACGATGCTGTAAGGAAAGCAAAAAACAAAAACAAACCAACAAAACACAACACGAAGCAAAATGAAACCAAAAAACCAACCCCACAGGGCCTCTGCCAATTTGGTCCAATTGGAAATATTCCTTCCTGATGGGCGATTGGTCAGAACCACAGTATCCTAAAACATGGCTCCTATCCTACACCTACAGGGAGAGCAGAGCAGCGAATGAGAGAAGAGTCCAGGAAGAGGTTTAAATGAATGGGAGAAGGGAGAAAATGATCGATCTGCTCCCCAGGCAACTTGGCCAAGGTAAGATAGCCCAGAGAGCAGAAGCTGTCCCTGCATTCTCAGGCATGCTTTCCCTCTTCCTTCTGGGCTCTCTATCCCCCTGTTAGTCTGATTTATATATTCACCTGTGGGGGGGGGGGGGGGGAGGAGTTTTCTCAGATCTACTCACTGTTTGAAAGTATTCAACAAGCATGAAATAGCCAGGAGGCCTACACATCATGCTAATCACCTTAAATAGGGTTGAAGCGGGATTTAAGGCTGAGCTGCTCTCTGCAAGAATGGATTACATCCCCAATAGTTTCTCTGACTAATTCTTGGTCTGTAGGATCATGAATAGTTTTTGTTGCGAAAATCTGAGATTCAAAATGAAAGCTGTGTTGGCTCATTTTGATTGGCCACTCAAATCACATTCTGTCCCCTGAATGGCCATAGCCATTCCAGCCTGAATCCTATTTACTACCTCAGAATTCACTCTGCAAACATTCACTTAAAAGACACCACGTCTGTGAATATTCCTGCTAGCCAATTCTTACTGGTGAAAAGCAAACACAGAAAGAGGAATGAACACAGGAATGAGCACAGCCAAACTGAATTAAGGGTGGGGTTTTTTTTTTCATTCAAGTGAATAGTTGCAAAAAATGTTTTGCCCTGTTTTATGAGCTCTGCTTTGATCACAGGATCTGGTCACAGAGCAAATTTCCTCACAAAGTGGCCATTCCTCTTTTACCTAGCCAGCTAAAAGTATCACCCAAGTAACCAGAAATGTTTCAGAACAGAAAACATATGCTGTTGATGTGATGTTCAGCCTTTTCTTCAGATTTTCCAAAATGAAATTCCCTAAGAATGGCCATACAGGGTCAGAGCAAAGGTCCATCTAGTCCAGTGTCCTGTCTGCCAACAGTGGCCAATGCCAGGTGCCCCCGAGGAAGTGAACAGAACAGAAAATCATCAAGTGATCCCTCCCCTCTCTCCCATTCTAAGCTTCTGACAAACAGAGGCTAGGGACATTATTCCTACTCATCCTGGCTAATAGCCATTAATGGACCTATCCTTCATGAATTTATCTAGCTCTTTTTTTAACCCTGTTTAAATCCTGGCCTTCACAACATCCTTTGGCAAGGAGTTCCACACATTGACTGTGCGCTGCGTGAAGTAGCATTTCCTTTTGTTTGTTTTAAACCTGCTATCTATTAATTTGATTGGGTGACCCCTAGTTCTTTTGTTATGGGAACAAGTAAATAACTTTTCCTTATTCACTTTAGCCATAGCAGTCATGATTTATGGACCTCTATCATATCCCCCCTTAGTCTCCTCTTTCCTAAACTTAAAAGTTCCAGTCTTTTTAATCTCTCTTCATATGGGACCTGTTCCAAATGCTAACCATTTTTGTTACCCTTTTCTTAACTTTTTCCAGTGCCAAGATGCCATAAGAACAGCCGTACTGGGGCAGACCAAAGGTCCATCTAGCCCAGTAGCCTGTCTGCCAACAGTGACCAGCACCAGGTGCCCCAGAGAGGGTGGACCGAAGACAAAGATCAAGCAATTTGTCTCCTGCCATTTCTCTCCAGCCTCTGACAAACAGAGGCCAGGGACACCATTTCTATCCCCTGGCTAATAGCCTTTTATGGATCTAACCTCCTTGAAATTATCTAGCTTCTCTTTAAACTCTGTTACAGTCCTAGGTTTCACAGCCTCCTCTGGCAAGGAGTTCCACAGGCTGACTACACACTGTGTGAAGAAGAACTTTCTTTTATTAGTTTTAAATAAACTAATACCGTTTTTGAAATTTTGAATTGAGAAAGTACAACCCAGAATGAATGAATCTGAGCAAGTTAAAGATGTTCAACATGAAGAGTGTGTCAAACTAGTGGTCCACAAACTACAGCGTAGACCTAGAGATCAGCTACCTGGCCTTAAGAGATGTGTGCAAAAACTGGGTGAGGAATGGAAGCAGACAGAACGGGTCTTCATGACCAGTACAACAAACTTCTATCCCACCCCAAGCCTCCATGCACACATGATATATATTGCAGGAGTAGCAGTAGCACCAGTCCCGGACCAGGAATCCATTGTGCTAGGCACTGTACAAACACAGAACAAAAGGGTGGCAAACACACATCATCATTCAGTGTGGTCTATAGAAAATGCACAGGCCAGATGTCTAGGAGGGGAAAAAAATCTCCCAAGTTCTTTTATTCCACAGTCTGCCATTGCCTACAAGGAACACCTAAGGATGTCTATCAAATCCTTAGGAGCTAGGAAATCTCAAAGTAATGCTGTCAGTCATCCTGACTGGATAAAACATGGCCCAAAAAGTACTGATATACAATAGCACTTTTTGTATGTCAGTTTGACATTACGTAAGCCGGCCTGCCAGGTTTACCACTGCCAGCCCTCATATGTGTTTGTCTTTCCCTCTCCTACCTCACTGCCAGTTTTTTCCCGGCAACCAACCTCACCTCATCTCCTTGACCACAAGCAAGAATGTATAGGAGGGAGGAGAAGGTCTTTCTTGAGGCCTTTGCCTTCCTTAGTAAGAATGTCAGGCCCCAACAGTCTGTCAGCATTTTGCAAACGGATTCCTCTTGCTAACACAGCTAATTTCTCTGGCTGTTTACTTCAAAGCCATTTTTCTTATGGCATTGGGGGAAATTTACAGCCACAGAACTGCTGGTTAGTTTTTTGTTATATTAGGGCAGTTTTTAGTTATTTAACTAAAGACACTAACTGCTTTGGGGGAATCTTCAAATTTGCCCCTTTTCCTTCCGACTTTCCACTCCTCTGGCCTTTGCGGTACTTCTTTGCATTTTGCTTTCAGGACACCAAAAAGAAAAGGGCCTTATGTATATGAGATTTTGTTTATGAGATTTTTTTATTTCATACAGTTGCATTTATTCTTCTGTGCCCCATGATACAACATGGTCTAATTACCATCAAACTATCACTACTTCAAAAAATTCCAGTTTCTTGTTGCTTCTGATCTTCTCTGCACATCATGCACCCATACAATCTGGTTGATTTTGAAGGCCCTCTTGTAAAAACCTATTTTCTCATAAGTGCACTAGGGAATTTATTAAAAGTAAAATATGTCCAGCTCTTTATTATATAAGCCCGAGAGGTTGGGAGTGTTGCATACAGCAGATTAACACACCAAGGATGAGCCAACATAACTCTGAGAGAAGTATTATGGATATTTTTAATCATTTTTCTACTTCATATTTCATTCTCAGCATTTTTATCTATTTGCTTCCTGGGCCACATTGTTTTCTTTAAATGTTCTTTGCAGAAGCACTTTTACAAGGTCAACAGCAATGAACGACAAACTTTCATTTTGTGTGGTATGCCAGGAGATGGAAGTATATGAAGTTCCTTGAAGTTTTGCTCCTGAACGGAAAGTTAATCTAAATTCAAGAACAAAAGTATTCATATTTGTCCTTGTATGTCAAGGATTACTACTATTGAAAGTGCTTTCTATTATCAGCTTGTCACTTTCTCGGCTTCTTAATCTCTTTCTTTCTGTAGCTCAATGGCTTCCTCTTACTTTCTTTCCCACTGCAAAAGTAGTCTTTTTTTCTCTCCCCTTTTCTAATACTTACAAAGTTAAAAGGGCCAGCTCAGCCTGACCACCTGGACATAGCAATGGAGATTTCTCCCAGCCCTGGCTCCCTGCCAGTGGCCAGCTGTGACATTGTATGCATCCATCTTAGTTAATTCCATGCACTTGGATTGTACTGGTTCTGTTTACAACAACCTTCTGCCCCTCCTGTGTCCAATTCCAATTGTCCTCAACTTTCCTTGTTTAATACTGTTTTGCAAATTATTAAGCACTGGAAGTCCATTAATCACAGTTCATGTCCTGTGTAAGCCCACACAAGGAAGGGAAAGAAGGGTGAAGGCCAGGCACGCTCATACCCCTGAAAGAGCTTGGACGGTGGTCCATTCAGATCCCTAACGAGATCATTACTGCTAACTAAATACAAACCTGACCTCATAACCCTCTGGGAAATTATGTGGGCCCCGTGCAAGACATTAATATGTATCCCACCCCTCATCGGCCACCCCCTACTCCCTTGATAGGCTGAAAACTAAACCTGTGATCAAAAGGACTCTAATCACGGCTCTGATTGTAGTAAACCAAGCCTGACACGGAGTTCCCTCAATAGCTGCTACATCAGTGCCACCCCTAGAGCCTGCACCCTTTGCCAGGCTTGCAAGCAGCCAGCGAATTGCAAAGAGTCCCAGCTTTTCAGTTTACTTGACACACTGTGTCTATTTTCTGGACCACCTGGTAGGGTAATTTTAACATGACACCAGTTCAGCACTCCCACTTAGCCCTCCATTCTCCCACACAGTCTCAACACAAACTGGAATTCCTCTTAATCCACTCGCCCACTGACACATCCCAAGTTAAAACTACCCGGCATGGGCTAGCTAATAAAGGATTACATGATTTTACTCTTGTCTGGTGGCACCTGTGATGAAAAACATGGCCAGAAATAATTATCCCTTTTGGTATCATTTGAGCACCTTTTCATGTTTGCTTGTCCATTCACCATAACCAACTAATTCATCCCTGGTCCAAGCATGACGGTTTTACTCAAAGCAGCGTGACAAATCAGACTTTTCTGGCCCACTTAAGGAGAGAAAAACAGTCTGAGGAATGTGTTTGCCTCTTGTCACTTTCAGTCTTTGAAGTCTTTCCATTTCAGAAGGAATTAAATAAAAAAAACCCCAAACCTTAAAGTAGCAACAAGCTGATATTCAACTTGAATGACACAAATAATGTGAGAATAATTATTAATTTTCTGGTTATTTCTATATCAGAAAGTGGGGAAGGTTGATCTGATGTAGAACATTAGAGATTTCACAGCAGGAAGAAACTGAAATGGTTCCGTTTCAGAAATAATTAGCACACCAATTCACAGCAGTTGACAATTTGCAGCATTTTCATTGCCTGGGAGCAACCGTAATATGGAATGCAATTATTTTGTTTACCCCACTTCACCATCGTCGTTCATTGAGGTGGGAAGTTTTATCCTTAAGATTGGCCTTGAATTCTGGCAGGGGTAAAAAAAAGAGTAGATACAAATGAACAAATATCTAAAACATTTTAATACTAACATTTTTTAAGACAAAGTAACACAGTAACAGATAAAACAGATTTGTGTGCATATTTGCAGAGTTTCAATTGTCTTCCTACTCAGCTACAAACATCTCTTCATAATTAGTTTTGCTTTCTTTTATAAATAGAATCTATACAATTCATATGCTGGATGGCTGGAATGGGGGGTGGCAGGAAGGAGACCTTTGAATAAATCAGTGTTAAGATACATTTGGTTTTCACTGATAATTTGTCTTTGTTCTGTCTACAGAGGTCAATGTCACAAACACCAACAGGGAGAAATGAATCGGTGTTTGTCACACAACTTTGCATTAACACCAATTCTAGTACTTGACATGGGACAGAGAGGGAGAAAATATTTAACGTGACCACAGGAAGCATGCAGCCTAAAAATCAAATGTCATTATTTTGGAGAGAAAGTAAATATTTCATTAGAAAACAGCTGTGATATTCCATGGTCTCTTGGTTTTATACATGACATGCCAAATGTGACTGTTATCTGATAGTGAGCTGATCTTGTAGTTTGCAAAATTAACAGTATTTAGCCTATTAGTTTCCTTAGTAACCAGCAGAACTATCCCTACATTCCTTAGTTAGTGTGACAAGGTCTCTTAAGCATTTCATACAGTACTTATCTATTTTCTTGCTCTCACCTCCCTCTCACCTTTACTTTAAGCACAGAATGCTACACAATCCACTACAACTAAAGACTAGGCTGAGAGTCAGATTAAAATTATCCCTGCTTGCCCTGACCTCTTTTCTCTGCAGGTGAGAGCATCCCCATTCACAAGCTAAATGAAGCAGAAATGATGGAGTGTTTGTTTTCCCTGACTTTTCCTCAGCCTGCCAGTAAATTTACAGCCACGAATATGAAGTGTTAATTTAATGTTCCCACTGAGCATCTCATTGTCAACAAAGGCTTCAAACCATAAGAGAGGAAAAGGTTAGCTCATGCAGAAAATGACCCTTATGGTTTGATTGTCTTCTGGTCCAGACTAGCAGCAAGCAAAAAGCTAAGGGCTTTGACTTCCAGCTTAATGCATTTGATGGCAATAAATGGAACCTCTCTACCTTAGCACATAGAAAGCATCACCTGTAATGCTCACTTATTTATCTTTGCAGGCAATCTACACAAAACCAAAAGAGAAATGTGCCTCTCTTTTCACTCTGATGACTAATTTGACAGAACCGAAAACTTAAACCCTTCATTATGCCAAACTTAAACAAAAGGGTCTTGCTTGCTAAAGATTACAAACACAGCATTAATGATGGCATGAACCATGAAATTGCTTTCTTCCCCAGGTGCTTCAAAACTTCAAAACCTCCGCTGATGTGCCACACAGAGAATTGTACCAGCAAGAATTCTTACAAGCAAAAGATACATTCTTAAAATTAACATTAAGACTTAAATAAACAAAATCTTTCCTGGATTTTGTATGACAGAAACAAGTTGATAGACTGAAGGCCCTATTCTCATTTACACTTGCTCCCTTTTACAGTGCATGCTGGTAGTGGAAAACAGTTTTAAAGCTGGCATAAATTTATTTTACTGACCTATAATTAACAGAAAAGACAGAGCAAAATAAGAGACCTCAATGTAAACAAGAATATCTATCTATCTCAAGATTTACTCCCTGTCTGACAATGTAAGATAAAAGTGTAAGAAGCAGCAAATATAAAAGAGTAACATTTTCCTTAGATTAAAAAAAAAAGTCTTTATTACTCAAAAGTAGAATTTGACCCTATAAGAAATATCCCATTGAAGTGTTCAGCCTGGAAGCAACATTTCAATGCATTCTTTTATTTATTTATACAGTCTGACTGTTTAATGGGAAGGAGAAAACAAGTGCAGTAATTTCATTGATTTTGATGCATTTTTTGTGGCCATTTGTTATTTTTTTTAAATTGTCCATTTTCCAGGTTGTTCATGTACATTGTAGGTTCTGGCTACTTTGGTACTTACAATAAATAAGTAAAAAGCAACCCTAATATTAATATTTCATAACTGGCTGCTATATGTCAACTCCCTCATATTGTGTATTATTAACCCATACATTTGCATTAATATCTAAAAGGTGAGCTACTACTTGCAGATTGGACTCTGTTGCATTCTAACTTAACTTTCCTTACGTTGCAAAAATCCATTCTGAAGTATTTCAAGGACGTTTGATATGCCTGGCCCCTTAGTGTACTTTAACACATCTAAAAGTAGCACAGTACTGACTGAAATAGCAAAGCAGAATGTACAGTCATGAAACAGTTGACTTTTTGTTCTCGATTTTAAAACATAGCACTTTCATTCATCCTACAGATAACACCCTTCCCTACACACATTACATCTGCGACCTGAATCAAAACACCAGCAGGCTTTGTGATGGTGCTAACATTCTAAACCAGGAACTAGATCAGGGCTACTCAACATGAGGCCCGTGGGTTTGTGGCTCGCGGTGAAGTTTGGGTTTATGCAGGGCTCAACACATGGCCTCCATTGGGAACACGCCCCATAATGGCGAGTCAATATAATGGTCTTCTGTTGATATGCATTTTAGTAGTTCAATTTCTGGACTGTCACTGCTCATTAAAAGTGCAGTCATATGGGTGGAAATCAGGTAAATATTGCATTTTATTAATATCAGCAAAACTGACTTAAATGGGGCCTGTGTGTTGTGTAGTCTTGCCTTAATCTTTGAATTCATGCCCGTCAGTGTGAAAGAAGCTATTTGCATATATATTTACATATATATGCAACCACATTTAAGCTGCGGCCCTTGGCATGTGCTGAGAGTATTATTGTGGCCCGCAGGGCTTCCAAAGTTTGAGTTAGTAGCCGTGAGCCAGATTGAACTGTTGTGATTGGCCCGCACATCTATAATGGGTCAAATAACCAGACCCAGAACTTGGAGAAATTCAGATTTTGTGCCTTGCGCTCATTTCTAATTAAAGCCTCAGTTCTGAAATTGACTCCACAATGGCAGACTTCTAAACTCGTCATGCTTCATTGATTTCAGAGGCACCTGGCCCAGGATCTAGCTGTAAGCAACAAAAATTGCAGGATCACTTGCAAACAATATGAAGGCTATCATCAATGTTGTGCAAAATGTACTGAAGTATCTCCACTAAACTTTACTGGAAAGAACTACAATTTCATTCCAGTCTATTTTCAAGCCCCCCACATTTAAAACCAAACCAAATCTTTACCATTGTCTGAAATATCAAAAATGGGGGCTTTTCACTCAGAAAAGCAGGGCCTGCCCAGGTGCATGCCAAGTTTGCAAAAGTCTTCAATGTTGAGAGTGTCAAATTATACTGCAAATCTTTGCAATGTTTGCTCAGCTCCAGTGTTTGGCACCAACTAATCTGACTGGTTCCAAAGAAATAACATCACTATTAGATTATTCAGAAGCTGGAGAGCCAGACTCTGTTAAGACATCAGCACCAATGAGATCACGCCTACAGAGCCTGAGTTTCCTATCTCTGTTTTAATTTCTGACTTCCTTGTACCCAGGGCCTAAGGAGTTTTGAGATGAACACTTCAGTCACTAAAATCCATACTTGCTTAAGGACTTCGGCTCATTAAAAAGGTCCCAAGGATAATAAATACTGAATTATTTCAACGTCAGTACATTACATCTCGAGGGGCATTTTTCCCCTGGGGCATGACTTTACTATGCTTACCCTCCAGACATTTATTCTTGCCTAGCAGCAAGTGTGTGGCAAGCTTTACTGCAACTTCTATTGTGTTAATTGGTTGGAGTCAGGTTTTTCATACTGAGTTAAAAAGTGATATTGGAAATAAGCATGGGCATGGTTACAAGGAACACAACAGCTGGAAGCCCCTAATTTCCAGATCTATGGTCTGTGAACAAAGTAATGAAAAACACGTGTCTTCATTCCCACAGCCTCTTCCTCATTCCCACATTGCTCCCTAACCTCCCCGTCCATCCAATCCACAGCTGCTAAAATGATTTTTGTTAGCAGTTAGCAAACCCATGTCTCTTTCCTGTCTGAATCGTTCCACTGGTTCCTCTTTGCACATCACATCAAGTTTAAACTCCTTGAGTAATACCCTGGCTCAATTGGAGTTCTGCAACTGACTTCAGTGGGGCCAAGATTTCACCCCTCTTCTTTGCTTTCAAAGCCCTGCACTGCTCTGGTCTACACCTTGGATCTTACATTGTATGGCCCACACCTATTGATACCAATGATATCAGCTGTACCCACACCTTTTTTTCCTTTTCCTGCTCTTGTCTTCAGAACTTTGTCCACACTCCTGCATAGGCATGGGTCAATCACCCCACTCTTCTTACTACACTAGGCCTCCACTATCTTCTCTTATAAATCCCACATTATATTTTATCTATACAAATATATCCATTTGTTTTTCTCCATTCTCATCTGTGGAAGCGAGTTTTGCCTACTAACGCTCATGATACTATATCTATATCTATATATCATCTTTGTTAGTCTCTAAGGCTGTGTCCAGACTCAGGGGTTTTTTCGGGAAAAGTAGCCTTTTTCCGAAAAAACTTCACCTGCGTCTAGACTGCAGCCGCGTTCTTTCGAAATTAAATCGAAAGAACGCGGCTTTTCTTTCGACGGCGGTAAACCTCATTTCACGAGGAAGAACGCCTTCTTTCGAAAGTGCTTCTTTCGAAAGAAGGCGTTCTTGAATGTAAATAGGGCTTCTTCGAAAGAGAGCATCCAGACTCACTGGGTGCTTTCTTTCGAAAAAGCGGCTTGCTCTTTCGAAAGTTCCGCGTGCAGTCTAGACGCTCTCTTTCGAAAGAGGCTTGCAGTCTAGACATAGCCTAAGGTCTACAGGACTACTCGCTTTTTTATACAAATATATGTGTGTCTGTGTCGATAGGCCTATCTGTCTGGTATAGACTAAGCTCCATGAGTCAAGGACTGTCTTTTTTCTGTATCTCCTATGGATGGACTGTCCAGTCTGAAATAGTAATAAAAATAGTTCATGCGAAGCAGTCAGTGAAATTGATTTGGAAGCCCATGTGAAACTTGCCAGTCTTGTTGCAATGTTCAATCAGAGAGGAATGAATAATGCAAATGGAGCAAGGGATTACACCTTAAAAATGATTTTGGTTTTCATTATCTGAGGTATTTTTAGTAAGAGAAAGATTTTTAATAGGACACATTGATTGTTTCCTTTTACTTTTTTTTCAAAATGTATATAAGAACTATCTGTATCTGTGTTTAGAGAGATACAGCACTTCTCAGTATAAAATGTATTATTCACACGGTGTATGCTAGGCTATGCTTAAAAACACCAGGCTAGAGTTGACTACCATTAAACACAAAAACATCCTGTCTTTGGTAATCATTTGCCAGTCATATTGTCAGTTAACAGTAGTCATTTTGAAAGCAGTAATTCATTCTCTACAGTCCTTTCTTAACACAATTTTCAGCCTGCAATTTAGATGATAGGAAAATTACAACCTTGGTGCACTATATTATGTGATATAAATGTTATTGCAATTAAGCCAACAAGAAACCCACACACACAACACAAAGATGTTTGGTCCATGGGTTTTTTTTCCCCGTCTTATTATTTCCTAAAAACCCAACGGGTCATCACACAGTAAAAAAAAAAAAAGGGAAAGATGAATTTACATCAGTACACTGTGACTGCAAATAACAAGAACTCAGAATCAATACAACAACATAGTTGACATGTTGGCTATTTGGGAATTTTAAACCAAAGCAAACAAGTTATTTGCAGAGGGCGTGCATGAATGGGGACAGGCATGAGCTGAATTTTAAAATATGGCTGCAAAGGCATTGTAGAGCCATGCATGCTGGCAGCGGATGAAAGAAAGAAGCAACTATGTACCATCATTGCCTCTGCACAGCTCTGCCCCAGACTACATCTCCACATTAGTCTGTTATTGCATCAGCCCCTTCCTCTTTGCTTCACCAGTCACACAACCTCAGTAGCCCCTCTGGGATTGCTGACAGGGTGCGTTAGTTTGCACCAGAGGGGTGGGAATCCCCGTGCTGGGATGGACCTGGCTAGTGAACTCTAAAAGTTCCCTTTGCACATGTTAGTGCAGTCGAGTTTCAATTTTTCAATTAGCATTACGTTAACGTGCACTAGGAAACTTTTAGGGCACAGGAGCAGGGGCCCTATGGGCCAGTTAGTGCAGGACACACTAGCGCACACTCAACTTTTTCAGCTTTGGTGTAGACAAGACCTTTGAGAGTCTCTCTCTCATGTTGTTCTTATGCACGGAACAACCTCCCAATTTCAAGGTAGCAGAGAAACCTCTAACAACCCCCTGATGTCAAAGGGAGTCTTTCATTGGCACTGCATTGGAGCTTAGGTCTTGACTCTCTTCTTATATTCAAATCCCTCCTAAAGACACCGTTTTAAAGGCATAAACACCAACCATCAATCAAATGTCTTCTTTTAGGGTTTTGTACTGCCACCCATCACAATAGCCTCTGAGCACAGTAACCTCTCCTTCTCAATGCAACATTAAGGGGGAAAAGGAGTTGCAATACATTAAGTATATTTAAAGAAAACAAGCTCAGATTATTAACAGCCAACATAAAAAAACAGCCTAAACTTTTCCATTAAAATGTTTTGCAGAAAATGTTCATATTGTTGGCTGCTTTCAACACATTTTAAATACGATTTTCTGGAAAGCCGGAATTTCAATGACATTTTTCCACAGAAAAGTCCAATATTTTCTCATAAATATTTCTCTGCCTTTTGATTAGCCATAACATTAAATAAAAATATAAGCTTACATTTTAAAACGATGCAGCAATGCATCAAGGCAGGTCTGTAACAAGTCTAAGGATTGGCATGATCATATTATTATAATCCTTGCTCTTTCTTTCACTGCTGTTTGTTACTCTCATTCATTGAGTCGTGTCTATAAATCACATTTCCTTGGGGCAGGGACCATATCTTTTATTTACTCTATTAAGAGGCCAGCATGCTTTCAACAACAGAGACTATGTTCACTGCCACATCTCAAACAATCTTTCAGAAGTCAAAGCAAACTGCAGGATCTGCATTTGTTACCAACATTTCCTTTGGCCTAGCAGCCATGTGGAAATGTTCCTGTACTCTCTTGGATTGAAGAGGCTTAAGATAGCCGAGTGGGTGAGAATTGGCCCCACCTCCCAAAGAGGGCGCTTACTGTATTTCCATTTCCCAGATGAGGTCACTGAGGAATGAAACATTTTAGCAACTTGGCAAAGGAAGCTTTTGGCATGGCTGGGAACATAAATCCGAACCTCTGAGAGGCAAGACCTATGTCTAGCCCCTTAGATCACACTGGCTATCATACCAATTACTTCATATAGTTGTACTTAGGCCAGCAAAAATATAAGGTTGGTAACACTTATCCATCCCTATATTTATTCTGTGTTTTTACAGCACCTAACAGAGTGACATACTGGTCTGTGCCTAGGTATACTAGGCACTTCAATAATACAAGTAATCTATATATTTGAGAGAGTTTGTATCTGTGGGTGTGTATCTGTCTGTTTTAAACAGTAAGAACTAGGACCACCAAATTTGATACACAGCTTCCTCTTATTGTAACGAAGCCAAAATGGGATGCGCCTGGAATGGGATTGCTTCTCATTAAACCATACAGAAAAGAGACAAAACCACCAGGAAGGTGAAAGGGGCTGGCTGGGAGAATGCCTCTCTACCCCCCTGTCTGGAACTGCCCTAGCCATCAGCCTCTCACCCCCTAGGTGTCCCCCCCCCCCATTCATTCAGGGACATTTCTGACTGTTCCTCTTTGTCAGGAAGTGAAGGGAAAGTGCAGAGTTTGCTGCATTCCTCACTCTGGCTGGGGAGCGCAGGTGGCAGATGAATCTGGACCTGCCCCAGCTTGGAGACACGCCCTCCGCCCCCGGCAGTGCCCACTGGAGCTGCAGAGGCCATGGAGAGACGCTTCTCACTTGGCCCCAAGCTGCTCTAGTGAGAGAGGGCTGGAGTTGTCCTCTCTCCCCAGGGAAGGCTGCACATTGAACCCCTCATCTCCAGCCCCACCTCGGAGCAATGATTCAAATGAAGAATGGACGTTATCACTTTAGTGTCCAAAAAAACAAAAATTAAATTAAAAACCCAAGCAACACCAGGTAAATCTTCTAGTAATACTATACATTGCTTATAGATGAAAAGGCATCAGGTAAACACAGAACTTTATTATGTGCTATATTTTTCAGGCACAGAGAGATCAAATGCTTGGTCTGCAAGACACTGTTAGTTAGCCTGGTGGGAAAGACAAGTGATGTTGGCCCTTCTCTTGGCTCTGACACTTAGTTTACCACATTATGTCAGCCATTTTTACCAACATTTGGAAAGAAGGGAGGTAGGATGTGCTGTGTGCAGGCATGCAGTTAGCTTGGTTGCACAGTAAATATGTGCATAGCAGTAAGTGAAGATTAAACCAATCTGGGCTCTAAAAGAGTTCTTAAACGCTACATATTTTTCCAGGGTCTGGAAATGTGTGGGAGAAATAGCATTCTAGGAGTTTAGCGAAATAGACCCTGGTGACAGAACTTATTTTCATCTTTTTATATATGTATAATAAAATCCTAGAATATTCTATACAAAAAACCACCATAAGAGAACACTGTTAGCATTCAAAAGGCAAGAAATGGAAAACTTAAAGGGGTAGATACAAACTAACTTGTACACATTCTTTTATTACGTGATCACATATTATTTCTCAAATAATGCCACTCATTTTCCCCCTGCAGTCCTAGGAGGGGCTACATTTCCATGGTAATAAAGATTTCTCTCAGAAAGGTGTTGAAAATAATCAGGAGGCTAATGAGGTTTTGTGCAAACCTCCTGCCGGTTGCATTCCTTTAGATCAAATATCCTTTGGTGTAAGTACAGAGAACCTTTTTATTTATAGGCACATTAGTAACACATTCTTGCAAACACTGGAAGAGGAAAAGAAACTAGACGTTAATATCAAATAATATGACATTGCCTGTTTTTCACTGCATTTGTACACCACTTTAGTGTAACATGGCTTCAATTCTGACTCAGGCCTGAGGTGCAACCATATAAACAAAGAAACAAAAAAACCCACATGACTGTACAGCAAGAAGACACACATTTGATGATTGTGCCTAGATACCAAAACTGTAAGATCCCTTCACAATCAGGGAAAGCCTTCATTCCTAGGATACAGGAACATGGTATGTATCAAGAAAAGTGCTCAGGAGAACATGGGTCACATTCCTTTTTGGAACAATGAAACCCAGTTAGAATGCTTCTTCTCTAATATTCTATGAGTCTAAGATTGGAGTCTGGCTAATCCTGGCGAGTCTTCTAGATTTACAGCATGTATTTTGTTTACGATACTCCTCTTTATTCTTCATCTTAGGCCAAAAACGTTGTTTTTATATAAGTCAGTTTTAACTGAATGTGGTCACTAGGGGTGCATCTATACAGCACCCTAAACTCGAAATAAGATCCGCCCCTCCCCCCACCCTGGCAGAAGGGCCTCCCCCTTCCTTTTGCACATGTTGTGCAGAGCACAGCACACAGCCACCACATGCAGGATATTGTGCTCCCCGAGGTCCAGGTGGGTGAGGAGGCATCAAACGGCTGAAGGCACCCTCAACAACCATGCAGGCCCTGCTTAGTCTGGCATTGAATACCTCTCTGGAGGGGTTCAGGTGGCCAGCGTAGGGCTTCATGAGTCCCGGCAGCAGGGGATAGGCTGCATCCCCCACCAGGCAGGCAGGCAGGCAGGCATGTCCATGTCCCTGACCCTGATGTTGTGGTCACTGAAGAAAGTTCCGGCGTGCAGCTTCTGGAAGTTACGAAACAGATGTGCGTCATGCACCTTCCCCCACCATTCAATATGTATGTCCGGGAACTGACCCCGGTGGTCACTCACGACCTTCAGGACTACCAAAAAGTATCCCTTCCAGATGATATATAGCAATGCCCAATGGTCTGGGACACGGATGAGGATGTGGGTCCCATCGATAGCCCCTTCTCCTCGCCCCCATTGTTGGGGAAGCCCAGGACACCAAATCCAGCAATGATGGTGTCCACATCTTCAAGGTGGATGACTCTGAGCAGCAGGATGTGACGGCTGCCATTTTGGCTCATGAGCCCTTACATGAGCCTTTACAGCAAAGGCTCCATGCCTGTGGTTGTGCGGACTGGCAGCGCACATACACCAGTAGGTTACACGTGTATCAGCTCAGCAGCTGCATTCTGCTGTGTGATAGGAGTGAGACTGCTAAAGATTCTTGAAACGCATTACACAGCTCCAGCAAGGAAGACTTGTACTCCCCACGCACTGCTTACTTTCGATGAAAAGAGAGTGCTTGGAAGACTTCATGCTCCTAATAAATGCCTCCTTCTTTTCATTGACTATTTGATATACAAATGCCAACTAATATGCCTGAGTGCCATCGGATAGTAAAGCATTATAAATTCTCCCATGGAAAATATACAACTGTGAAATTTCAAATGCCTTTCAGAAAATGGTAGGAAAAAAATTGTAAGATAAAGAAACAGCAGCCACATTGTTGTCCATGACACACGAAAAAGGTTTTTCATGATCACATAAGTTTACAGTTAGGCTTTCCTTGCAAATATCTCACTGCTATGCTTTCACGGTGCTTTGTTTAGCCAGACGGCTGTGTCAAACTCGATAACTTTCACCTGGAAAGGTGTCGGCCATTTTGAGCACTTGTCCTTGGCAATTTCTAAACTCCCTAGCAGATGCACAAAAAGAACCAGGCCTGCCCATCAATCTGTTATTCCAGGATGATGTTATAAGATGGAATGTGGCTTTTATATGCTGAAGTGTCAATGAGAATAAATTATCTTTGAGTGTGTACTACAGGCCCCAAATGCAACATTGCTGACTCCTTCGTAGACTGTAATCTGTGTACCTAACCCATTTGAAGAATTAACGAGAGAGATTAGCACAAACCAAACCTGCATCTCTATTGCACTGCCAGTTTTGTGCGCTTTGTACATGAACGTAAACACAAGTCCCTCACAAAAGCATAAACACTAAGTAGAAATGCTGAACTCTATTTCTTTACACTTTCGGCGCATTGAAACGGAACAAGAAAATCCAGAGGTGCCTGTGTCCTTTGTCACACCAAAGCAGCCACTCTAAGCCTCTCTAAGCAAACCTAACAAAAGAAGGATGCTAATAGATAGGATGGGGATATAAAACCTGAAAATAAAAAGAGTCTTATTGCACTATAGTTCCAAGTACCGTGCAAGGAGAGTGCAAGTCTGTGGAGGAGGAGCTGCCGAGAGGAAGTAGCTAAGAAGTCACAGCCCCCATTTTCTTGAATTGCTGTAATTACAGAATTACAAAGATAATTTTCCTAGTTCATCACTCTAACCATGTGACCCTTCTCCTTTCATCCTTCCACTGGCTCCTCTTTCTCTATTGCATCGAACATCAGCTATTTGTCTTTGTTTTCCAGGCCCTTCCTAAACCTCCGCCTAAGCTACCTATCATCTCTCAGACACTATTGAGATATTGACTTCTGCCTCCACTATGCCAGTGATACCAGATTTGTCACCCACTTGTTAAACTGTCAAATAAGTGCTTTTGTGCCTCCTTTCATGCTGCCCTCAGGTGTGTGAGGTGCTCCCTGGAACTATCCACAAAGCCGCCTCCTTGTCTTCCCTCAAATCCCCCTTAAAACTCTCCTTCACCATGACCCCTACAAAAAATGTGACAGCCCTTGTGCAGTTGATGTGCTAAAACCACTGCCTCCCCCTGGCGTGTATCCAACCCTTTTCTCTTCCTTGGACGGTTCATGACAAGGGTTGCCAACCCTCCTGCTTTTCTCAATCTCCCAGAAGCTCCTGAGGCCAAACTGGGAGATGGGCCAGTAAAAGTCCAGCAGTGCAGCAGGATTAAGGCAGACTCCCTACCGGCTCTGGCCCTGCGCACCTCCTGGGAAAGGCCAGCATGTCCCACTGTGAAGCGCCTGTGAGGGGGGGAGGGTCTCTGTGCACTGGCTCACTCCAACTGCCGACAGCCCGGCTCCCATTGGCTGGCCCCAATAAGCACCACTCATCCGGAGCCTGCACCTCTCATTTCCTTCTGCATCCCAATTCCCTGCCCCAGCCAGAGACAAGCCCCTCCCAGAGACATCCCCCCACATGACCGCTCACACTCCAAACCCATCCTAAACCCCTACCCCCCACTCAGCCTGGAGCTCCCTCCCACACACACAATCCCTCACAGGCCCACATCCCCAGCCCCCATACTCAAACTAGTGCAGGCATTCTGGGGGTGGAGTATGGGTGGAACCAGGCTGGCAGTTTGGGAAGGCAGTGCCTTCCCCCACTAGCATTCCCGCTGCCCATGCCCATGGGTGATATGGTGGTTTTGTCTTTTATTCTCTTCCTGTGCAAGTGTCTGCTTTCACCCACACCATTGTCACTGAGGCATTTAGTGCGCTGGGAGAGACACACCACCACATGCTGTGTGGTAAGTGTGGTAGAACCCATGGATCTTGAAAAGTGTGATATGCAGGGAATCGATCAGCCCAGAAGTGGAGACCTGTCCACAGGTTTTGCATCTGCTGTTATGGCAGCGTCTGGTGCTGCTTTGAGTTAGTGTGTCCTGGTGCGTGGGTAAAGGACTTTGGATGAGGAGTTTGGAGAGATTGGGGGACAGGAGGTGTCTGAAGACCAGGAGAGGGGGATTGCTTGGAAAAGATTTATTTCAGGATGTGGTCCCAATTGAATATGGATTGTTTAATGACCAGGTAGGTGAGGTAATTTTTTTCATTGTACAACAAATGCACATAACGTTAATAGATTCTGTCTGATGTCCTCCAGTGATGCTAGTTGCATGGAAAGAGAAGGGAAGATCTAGCTCGTCCTTTCCATCTTGCCCAACCAGTTTTATTCTGGGGCTGCCATTTCCCATGAGTTACTCTGTTAGCACTTCTCTTTTAAGAAGAGGTGTCATAGGGACACCTGCCAGCCAGGGGAGCGGGTCTCTTTTCAAGCTAGACCCCATGCTGCATGCAGTGGCCACCTGGAGGGTGGCTAATACAGGGGAAGTTACTCTCATCTTTTTCCTCTTCTACCCTACACTCCAACCCGAGCAGGAAAGCTAGAGTCTCAAGGGCAGTCCAGATTCCATTTGTCCTGCATTATAGCACTCTGTGAGACACTTAATTGCAAACAGTTCAAATTAACCGGATTATTTAATGATGTGTGTTGATTAGTTCTACTTCGATGGCAGCGTTCATGAATAAGAGGATGACAAGTTAACACCGCGCATTTCCACAGTGCTTCTCGTATTGTTTAGAGAGCAACCCCAAATAGTGTTTGTAATGCAGGCAACTAAGTGCACAAATAGCATGTGGCAGCCATTACATTAGGACAATTCCCCATTCAGTCACAGGCAGTGGCTCTCTGATGCCATTATTGTAAATGAGAAAACCGATGATTCCTGATTCTTACATGGTGCTATTCATCCACAGAGCTTAAAAGTATAGAGGGAACTCGGGCAGAGGAACATGTGTCTGGAGTCAAACAGGGAATCTGTGACCGATCTGGGAATTGAACTGTCCCCATTTTACAGAAGGCCGCAGCCAGAGCCAGGATTAGAACCCAAGTCTCCCAAGGAGACTAAACAAACAAGTACTGTAGTCCTGTGACATCTTAGAAACGAACCAAAATATAGAGAATCATGAACTTTTATGGGTAAAATCTACTTCGTCATATGAACTGGAGTGGAAATAACAAACCATGATTATATATATATACGATCCAAGTTAATTAGCCTCATTAAGTGGGATGGATGTGTCCCCTGCATAGCTTTTGATGTGGAAATGCAGATATTAAAAGTAGGAGAAATTAGCTTTGTAATGCACCAACCACTTAATGTCTTCATTCAAGCCCTGGATAATGGTGTCAAATCTGTAGATGAATTCCTGTGTCTGTCTGTCTCATATTGGGTAGTAAAATTCGTTTGTAGAAGACTGGCTACTTGTAAATCCATGACTGAGTGTCCAGGCAGGTTAACATGTTCCCCTACAGGTTTCTGTGTGTTACCATTTCTGATATCTGATTTGTGTCCATTTATCCTTTGTCATAGAGACTGTCTGGTTTGGCCAATATCCATGGCAGAAGGGCATTGCTGGCACACATCACATTAGAGGATATGCAGGAGACTAATTTATTCTACTTGAACAAAACCAGCATGACCCTCCACTTAAAGTCTCTGCTAAGGCCAGTATGCCAAATTCTGTCCCCTAAGACACACACACAGCTCACACTGGTATCAATGGAAGTTGCACCAAGTTGCATTTGAAGGCTGGTATCTTCTCAGTGCCATGGCACACTTCTGATTGGTTGACTCTTTCACATGTGACTCTACCAAGAAGGGACTTCTCCCTCACTTGTAGCAAGCCAGAGTTTGCAGCATATTTCTATATTAGTTTCCAATCATTCCCTAGACGAGACAGCAGCATTGCAGAATTAAAACAAATATTATTAAATAAAACTGCCAGCCACCAGCTGAAGCCCCTTATGTAACTGATAATGACCTTCCTACCTCCACTGTAAAAGGTTGCTCAGTGGTTGTTTTCAAAGAGAGCCAAGTTCCTTTCCTCTCTCTAGCTTTTAAACCTACCCAACATTTGAAGAAAAAAATATTACTTCCTCAGCAATTAGTAAGCTCAACAATTGTAAGAAATATCTTGAGCCACTAGACAACCTAGACGATTTCAAAACAAAATTATTTCCTCTCACACACACTTTTTTGGTCTAGTGGACGAAGGTATTTGGGGTGTTTTGAATGTAACTTCTGGGTTCTTTGAGCACCCCGGGTCTTGGAGGAAAACACAGACAAGAGTTATGAAACCATGTGCACCAAAGATTGTTTACAAAGGGTATCAGAGACACCTGCCACATGGTGGCTCTTCCAGCACATCATTTGGAAATGCCAGCAGTTCAGGAGGAGAAAAAATATCTTAAAGCAGCTGAAAAGAGAAGACTGAGTACTTATCACTGAGGAGAACTTTCTATAAATATATGGCATTCAAAAGTACAGTACACCATTCAGGTCCTCATGCTTAGCTGCTCTTGAGTCCTTCAAAAGCACTTTTTCTTTCACCATGTGACTATTCAGCAGAAGAAAATCAGCCAGTTTACATAACAGCTGTTAGTGCTAGCTTTGACATATTACTCCTGAGCCGTACATCTATAATGGGTTTTTCAAATGTGTTGCCATGTTCAGTTGATTAGTTGTGGGTGATATGAAATGTCAAACTATTAGCCTTGACAACTACTGCCAAGGTTACTATCTTCTGGAAATATCTTTTTAACCATATAACTGTTTCTAAGTGGAAAAGGTGATGCTCAAAATGCAAAGTGATAATAAGTACGAATTACCGAACTAAAACCAGAGAAGGCTTTGTTTCCCATTTCCTTTGTTAGGCATGTCTTCGTTAGTCTCTGAAACGATCATGCCCCTGCAGGGTTATGTGCAATAGCAATTTAAATTGCAGAACTGTAAAGGAAAAAAGGAAGCTTCTTGCCAGTAGTGTTCTACCATCACTTTTAACCCGCAAGGCAGTACTGGACCAATCCTATTAGTGATGCATGGCTCATATGCGTCACCTTTGCTATTGGAAGATCCATTCAAGGACACATCACGGCTGCATAAGAAAGAAGGACCCCAAGCTAAAAGAAAGGATATTCTTGTGATGCTGGGGCTCAGGAAACCTTGGTTCAGTTCCGTTCCCAGATTTGTCACAGACTGTGTGAGTTGAGACAAATCTTCCCTTGCCTCAGTTCCCTCCATACAATCATACTTGTACAGCCTCACTTGTCTGTTTAATGGTCATAATCCCTTTTGGGCAGGGGCTGTCTCTTACTATGTATTTCTACAGCACCTACCCATCACCACAATGGGGCCCTGAACTGGGTGGGTCCTTGAGGCAGTACAATAACAAATACAAGGTTAGCAGGATCAAGCCCTTAATTATTTACTATTCCAGTAACATCCAAACACCACTCATGATTTGCCTTAGGTAATAGATACTTCTCTGCAAACAATAATGCCCAGGGGCCTTTGCCCAGGAGAAATCTATATCCACTTTAAATGCTGCTACCATTGTGCCACTACTGAGAATTGCGGCTTTCTCCACATCTGCAGCTGGCTGTGGCCAGCCCTGGCATCAGTATTCACTTAAATATTCTACATTTCCCATTTCTAACAATAGGTAGCCAAAACACCCAGCCTTTCCTAATACAAATTTTACTCGAGTGTTTTCTTCTGAAGCATTGTTACTGACTAAGCTATGTATGCTCTCTCACTCTGAATTCTGTAAGACACAGCACATTTGCAAATTTCCCCACCAAAAATGTTACATTTAGCTACTGGTTTCTTGACATTCCTTGTGATTTCTTGTGAGAATGTTAATTTATCTGAAAAGCATATTTTTATAGAGCATGCCGGTTCCACAGCAGGGAATAATCGCTGTGTGCCAGTCTCAGAGTAAGACTCACAGATGTAGAAAAAATTAACAATGATAAGAGCAAGAAACTGTTAATGATCAAAAATGTGCTACTGCAGGTTCAACAACAAAGTCTGAAGGAGATAAGTCTGTATGTATACCAACGCTGGACAAAAAAGTGATTATTCAGCTATTCATGGGAACAGAGCTATTGATTCAAATAACAAAGAACACTATAAACTGCAGTGTTTTTCTCTCCCCCTCCAGTCTGGGAAAATTGATTTTCTTAAATTTTCCCTTGAACCTGCAGCAGGGTTTAATCTGAACCTAATGCAGCCTTTTAAAAAACTGAACCATAAATTAAAAATATATCTTCTTATTTTGCACATTTTTGTTCCCTGCTGTTACAGCAGAAAGCACAGAGGAATTTATTTAGCGAAAAGGTAGGGAAAAGTGATAATTGCATTTTCTTATTGTACTACACCACAGTATATGTTTGTTTAATATTTTTATATAGCCTTTAAACACAAAACAAAAAAGCAAAACACAATGTATGATAAGTCTTTTTCTGAAAGGATGGTCACTTTTTAAATTAAGTGCAAGACATTTAAATACAGTATTAGAAAAGATATAAAGTATAAGGTATAGTAGATGATAATAGGTCTGCCACAAATGATGAGAAATTATAAGCAAACAGAAAATGAAAGATTGCCAGAAAATAACCATCTAGGTATCTTACACTCCTGTTTTGCTTCACAAAGTAGGGGGGGGAGAGAGAAGAGGGAGAGCAGAAAGAAACAGTTTTTAGAATGGTCAACACTAAAACTTCTTGCATTGTGTTGGAATAAGTACTGCAAATTAATAGATTACAAATTGCTGCCTCCAGTTTTTTTCCTGGTATCTTTGTTAGCACATCAGTGGCCTAATGAGGACATCAATACATAGCTGGAAATAGGAGTAATCAACTCCAGGCTCTAGCATTCACTTCCTGGGAAGTCTGATGTTCTGTAAACATGTGTAAGTCATCACTTTGAAACTGAACCATTAACCACTATATACAGGCAAATGAAGAAGGCCAACACTTGGTATGGAAACAAGTCATTTTAAAAAATGCATTTTAAATGGCACCATGTTCCATAAAAATGGATTATATCATGGATGTGATCTAGATCATGAATTCTATGTGAGAATTTGTGCAACCAATAATCTGGTTTACATTTTATTGGAGTCCAATAAAATAGGTAGAGCTAATTTAAGCCCCAAGACAACAAAACACAGATGTGGGGCTGGCCCTACCATGAGGCGAACTGAGGTGGCCGCCTCAGGTGCCAGACTGTGGGGCGGCACCACTAGGACCCAGAGTGTAGAAAATTGTGTCTGCTGCTCATGCATATGTAGGTAGCAGAGCAGTCCCATGAGAGGAGTAGAACAGGAAGAAGGCAGAATTAAAACCTTTCAAAGTTTTGGCCCAAGCTAGGGCGCATGGGGGCATCATTTGAGCTCCCCGCCTCAGGTGCCAAAATGTTGTGGGCTGATCCTGCACTGATGCACGAATTGAAGTGCTGCACTAAACTGGAAAAGCATTAAGAACACATTTAAAAGCATTGCTGAATTGGGGCCCTACATACTTCAGCAGGCACTTACTTTACGCATGCGCTTAAGTTCAATATGCTTGAATGTAAGCATGTTCTTAAATACTTTGCTGAACTGTACTCAGTATTACTGAATTGCAGGTGGATCATGTAAGGGCCAAGGGGAAAATTTTCTGTGTCACAGACAAGAGTTAGATACCTAATTCCCACTCCCTTTCAATGGGATATACACATCAAGCTGCTATTTGTGATTTGAAAACCTCCTTCTTGGTTTTCATTGTCTGAATCTTCCGTACTTTTTATAGTAACACTGAGAAGCAGGAATATAACACGATAATTTTCATAGGTTGTTAAATGGAACTGCTGCAAATTAATCTGTTCATAGTTATTCATTGGATCTCTGATGTCTCATTTGGATTTTTATTTAGCTCATCTGTATCATTGTGCCATAAGCTAGATCACCTGATATTGCTTTGGCATACAAGAACATTTCACCTTTTTCGCTCTTTATTTGGATTCTCAATCATTTGTGTTTCATTACGGTGAGAGAATTAAGACGGGAAGGGGTGAGCTTTGGATCTAGTGCCACTTACTTTGCATGGTGGGGGCTAGTTTGGACTAGATTTTGACTCTAGCAATGTTCAGGTGAAATTTTGCATAATAAAAGAGCAAATAAAGTTACTGGGCCACCAAAAGATTGTGAATGGATTTTCTGGTCCGTGGTATAAAAAAGGTTGGGAACCACTGTTCTAATATGCACACAAAGCAACAGCAACGCATGGGCCAAAGTGTTACAGGATGTTCTACCAGAAGAAACTGGAAGAAACCTCCCTACAAACATACCTTGAGGGCTGAACTACAAATAAAGGGTGCTGGGTCAATTGCACATGGGCATCTGTGCACCGGACTCTTTGGTTTATGTCCTCACAATATATGGGGTTGGCAGGGAGTTAGTCCCACTTTTTAAAGCAGTAATAAAGGAAAGAAAAGAGAACCCCAGATTGCGAGTGGGAAAAGTGGAAAGTTAGGAAGAAGTTAGGAGGTTGTTTGCAAAGCTGAACTAAACATTACAGCTGTGCTTTCAAATGTTTACCTCTGAACATTGACTTCCTACAGCTTTGAAATTTTACTACGCAGAAGAAAAATGCTGCTTTTAATAATCTGAATTTAAATGAAATAAGCACAGAAAGTTTCCTTACCTCATGCAATCTTTTTGTAAAACTTTTGCTTTATTTTTTAGTAGTTTACTGATAGTAGTAGGAGCTGATAGGGGAGGTATCTGAGCCGTTAGCTACCATATTTGAAATGTCACAGCAGTCAGGATTGATTCCAGAAGACTGGCAAAGGGCAAATAGAGTGACAAAGAGCAAATAAGAATAACCCAGAATACTGTAGACCAGTCAGTTTAACTTCTTTGCTAGGGAAGATAATGGAACAAGTAATTAACAAATCATGTCAAACCAATCTGATAGCTTTCTGATGACATAAGTCATGTGGATAAGGAAGAAGTGGTGGATATGGTATACCTAGAGTTTGGTAAGGAATTTGACACGGTATAGCATGATCTTCTTATCAATAAACTACAGATATACAACCTAGATGTGGCTACCGTAAAGTGGGTGTATAACTGGCTGGATAACCATTTTCAGAGAGTAGTTATTAATGGTTCACAATCATGCTAGAAGGGCATAACAAGTGGAGTTCTACAGGAGTCTGTCTTGGGACCAGTTCTGTTCAATATCTTTGGGTATGTCTAGACTACATGCCTCTGCCGACCGAGGCATGTAAATTAGACTACCCGACATAGTCAATGAAGCGGGAATTTAAATATCCCCCGCTTCATTAGAATAAAAATGGCCTCTGCATTGTGCCGGCTCAGCTGTTTGTTAGCACAAAGCAGCAGTCAAGACGGGGATCGGTCAGCAAGGAAACCCTTTGCTGACGGATCCCTTATGCCTCGTGCAACAAGGTTTACAGGATCTGTTGGCAAAGGCTTTCCTTGCCAACCGGTTCCCGTCTTGACTGCTGCTTCGTGCCGACAAACAGCTGAGCCTGCACAACGCGGCAGCCATTTTTATTCTAATGAAGCGGGGGATATTTAAATCCCGCTTCATTGACTATATCAGTATGTCTAATTTACATGCATCAGACGGCAGAGGCATGTAGTCTAGACATACCCTTTATCAATGATTTAGATCATGGCATACAGAATATGATTATTAAGTTTGCAGATGACAACAAACTGGGAGGGTTTGCAAGTGCTTTGGAGGATAGGGTCAAAATTCAAAATGCAAAATGATCTGGACAAATTGGAGAAATGGTCTGAGATAAAGAGGATGAAATGCAAAAGTACTCCATTTAGGAAGGAACAATCCATTTCACACATACAGAATGGGAAAATGACTGTCTGGGAATGTTCAGAGGGGTAGCCGAGTTAGTCTTTAAGGTGCTACTAGACTATTTGTTGTTTTTTAAGGTTTTCCTGTTACAGACTAACAAAACACGTAGATGATATCATAAGCTTTCATGGGCAAAACCCACTTCGTCATCTGAAGTTGGTTTTGTCCATGAAAGCACGATACCATCTACATGTTTTGTTAGTCTTTAAGGTGCTACTAGACTATTTGTTGTTTTTTAAGTTTGTCTAGGAAGGACTATTGCAGAAAGAGATCTAGGAGTCATAGTGGAACACAAGTTAAACATGAGCCAACAGTATGACACTGTTGCAAGAAAAGCAAACATGATTCTGGGATGCATTAACAGGAGTGTTGTGAGCAAGACACAAGAACTTATTCTCCTGCTCTACTCTGCACTGATTAGGCCTCAGCTGGAATACTGTGTCCAGTTCTGGGCACCACATTTCAAGAAATATGTGGAAAAATTGGAGAAGCTCCAGAGAAGAGCAACAAAAAAGTTTAAAGGCCTAGAAAACAGGAGCTATGAGGGAAGACAAAGAATTGGACTTGTTTAGTTTGGAAAAGAGAAGACTGAGAGGGGACATGATAGCAGTTTTCAAGTTTCTAAAAGGGTGTTACAAGGAGGAGGGAGAAAAATTGTTCTCGTTGGCCTCTGATGACAGGACAAGAAGCTATGGGTTTACATTGCAGCAAGGGAGGTTTAGGCTGGACATTAGGAAAAACTTCCTACCTGTCAGGGTGGTTAAACACAGGAATAAGTTGCCTAGAGAGGTTGTGGTATCTTTATCTCTGGATAGTTAAGAACAGGTCGGACAGACACCTGTCAGGGATGATCTAGACAGTGCTGGGTCCTGCCATAAGGGCAGGGGACTGAATTTAATGATCTCTCAAGGTTCCTTCCAGTTCTAGTGTTCTATGATTCTATTTTTTATTTTTCGTCTCTGCTGATACCTGATTTCATCCTTCTAGTTCCAAATGTATGTGGTGAACTGGTCAGTTCATAACTCTTAGGTTCTATTGTATTTGTCTTGAATTTTCATATAGAAAAAGACAAGTGGCCATCATTGGAATTATTGGGTGAAAACCCAGTGGATAACTTTCTACCTCAAAGATTTGGACCATGGCTGATACAATTTTCTTTCAACACTGAAAGAAGAGGCTAAAGAGAAAAATGTCGAAGTCTACATTGACGTTGTTATGGCAGCAATCCCAGCATCTGCCAGCCAATGTCAGCAAATTAGGGATGAAGAACTAAGGGATGAGCATGCCAGAAACTGACTCAACTCTGCCAAAGAGGGTGTGATTGAAGAAGGTAACTTTCCACACACGTAGTGCTATGCTGGCAGGACTGAAATGACCTTCATGTCAGGGCACCAAAGTGTTAAAAAAAACCCACAGGGCATGAGCACAACAATCTATACAGTGGCCTGGTCTGAAAAGGTTAATTCAGACCTTAGTAGAGGGCTGTAAGATACATAACCAATATAAAAAACAGTCATCACCAGAACCATTGCTTTCTATAAAGCAACTTGAGATATACTGGCAGTTGGTAGCCACATGTGTCTTTCTGGAGAGGACATTCGTTACTGCAGTTTATCACTTCTTGAAATATATGGAGTTGGCTCAGAATTCACTGGCAAAGGTCACTTAGAAACTCAAGTCAGTATTTGCTCGCCATGGAATTCCTGATGTACAGATACAGATAATGGACCCAGATTTACCTCTGCAATATTATTAGCATTTGCACAGGACTTTGATTTTGAAGATGGTACTTGTAGTCCACATTCTCCCTGAGTATCAGGGAGGTCGAGAGAGCAAGGCAGACTTTTAAAAGACTTCTGCAGAAATCAGCGGATCCCTATAAAGCACTCCTGGTCTATCAATCAAAACTGCTTGCTTTTGGACCATCTCCAGCAGAACTTCTGATAGACAGAAAGACGACTAAGGATGATTTCATGTGTGGCACCATTACAGCTTAAATTTCAGTGGTTTCTGCGAGGCCGTATTTATTGCTGACGTCTTTCTTTCCCTTGTGCTTCTTTGGTTTCCTTTTCTCCCTGAGATACTTCTATGTAGGAGAGTCTCTGAAGGGGCAAAGGGAATGTCTGTTGTTTCTTTTGTCTGGTAGCGTTCCTTAGCAAGGCTAGATCTCACAGAGTGTGGAGTACATTCTGAGATGTGCTGGGTATCATGCCTTGAGGAAGGCATTCAGCACTTACCAGGATCAAGACCCAAAGCTGTGGTGAGCAGGCTAGTATATTTACTGTAATTGCTGTATTTACAGTTCATGCACACCTTTCTTTGTGGCCTTGCTGCAGAGTATCAGTTTGCATTTTTATAAAGATTTAGTGCCACCCTGTTTATATTTGATAAATGTTTACATTAATTTTTGTTCTAATGGAACAAAGCATGACCCTCCTACGTTAAACAACAGCTCTTTACTGACCCCACTGTGAGATCTATAAAACCATAGCCAAGATATTACCCAAGCAGAAAACTGCCTGCCCACTACCTACACAAAACCAGCATTCTGTACTCTTTGGCGCTTCCTGCTGCTTTTTAACTAATGATAGTAGCTGAGAGCACAGCTGTGTTGATGTCGATGAGACGGGTCCATCCACTGGAGCCATTTGTTCATAACTGACTGAAGCAAACAAATGAAAAAAACCTCATCTGGGCAGATTTTTAAAGGCATAAAAGGCTCTTAGGCACTCAGTTCCCATTGGGATTACCTGCCCAGCCCTTTGTGCAGGCCTATAAAAATCTCCCACTTAAATTTGAGAGAAACAAGTTTTGAAGTTCTCAGCAAAAACAACAAGGAGTCCGGTGGCACATTAAAGACTAACAAATTTATTAGGGTATTAGAGCATAAGTTTTCATGAGCATCTACAGAGCAATTCCATTATTTTGAAATAATTTGAAATAATGGACAGCTTATTCCAAGATCTCTAAACCTCATTCTGTGAAGAATAACACCTATTCCATGTGTAGATGCTGCACTTTTGCTATTTTGAAATAGCCCCTCACAAGGGCCATTCTAAGTTATTCCTCCTGGGTCTCTAAATTGAGATAGCCCATCTACATTAGGGAAGCCTGCCTCGGACTCATTTTGAGGCTTCCCTGCAGTATAGACATGCTACTTTGAAATAAGCTATTTAAGAATAACTATTATTTCAAAATAACTGTGCAGTGTAGACGTGGCCAAAGAGGGAAAGGAGTATGACAACAGTGCTAATTAAAATCAGAATGAATGTGGCTCATCTCCAACAGCGCTGAGAAGGTGTGAGGGCCTGAATGGGAAATGATCTAATGTAATGCGAGAAGCGAGTGTTTATGCTGCAGTTTGGGAATAGCGTGATTGGGATCCTGGGTAGAAAACTCTCACTAGCTCTGCTGAGGCTGGAACACTAGTGTGACTATTGATGGTGACTTGAATTAGCCACCAAACCCACCCAGCCCCCTAGGTCCAAGCTCAGGCAGTGAACCCAAGGTGCTGTGATGCTACAAAGTCCACACTGCTATTTTTAGCATGCTAGCTAGAGCAGAGCTAGTACAAGTCTATTCTACCTAGGCTGGGAATCACACCTCCGCCTAAGGAGGTTAAAAAGGCAGCTCTAAACAAGGGAATTTCCAGTATGACTCCAAATGGTGCTTTGAATGGGAACGAGACAAGAACTAGCCAGCAGTTTGAAAAAGCAGAAGAAAGGCACACCAGAAACACTAGCCTGCCCATGTGAAATGTCTGGTACAAACAGCATTTCATTTAAGGAAACAGGCTGAGATCTGGAAGACAAAACCAGCTAACTAAGGCCCTTACCCTGCACACATTTAAGCACACGCCTGAGTTTACTCACACGGGGAGCCCCATCAAACACATTTTTTATTAACAATGGGTGTTGCAGTAAGGCCCATAGACTCCACCTGAGATCAGGGCCTCAGTTCAGTGCCCTGTTCAGGGGGACCAACTGCTACTGTGGACCCGAGCAAGGTGTGAGACGCCCAGCTCCACATCCCCAGAAGGGGAGCATGATGTTGGTGCCCCCTACCCCCCCCCTTCCCTCAGAGCTGTGCAAAGTGCCCAGCGCAGTGCTACAGCAGCAATTCAAAGGTCCAGGGGTTCCAGAAAAGCTACGCATCAGGGTGTGTCTGCAGGTTGGGGCCTCAGCTTGCCCTCTCCTGTGTGAGAAGACTCACAGTTGTCTGGTCTGCCTCTCAGGCCCCAATCCTGCAAATACTTATGCACTTGCTTAACTTGGCTTTCGATGGGTCCCTCACCATGAGGAAAGTGAAACACGCACAGAGGGGATAGGCCTACTTGGCAGTCACACCCCCGCGGCTGGTGCATGCCTGCAGACTTGAGCTAGCAGGTCTCAGGCAAAGGGGCTGTTCGGTTGCAATATAGAGTTTGGGGCTCAGAGCCCACTCCCCTCACAGGATCCTAGAGCACAAGATACAGGGCAATTTAACAGCTCTTTCGCCCAAGCCCCATGAGCCTGAGTCAGAAAGCACAATGTTTGGGTCCCTCAAATACACCTTGGAAGGCAAGTCTCTCTTTTTACTTTGGCCAAGCGCGGCCAAGAGTTAGTTAGTTAATGCCTATTACGCCCACGGGCATGTAGGGCAGCAATGAAGTTTCTCCATTTTTGTCTGTCTTTGGCCATTTTCTCCAGTGTGTCCCAGTTGTTCCCAGAGAGGATTTAGGGTATGTCTACACTACCACCCTAGTTTGAACTAGGAACAAGGTGTAACGGTAGTTCGAATTAGAAAGCCTAATTTGAACTACCTACTCCGTGCTGCGTGTAGCCGTGGGCACGGAGTCCGAACTACTGGGGATTTAAAAATGGCAGCGCCCGGCAAGATGCAAATGAAGCCCGGGATATTTAAATCCCAGGCTTCATTTGCAACTTCGAATGCCTACATTAACCACCCTAGTTCGAACTAGGGTGGTAGTGTAGACATACCCATAGGAAGGCCATCGCACAAAGTTGTAGGAGAATTCTTCGTTGCTGTTTCCGTAACAATTTTTCTAGGTCAGGGTTGTTAGCCCTGAGCCAAACTCCCAACCCGAAGGGCCAGTGAATCACACTTAGTCTGGTCTCTACCCTTCGACCTGTCAGGCATGGATGATCCTACCAGGAGCACTAGACTCCCGTCGACATAGCTCTAGGGGTCACTGAGACACACAAGCCCCCCAACCGCAACAAGGTAGTGATCCATCAGGGGGTAGTTAGTTAATGCCTTATTACGCCCACTGGCGTGTAGGGCAGCAACGAAAAGCCCGGCCAATGCTTAATCATAAATCATAATATTCAATTAGCATTAATCTTGTGGGGGGGATCTAAAGGGGAGAAAATACCAGCTGCAGCAGAGAAGGACATAACAAGAATCCATGTCTGGAAGTTAAAGTCACACAACTAAATTAGAAACAAGGTGCACGTGTTTTAACAGTGAGGAGATTGACCATTGGAACAAATGACCCAGGGAAGTGGTGGATTCTCCATCTCTTGATGCCTTCATATCAATACTGGATGCCTGGCTGGAAGCTATTTTAGTCAAATACAAGTGACTGGCCTCAATGCAGGAATAACAGGAAGAAAGACAAAGGCAATCTAATAATCCATTCGGGCCTTAAAATCTGTGAATCTGTTTTTCTTTAGAATAGTATAAGCCTGCAGGTAACTTGTGAATTAATACCAAAGGTGATGAGATCTCTGTTAAAACAGTCACTGTCAAATAGCACAATGAATGGGGCAGGGTGTTAATGGTCCATTTTCTTTTCACTGAGGCCCTTGTGGATCGCAGATCCACAGAGCCCAGAAGTTCTTCCTCAAATTGCTGGTCATCTCGTCTGCTTCTGAAAGTTCTTCTGGCAGACTTTTAAGACCAACTTGGGGCAAGAGATTTCCCCCAGCAGGCTCCTGACAGCTTTTAAAACGCAAAAAGCTATCACCTGTCTCCTCACTGCATTAAGGAGAATTGAGTCCAGCCGAGAGGGAGATTTCAGCAATTCTGCCAGCCATTTGGTTTCTACATTCCCTCCTCCCTTCCTGTTCTCACTTGACTTAGTTCCTGTAGGAGTCCTTCTAACCTCACAGCATGTCCTGATAATGCTTCAATCCCATATTAAGGAGGTAAATGTGCCTTGACAGAAGCAAGGGCTCCAATCTGATGAAAACCATGAAACAACAATGGAATTGTGGGCTAGCTGATTTTGTATCAGGTGTAAAAAACAAGCTCCAATCTGGAAGCGTCCCATATATTGCGTTTTTCAGGCTAAATCTAACTTCTCTACAGATACACACCATGTCTTTTAATCCAGAAGAATCATACAAAACACACTGTGGGGCTAAAAGCAACACAGAGGCCAGAATAGAGATCTAAAATAACGGGTACAGAGGTGGTTCACAGCCGAATTATGATTTTCATTCATAGAGCAGATTTTCTATCAGGATGCACAGAAGTCACCAATTTATTAACGTGCCATTCAGAGGCACATGCTTTTATCCTATTAGTAAGACTGGTGAAAGCTGGGGCAGGATTTCAGGGGGGGATACCCCTGAGGCCAATCCCTGCTGTTTATCATGCTTGCCCTACTGGTCTCAAGAGATGTTCCCTCTAATGTTTTCCCATCCCTATATGGATTTTTCCCACCCATGTGCGAAATACATTTTATATGCACTGAGGTATGTGCGAATGTGCATCAGGAGTAGAAACGCAAAACGTAGCGGTAGGCACTCATCTAATCAGCTGGGTGGCATTGGAATCCTTCCTGAGTGACCCGCACAAGCGCTCGGCTTAGCGGGAACACTGATCTCAAGTCATGAGTGTGGCACAATGTTGACATTTAGCTCTCAGGCGCTATGTCATGAGGGCTACTTTTTCATGGGTCAGATTTTTGCTTCATTAGTCCATGCGTTGGGGACACCCAATATGAGTCCTCTCCCTACTGTCTCCACCCCACTCCTTCATATGGCAGATTCTCCCACGTGGTCCCGGTTAGACATTTCTTTCCATAGAAGCTACCTGATTCCTGCTGCCTTGCAAGCATCACAGGCTCCTGCAACCACAAATAGGGCAATGAGTGCCCAGCTGCAAGACTCCTAATCCCAGTGTGGTGTCCATGGAAAAGCAGCACTCAAAACCCTGCTCTATAATGTTCCTTTCTGCAAGCATCACTCATCCCATCCAAGATGCACCGTTTTGAGAATCTAAGTTGGTGTGGCTGCTAGTATTCTTCCTTGGGAAAGATTTCTTTTTTAGAGCTAATTATGATCCTGATTTTTGTTCACTAAGGGCTGCAGCCAAAGGGCCAACTGAAGTCAATGGAAAGATTCTCACAGCGATTAATAGGTTCTGGAGCAGTACAATCTCCAGGGGAGTCATGCCAGTTTTGACTAAAATGCTCTCCTTTAGTGACCGTACACAGCACTAAAGCTCCTTGCTTCGATTATATTCAACCTAGGACCTCTGGTGGCATTTCAAAACAAGTTGCCTTTGCAAGCGTTTCTATCAATACTATCTAACTGTATGTTGGAAACTGCACGTTGATGAGGCAGTGACATATCTGTAGAAAGTTAATTGGGAAAAGAATATCAGAGCTCTCTTATGCACTCCACTAATTAAGAAATGTCCAGACACTGCCTTAAATTACCAGAACAGATCCCCGGCTCGTTTAAATGAGCAAAGCTTTGTTAAAGTCAATGGAGCTATGCAGATTTGCACAAGTTGAGCATGTGGCTCATAAAGTGATATGTAAATACTAAATGCTGTTCTTAAGGATGGAGCTAGAGGTGTTACAAAGGAAGAAGTCGCTGGTTAGGGATGAAAGACAAGTAGCAACTTCCTTCACAGGCAGATGGGACAGCTTATACATTAATATGGCCCCTGCACCGTTTTGCTTCTTTAACAGAAATACAAGATGTATTCTCCCCGTATGCTATTTACTCAAGAGTCCAGATGTTGATATAACAAAGAGCCAAAGAGAGAAAAACAAAAGGAGAATAGTACTGCTGCTCCGACACTAACAGCTCTGTTCTTCAGAAAAGAACCACTGACTTCCACAGCCAGCTTTGCCATGCATTTTAAAATCAGCTGGGCTGATGAAGGCTGGTATCCAACTCTGCAGTTGAATGGCCCAGGGAACGATGAACAGACTACAAGTGAGCGTCAACCTTGCAATCTCTCTCTCTGCTGGACCAGACCATTAAAAGTCCACAGCAAAAAAATAAACCCCCTGCCCACAGGGGACCTGTCTCCCTGGATTAGCATCACTGAGGACTAGGTGGATTCATTCATTTACATCATTAGTAGAACTGGATGGGAAACGCCAAGCATTTTTCAGAGACCATTTCTCAATTGTGTGTCATGCACGTTCTCTGTCAACACTTCACCTTTTCATAAAAAGCATCATGAGAAAAAGTTGGGGAGGATGGACTGGGACCAGTTGAGTTGGACTCCCTGCTCTGCTACACCTCCCCCATGTAACGTAGGGCAAATCACTTGGCATGTGTTTTCACTGGAGTGATAAGTTGGGTGACTGGAGGTCACAGTCTAGCCAAGGCATGAGCAGCCATGCTTACACCTAGGATTGTCCCCTCCCTGGTGCTGTGTGCTGCCACCACTGGCAGACAGATCCTCAGTATGCTGCACTGTGCTGAGCCGCTCTACAACCCATTCCCAGTGAATTGTGGGAGATCTTGTCTCTTCTTCTGGGCATGGACGGGGGGAATTATGAGAAGGCACTGGAGGACTATCAACATGTGAGTGGTTTAACCTGTGCTGCAAAGTGGGTTGCTTACCAGCACCTGAGCTTTACCCTGCATCTCCGGATGGGCTAGCTAGCCTGCGGGAGAGTTTTTTATGTGTGGATAGGAGGGGGCTTAGGGCTAACACTTGAATAAGAGCCCAGGTTAACTCTGCACTGAAGACACACCATTAATGTCTCTGTGCCTCAGTTTTCCCCACCTGTAAAATGGGGATAACATCTCTTCCCTACCTCATCGGAGTGAGAGAGACTAAATGAACGTTAAAATAGATTATGAGGATCACAAGTACTATGGCGATGAGGGCCATATACCTTAGAAACTGCATCATCTAAGGGCTAGAATGAGTCAAAGGGTCTGCTAGAATTATGGGAGGAGGGAGGAGAGATGATGTCAGAAGAATTTTATCCAGTAAACTACTTTGCATACCTATTTGTTTATTTTTTCAATATAGTTTTGGTTATTTCTGATGCCCATCTAAAATGGAAGCTAAAGATCCCCTGTGACTTGGAGAAGAATCAGAGAGAAGTCCACTGTCTTGGCCAATTTCCCCTCCTCTCTCAGCAAACCCTGTGTTAACATCCAAGGCTGTGTGTACAGTTAGGGTATGTCTAGACTACAGGGTTTTGTCAACAAAAGTGGACTTTTGTCGACAAAACTATACCTGCGTCTATACTACCACCGAGTTCTATCGACATAATGTCAACAGAATTCGGCAGTTTTGTCGACGGCAGTAAACCTCATTCTACGAGGAATAACTCCTTTTGTCAACAGAGTTCTGTTGAGAGAAGGCATTATTGCATCTACACGGTCCTTTGCGTCTACACTCTCATGTCAACAAAGCTTCTGTCGACAAAAGCCTGTAGTCTAGACGTACCCTTAGGGTCCCCATTTCAGCAAAATACTTAAGCATATGCCCTAGCTGAAGGGTGCACATGGGCCCACAGACTTTATTAGGACAACTTGCATGCGTCAAGTTAGGCTTCTGCTAAAGTATCTTCCTGAATTGAGGCCAGTGAGCCCATGACATTTAACGGTCTGATCCTGCACCCCCGTCCTAGCATTGGTTTCAACGGGAGCAGGATTGGTCCTTTTGCTACCGATCGCTTTGCTTTTTAAAAAACTTTGGAATCCTCCACAGGAAAGACACTGTGGGTTCCATCCTTTGAAGTAAGAATAAGAGCCTCCGGAAAAGGGCACTTTTTCCGGAGGATCGGGGCCAGTCTAGACGCTCTTTTCCGGCTTTTTTAAAAGCCGGAAAAAAGCGGCGGACATTTTTATTTAAATGCCGCGGGGGATATTTAAATCCCCCGCGGATTTCCCTACGACGACTCGTGAAATTTACATGCCCCTTCCGGAAAAGGGGCCAGTGTAGACGTAGCCAAGGTGTTTTAAATAAGCTAGTGAAACAATCACAGCAACAGCTAAGAAAGTCACAAACCCACAGCTGTCTTTTTCCTATGAACTGTGAGGCATGGATGGCGAGATGTTCTCTCCTGCTGCACCTGCCTTACGTTGGGTAAAAGGACCAGAACTGCCCCCAGCCAGCCAAGAAAAACGTGCAGTGGTTCAGCTACAGCTGAAGACAAAGTGCTGCCTTCCAAGGATGCTACAGAAGCCTAGGTCCAGGGGGCATGCCAGTGGCAGGGCTAAGAACATAAGAACGGCCATACTGGGTCAGACCAAAGGTCCATCTAGCAGAGATGAGAGAGGGAGGAGGGATTAGGGGCAGGGCTGCAAGATCCAGCCCTGAAGCCTATGGGGCAGCCCTGTGGAGACTGCCATAACTCAGACAGACTCCCGGGTTGTCTACGTTATGCAGAATGGCTCAGGGTTGGGAGGCACAAAGGTGGCTTCAAGCCACAAAAGTCCTTTCCCCTCGGCTGCAAGTTTGAGGCACAGCAAAGAATCTCACTACTACTAGCTGCAAGCCAGCCCAGTCTCATTGGCCTTAGTGCAGTTGTGTCCTGCCTCATTGGCAGGGAGTTTGCCCTTCTAGCTACAGACCAGGAAAGAGCTTTGCAAGAAAGAAACATTCTTTGGAAATGATAAACGTACGTGCTTCCTGCCTAATCCCTATTTTGCCAACATTGTCCAGCACCCCATTTATTGGTCTAACATCAAAATGTGAAGGAGGGTGAGAGGAAAGTGATCATGTCCATTTAGTTGCACTGTTGCCCTATCTGTATTGCAATGCAACCGGCTGAATGTCAGTAGAAAAGCCAGGCCAGTGCATTAGGAGTAGGGTGTATTTCACTGTTGATGACTTGTACTGTTTTGAAAAAGAAAAAGCAGAGAGAAGATAATGCTGGAGGTAAGAGCTTTCTCATAAGGGGAGCAGAATTTAGGTGGTTCAGTTAACCACAGAGGCACCAGATTTGCAAATGGACTAGCCATTTTAGCTGCCTTGATTTCTGGGTACCTGAAATGAGACACTTTTCGGGGGGAGGCCCATTTAAGGCATCTCTCGTTGGGCACCCAAAAATTTCGAGTCCCTTTGGAAAAACTTTAGCCTGATTTTGCGGACGATGCCATCCCTGCATTCCAGCGCCAGAGATTTAGAGTCCCTTTAATGCGGTTTGTCTGTCAAGTGCTACATTTCACTGTGAAATTATTTCAACTGTGATCCTGCAGTTAGTTCTGTGGGATAAGATCCCCATCCCTGCCCAGAAACCCACTAACTTCAATGAGGCTATACAACGGCACAAGGGTCTTTGTGCAGGGAGTCAATTGCAAGATCAGACCCTTAGCTCGCAAACCAGCTCTCTTAAGAGTATTGTACATGAGTGAAATGGCTTTGGGGGGCTTTTTAAACTTACCCTTCCGCCCATTTTTAAGGGAGCTAAAATTTAGCTCTGTAATACAATTGGTGGGAAAAGATAATACTATTTGGAACCATTCCCAGAAAAATTCAGTAAAGCTCTTAGAGCTTCTCTATACATGGTTCACCTGCTCTGTCTCCTTGAAACAAGGACACCTGGTGGTTAAAATGAGAAAAGGCAGAGCAGGCTTTTCCAATCTCATCTAAGGAGGCTGCTGGACACAGAATTTAAAGAAAATTCAGGAAAAAAAAAATAAGAACAGTGCAACTTAATGTATTTTTTCTGCAAAGAGGGAGCATCCCTATTTACCATATTAATAATTGCTTTCCAAAATTATTTGTCATGCTTTTTTATTGTTTTGAAAAAACTATTTTCCGCTTAGAGAAGAATATGACAAAACTCCTAAGGTTGTCTTTGAACATTTGGGACCTGAATCCACATGACTTATGTTGGAAGCTAAGTGTAAGAGTTGTTACGCATGTGGGTAAATATTTGAATATCTGGCCTTTCCCTTTCAAAGTGTTTTTTCAATGACTCAGCTATCTTGATTAGACTGGAGCTAAAGCACTCCACAAAAGTTCACGTGGTTTAGCAGCCTTTTTATTATTAAAAAAAAGAAAAAGAAAAAAAAAGAATCAAACATTTCAATGTGTATGTTTGGTCTTAGCACATCCAGGTATACTGCAGAATGTGTCATTGCAATCACCTTAGTACCAAAAAAAGATCCATTTTTAGAGAATATTCTTTTGTGAACTGTTGGTACACATCATTATTTCAAAAACTGCTCTTTTTTAATAGCATTGGGGAAGCTTGTGTGTGCTACTTTTGGTAAATGCCTATGGCCTGGTTGCAAAATTTTGGGGCAGGGGAGAGGAGGGGAAGAGGGGTTATATGCTATTTTGTGAATGAATAAAATGATCTGCTTGGAGAAGAGACTTTCTCTAACCCCAGTGTACTGAAATATGACGACCTTCATTTTGCAATTATTCTGAAGGCCCCAAACCTGCAATACGGTCACCAGGGATGATCCCTTATAAATACAGACCCCCACTGAAGTCACTAGGGCTAGAGGTCCTAAAAGAATAGGGTGGAAGTAATAGACCTTTGCAGATAGACTATGGCACAAGGGACACCAAAGGAATCAACATAATATTATCACATCTAACCACAATGGGCTGATATTTCTTTGGGAAATGCTGGATATTGTAGCTTTTTTCCCCTCTCTCTGCAAAATGGCTAGACACATGGCATCACTGAATAATTATCTTCATGTAACAGTCAACTCTGCTTCAGTCCAGTTTCTTTCAGAGCTACAGGGGCTGTTTGTGAAATTCTAGTTGTGGATGTACAAAGCTGAGAATGGAATAAAAGCAAAATCTGAACTTAGAAAAAGGACAAAACCTATGGGAAGAAGTTGAATGATAAATATCTACATGTGCATAATGAGTGCACTTTGCTTGTGCAGACAACACTCAAACCAAATTGTACCTATTCAAGTCCAGATGGCTAGCAGTATTTCCAAATGCTGTTACTTGCAAGGAAGTTTGGGGCATTACAGGTTATATCTTGCAAATTTTTGTTAATGTCTTTGGTGGAACCAGATTTTTGCTCTAATCCCATAAATACCAGTTTTAGGGTTGCATACCCAACAGTAGTTATGTTATCCAGATGTAATGTCATGATATACATCACTGTATTCCCACAACAGACTCCAATACTCCCTACCCCATCTCAAGGAATGTCTGAATGCTAGCGATAATTATACATACAATCGATATCCAAATTATATCTGAAGGGGCCTAAAGAAAGTGATTTGATTGCTCTCTATGCAAAGAGGAAATAAATGAGGTTATTCGTTAGAGAGGAAAGAAACTAACTTTGGCCAAACCTGCTGGTCTCTCATCCAGATCCTAAAAGTGGGGGTGTCTTCATAGCTTAACAGTCTAAGCATTGGGTTGAAAATAGCTAAGATATCAAAACACAGGTTCGCAGCCTAACAAGGTCATCCTCAGAGATAGTAAATGGATACTCCTGAGCCTTGAGGAGTCCTTTGAATGAGCCATTCTGCTCTGGATGGATATCAGAAATCACACAAAATAGGAGTAATTAAGAAGGTTGTCCCCGGGTACTTGGACAAACAGTCTCTCTTCCCAGGACTAGCAGATTTTTTGTGGTGTTGACCCCATGCCTGTTCCTGGAAGCAATTTCCTAGACGAGCTTCGAAACCCTTTGAACTTTCAGTAGTGTAGCAGCGGAGGGGGCCCTGAGATTCAGCAGCCATATTCCTGGCAACCACTACAGTAAGGTTTAGCAGAACAGAGGAGGAAAAAAAACATTAGCTCTTGCTTAGGGACAGATCCTGCAGCTGGATCAGTGCAGGCAAACCACTGCTCCTGCACAGAGCCCCAATCACACCCTGTACACGTGGACCCACATGCAGGATCAGGCCCTTTCAAGGACCCAGGAAGGCTACATAAAAGGCAGGTGTTGAGTCCATGTTTTGTCCAGAGACATTGGATTCAAATTCTCCTATTACTACCGCAACTGTCTACTCCTTACTGCACGGCATGTTCTCTATTTAGTATCCAGTATCCCACATCCCACAGTGAGTTGATACAGGACAAACTTCATCCTGTTTCTCTGTGGCAATCTGACACTGTGAGGCACCCATTTGGTTTTACAGTGCAGCACAAACACGGATACAGACTTTGCCCTGTGTTTTTTCACACTGGCTGTTCCCACTCTCTCGCCAAGAGGTGGGTGGCCTCTCAACCGAGTGACAGGCAGGCACAGTGCAGTACGCCACGTTACGGAGTCTGTGCAGTGCTTTGAGATCACGGGGAGCAGTCAAGGTGAACTGCTCTCCTGTGGCCATGCTGAACAGAAATCCTGAAGATGTTTAACCGCCTCCGCTCACACAGACGTGGCCACCACAGAGGCCTGTTTCCTTCCCAGATGCAGCCAGAGACACAGGGACTTGAAGTAGCCAATAGGACAAAAGCAGGGCTGGGGGGCTGTAGCCTCGAATCTCGAAGGACCCAGCCCCTCCCCACCTCAAAGAGGGATGGTGAATGTTGCAGCAGGAAATCTGAGCTGAGGAAATACCGTTCCAGAGGGAGCTGAGCAGTTTAACTCACAATATTAAATTTGCTAGGGTCCTTTACAGCTAGCCACTATCCCGTTCCCTGACTCCCTCTTGTGGCCTGGCCTGTGGACCTCAGGGCAGCGTTTATTCAGTGCAAACCTCACAGGCCAAGCATGTGGCTTGACCCTAGCAGGTGATCTAGAGCAAGCAGTAGCTACAGGTATCAGAACCAGCTACAACACAGATCAACCTGGACCTGGCTCATTTTTGTACAGATTTGTTCCCTATTTTGACAATAAAGTTTAATTGCTCCTACTGCCCCCAAAAGATGCAGATCCCAACACTCCCCTTCACCCTCAGGCAAAAGCATGCACAAACCTGGATCTGACAACTGGATCTTTCCAGAACCAGCCAATTTTATCCCAAGTTTGAATACCTATACAGAGAACAAGTATAAATGCTCCTACTGCACCAATACAATCCAGGCCTTGACACATCCTGCATGAAAATGCCATGGAATCCTGCATCTAGTCAATTTTTGGCCCTTCTTCCACAAATTCTAACACTGTAACGCAGAATAAATGTATCTACTCTTATGTCAGAAAAAAAAGCTAGACGTTAATACCTCCCAGTTCATCAATCACCATAAAAACCCAGATCTAGCACCATAATCCAGCTGGACTGAACCAGTTTTTGGTCCCCAAGCCCATATGCCACTGCTGAAATAGGCATGTTAAGTCACTCATGTTACACCTTTAGGGTATTTCTAGACTACATGGCTCCGTCGACGAAGCCATGTAGATGAGTTTACTAGACATAGGAAAATGAAGCGGTGATTTAAAATAATTTACATGAAAATGGCCGCTGAGCTGTGCCGATCAGCTGTTTGGCAGCACAGCGGGGCAATCTGGACGCGCCACGGTCAACAAGGAAAACCTTTGTTGACCGCTCCGGTAAACCTCATTTCACAAGGCATACCGGAGCGGTCGACAAAGGCTTCCCTTGTTGACCGTGGCACATCTAGACTGCCCCGCTGTGCCGCCAAACAGCTGATCGGCACAGCGTGGCGACCATTTTGATGTAAATGAAGCGGTGATTATTTAAAACGCCGCTTCATTTTCCTATGTCTAGTAAACTCATCTACATGGCTCTGTCGACGGAGCCATGTAGTCTAGACATGCCCTTAAAGTCTAGATGTGGTGTCTCTCGGTACAACACTGTTGCAAAACTGCAGATCTGGTATCTGGAGTTTGCCAAACTGCTGCTTCAAATCCAGAAACCACACAATCAGCATGGAGAACTAGTGTGACTTCTACTATGGCATCCAAAAAAACTAAACCAAACCAACCCAACCCCAGATTTCAACACAACCTGGGACAGGAAACCTAAAAAACTCTTAATTGGCACATTTGGAGCAAGCAGAACAGCAGCACAGAGATCCACCCTGCATATTGAGGAGAGTAATTTGCTGCCAATGTTGGTCTACTCCCTGTTTATCCCCAGGCTGAGCGTCTTAATTCCCAGTGACATCACAATCACTTACACTGTCATTGGCAGAGGATTGTTAGCTCAGGTGAAGAATAAGCAGCCAGAGCACGTGAACTCTTAAGAATCAAAGATCTTATCTTTATGCAAACATCTGCAATTAACCGAGAATGAGAGACACAGACAGAGCAGGCAAGAAAAACTGGTGTGATCATATCACAGCAATTCTCTGTGCTTTTCCCTGACTCCTCTTCCATTGCCAGAAATATCCATTTCAATTAAGACACTCTGCAGAATGAGACCAGGTAGCTAGAAACAGGCTGGGCAAGTGCTTTTAAATTACTGCTGCTGCAATGAAAAAATTTTTTTTTCAAGAACAAATATTCAGTTGAAATCCTGAAGCCAAATCTTACTATACAAGACAGCTGTGAACACAATTTAATTACAACTTGCTTGGCTGATGTGTGTAAAGATCTCTACACCGCTCAGGCAAAATAATTTTCAACAAAAGATTTTTATTTCCTTGTACATACTGCCACCTTGTGGCTCTGGTATCATTAATTAAAAAACCTGTAGGAATTCACAGAGACACCCAAAACAAATATGACTCAATTGGAAATATTTCCATTCACTTGATCCAAAATAATCTCTGTAGAAACAAACAAATATTCATGATACATAGTATTTGCATGATGAATGTACAATACAGTTACAAAGTACAGTAACAACATTCTTCTTCATTCTACCCACTATACAATATAACCTCTCTCTGGTAAAGGGTAATCTGCTAACTACTGAGAAATTATATTAAAGTATTTTTTATAGAAAAGGTCACTGTAATTTTTAAGTTTCTTTTACCTGTTTGATAATTATTGTTTAAGTTCATAGGTACTTCTGTTGCATAATTCTTTGTTTGCAGATAGGGTTAACATTGTAGTTTACAGAGTACAGGCAACTATGTAATTCCTCCGTAGCTACACTGTAATTATTGTGCTATTATAAAGTAATTAAGCAAACATTTAACACAAGGATGCTCCAAATAGCTGTCAACAAATGTAAAGTAGAAAAATAACTTGCATTTAAAATTATAGAGCATTTCAGCAGCACCAACTAAAACAGGCAGTTAAAGACACTACTAGCTTTTGTATTATAAATGTAATTTGTGAAGACTGAAATTTCTGGTTACAGCTCTGGCTGATACTTGGAAAAAGACAGAATAGAATTTTACAAGTTCTCAATGTTTAATCACTTTTGCTATAGCCTCCCATCCGATCCTTCCTATTCCAAACCATGGAAACAGCCAAGTTATTTATGCTTTTTTAGAAGCTGCCTACTTTAGTGTTTTATTATACTATGTAGTGTGGCTTACATTTTCAAAAGTGGCTAGTGATTCTGAGTGCCCAGTTTTTGGGTGCCCAATATAAGCAATCTTAGGCTATGTCTAGACTTCAGAGTTTTTTGGAAAAACAGCTGTTTTTCCAACAAAACTTGAGTTACATCCACACTGCAAGAGTGTTCTTTTAACAGTAAATTGAAAGAACAGAGGTCTTTTTGTGCAATTGGTAATCCTCTTTCTACTGGGAAAGAGTGAGTTTTTTCAGAAGAGGAGGGAAGAGAAAAAAAGCACAGGTGCCCTGATGGCCATTTTGTCCATAGCAATCACTGCTTACATTCAAGATAGTGTTCTTCTGAAAAAAGCTTCTTGCGCAAGAAGCCTGTAGTCTAGATGTAGCCTTAGAAGGGCCTGATTTGCAAGTGCTTGGGCTTGTCTTAAAATCAGACCCCTTGAAGGTGTCACAAGTTAGACACCCCAAAATTCAGGCACCCAAAATCACTAGTCACCGCTGAAACTCTTGATTTGTGTTTCATACCGCAGATCTATAGTGTAATTAGAACATTAAATTATAATAAGCTTTTCTACTGAATTTTTCACTATAGAATGTAGGTGCCACTGATGTATTTTCATGGGACTTTGCACACAAACTGCAATCCTAACAGTGTTTTATTAGCATTTGTAAGAATACATCTCACTGATGTGCTAGCTCACTTTTGTTACTACGTAAAACCCTGGCAGATAGAATACTACCGAGTGATGTGATTCTCACTGAGGGAAACTTCAGGAAAGCAAAGTAGATCCATCCTGGGAGAACTGCAACAGCATGAATGAGAGAGAACTTCAAAAGCACCCCAGAGTAGAGAGCTTTAACAATCCATCTTTTGAGGGACTTTAAAGCCTTTTTGTGGGTACTTTGGAGGATAATGTAATCAGTCCTATGTAATGTAAGGGAATCCCACAGGATATCAAAGTCAAAACCAGTCACAACAAAACTGCCATGTCAGGCTAACTAATCAATTTGAAACTCATCTGGATACATTCTGCAAATGAAAGCAAAACCATGAGAAAACAGATTGTGATTAAATTAGATTTCAAATACTTAGATTGTAAAATCTTTGGGGGAAAGACCCTTTTCTTGTTCTGTTTGTGCAGCACCTTGCACAGTGGTGTCCTGGGGTTCCTAGATGCTACCACAGTATAAATAATAATAACAGATGAAAGACAAGATACTGGGGCTTTGCAATCAGGGCCAGTGAGTTCTCTTGCTCCCTCTACAGTTCTTTGAATGTAATGATTGAAATTGATTGTTACTAAAGATTGTAATTAATGTAATCTTTCATGTCCCCATAAAACATGGCCATTTATGTGGATGCTTAGTGATATACACAAGTAGTTCTGTTGACTTCAGAAGGATTACTCACATCTACAAACTTAAGTGTTCAAGTTTTTACAGGATTCTGACTTATGCAGGGGATTTCTCTGGGGGTAGTGTATAAAGGATTCCCATATGCAGATCTGATTCCTATATAATACTTGTGTCCTTTTATATAGTGGAAATACAAGTAGTTTGCCTACGGGATTTTCAGCAATGCTCAGCCCTGGCCTTAGTCATGTCCTACTGAAGTGAATGGGAGTTTTACCGTTGACTTTAATGGGGGGGCGCACGCACTTACAGAATTGCCGACTCCTGTGATTTTATCAGAATTCTAGCAATTTTGAGGTGATTTTTTTTACCTGTCTTGTGAAAACATGATAGAAGGCTGCCAACATATGAATTTTCCCCTATTCAAAATGGCTGCCATCCTTTACTACTGTAATGGGGACTGATGCTAGCAAGATGGCCACCATTTGCCTCCAGTCTACCTGCAAGGCTACCTCCCCCTGTTTTCAATAGCTGCCACTCTGCAGTTCAAGGAGCTGTGAGGAGACAGTGTAAAAGGTGGATGGGGAGGAGGAAGGAAGCAGGGTACACAGGTACATTTACCAAAATGATTAGGGGGTTGGAGCGTATGACTTATGAGGAGAGGCTGAGGGAGTTGGGTCTGTTTAGTCTGCAGAAGCGAAGAGTGAGGGGGGATTTGATAACAGCCTTCAACTTCCTGAGGGGAGGTTCCAAAGAGGATGGAGAAAGGCTGTTCTCAGTGGTGACAGATGGCAGAACAAGGAGCAATGCTCTCGAGTTGTGGTGGGAGAGGTCCAGGTTGGATATTAGGAAAAACTATTTCACTAGGAGGGTAGTGAAGCACTGGAATGGGTTACCTAGGGAAGTAGTGGAGTCTCCATCCCTAGAGGTGTTTAAGTCTCGGTTTGACAAAGCCCTGGCCTGGTTGATTTAGTTGGGATTGGTCCTGCCTAGAGCAGGGGCCTGAACTTGATGACCTTCTGAGGTCTCTTCCAGCTCTATGGTTCTATGATTCTATGGTTGCCACCTGGGCAATTTTATATTGTCTTCCCAGTTACTGGTGAAAATATTTAATGTGCCAGAGTGTTTTTTTCACTGTTCCCTGTAAGCTGTATGGCCACACAGTAATTGCATCACTATCACGCAGGGCTGTGATCATGGCCGGCATCCAGGGTCCACTGTGTGCCAGGCGCACAACAAGCCATAATGGCCACTGCTTGTCTCTGCCACACCACACCAAGCCTCACCACCAAGGTGGGGGAAAGCAGGGGCTCTTGAGAGAAGACAGTAGAAGGACTCCCTCAAGGGCTGAGGTGGCCTATGACTGCGTTTCTGCATCTCAGAGGCAGCTACCTTAGAGGAAGAGGCAGATTTAGGGAATGTAGGAGAACCTGGTGTATGAAAAAGGAAGAGAAGGTCCAGAAAAGCAGGAGGCAGGCCAGGTCCAGTAGCGGCAGGGGGTTGGGAGTGCAGAGAAGTGCGGGGTGTGGGGATGGCAGAGGAGTGGTGCTTCTTATAAAAGGCTAAACCAATCCAAGTATTTTTCTTGTGACACTGCTGCTTATATGAATGATTGACATATGCTTCAAGTTCTTTCATATGTATATCTGTAACCCGAGGTGAAAGTAAGCGGGTGTGTCCAGGTGTGTAGCTCTGTCAAGAGCCAGCAGGGAGCTATTGAAAGAGCTGGCAGAAACCTGTTGCAATAGGACAGTACTTGTAAGAAATGTTAAGTTACTTTCACCGGTGTTTATAACTCGTCAACCTTAAATAACAAGTTCCATTCACCATCCAGCCCCTCTGTTATCACAGGAAATCAACTAGGAGGGGACAGAGTCAGCACCGTAGCAGGAAACAGCTAGCACTTCCCCTGTCTTAGATATGTCAGAGGGTGTCTTCAGCCAGACTCAGGAGTGCACTGGAAGCTGCTTTTCAACTTGAAAATCACTCATCCATATTGGCAAAGAAGAAGAGGGGAGTTCAAAAGCAACCCCATCCTCCCCATGGCCAGACCTCACACCTCCATCCCCCTCACACACACTCCTGCTTCTGAGACCCTCCACACCTCTACCCCACTCCTGCACTCTCCCTCAACCCCCCATCCCGCTCTGTTCCTGAACCCAATCTTCCACACTCCACCCTCCCACCCTCAGCCCTCTCCTGCACCCTCTCTCCCAGACCCCCCCCCCATCCTGCTCTGCTCCTAATCGTCCACCCACACCTCCTCCTCAGCCCACTCCTGTACCCTATCTCCTGGCCATATCTTGCTCCACTACCCCCCTGCACCCATTTTGTCATCACAGACGGTTGGCTAGTGGTCCGCAGAAAGGTCTATGTTGAACGGGCGGGGGGGGGGGGGGGGGCGCCGTGGACCAAAAAAGTTTGAGAACCACTGCTCTACATAAATCAAAATAACTACAGAACACTCAAGAAAACTTTTACACTGGAGTGAGAGAAAGCCACAGGCCCCAAAACACTGCAGGAGGCTCCCTCCTTTCCATGCACTTTACTGTGTTGGCAAGAGGGGGACTCTTCTTCAGCCATGCCCCTACCAAAAATCACACTTCTATTAATAGGCTCCTGCCCACAATGACACTGCCAATGGAGAGGGGAAAGAGTAATTGCCACGGCACATGGCCCTTTTTCTCTCAGCAGGACCTCCAAAAATGAGCTGTCAGGCAGAAAAAGCACGACACTCAAGAGCTGTAGGTTCTGTTCTCCACCATAGCCCCTCAATGCCTCTACTGGGCCAATTGCCACCGTGGTGGTTGGAAAAGGCCGAGCGCAGGGCCAGATCCTCACATGAGATACATTGGTGTAGCTTCATTGCAGTCGGAGAAGCTCTGTCAATTTGCACAAGCAGAGATCAGGCCCACAGACACCATCCCACCAAAGAGAAAGTAATTTCATAGCTGATGGGAAGGAGACATTTGCCTTGGAAAGCATGAGCAGCCTTTCTGCTTGGGAGGCCAGCAGACCAGCTTAGCATTGGTGGGCCAAGAATCAGACCACCTTTTTCAGCTGGATCTCAGCTTCTCTTACATGCAATAACAGCATGTGACACAAGTAACTGTATAGTCCCACTGGTAGGCTACGTCTAGACTGGCCCCTTCTTCGGAAGAGGCATGCTAATTTCTAACTTTGGAATAGGGAAATCCGCTTGGGGAAAAGCCGGAAAAAAAGCGGCGGCCATGTTTATTTAAATCCCGCGGGGGATATTTAAATACCCTGAGGATTTCCCTATTCCAAAGTTAGAAATTAGCATGCCTCTTCCGAAGAAGGGGCCAGTGTAGACGTAGCCGTAATGTATAGACCGTAACTTATTAATTCTTCGACAAGAGATGAGCAGTGGGGGAGAAGGTTTACTATAAGGTCATGTTTACACTACCACCAAACAATTTTTTTTTTTTTATGAGGAACACCAAGGATTTTTGGTTGAGAAGAAGAAGAAAAAAAAGGGGGAAGTTATGGAGAAAAAAAAAAAAAAAAAACGGCCATTTTGAATTCTGTTGTTCTCTGCGGCACGCCTCTGACTGTCTCGCAGTTTAAGAAACACCAACATAAAAGGTTGTGTGCACAGTGCTATGTTAGGGCATGTCTATACTTTAAACAATCTGGAAATAACTAAAATTGATTTAACTCCTGAAATAACAAAATTGAAATAGCGTGTCCTCACCGTGGGAAAGCACTGAAAGTAGTCTGAGGCAGGCTCCGTTAATATGGATGCACTACCTCAGACTTAAGAACCCCAGGAAGCACTGGGGAATCATTAGTTTGAATGACTCTGGGGAAGTGTTATTTTGAAATAGCAGCACCGGAGCATCCACACGACCACTATTTCAAAACAACTATTTCAAAATGAGCAATATTCCTCAAGGAAAGCAGGAGTTCAGATTTCAAAATAAGCAGCCCGTTTTTTCGAAATAATGGGCTTGACAGTGTGGACGCTCCGCTTTTTAATTTGACCTAAGGGTTTTTTTTTGGTTTTTTTAAATAAAGCCCTAGTGTAGGCCAGGGCTAAGTGAGAGCTTTTCCAGCCGACACAGATGCTCCTTGGGGGTGGTTTAATTATGACAATGTGAGAGCTCTCGTCTGTTGATACAGCTGTGCAACTGTATGCTCTTCAACTTAGGTATAACCTTAGATGAATTTGACGTGAGACAATTTGTGCTAAATAGGCACTGCTGTGATCTGGTTTGCTGCTGTTAGAGGACACTATGATAAGCAAGTCTTCTCTTTAATTGGGAATGCTTTGATACTAAGTCATACATGTTTTGTTTTGAAATGGAGAATGCTTTGATGTGAAACAAGATAGGTCCTGTCATATTCAAGCAGGTTTGGATTCCACATACTTGTGACGTCCCTTCCTAGGGAGTGCTTCTGCATTTCACTGGTTTGTGCCTTCAAGGAAATAGCAGAATTTCTTTCACCATGAGAGAATTTTCTACATTCCTCAGTGAAATGTCATTTGTGGGACCTGAAAGCTAAAAGGAGAACAGACCAGCATTGCAATAACAAAGTAAAATAAAGAGATATTACTTCAGAGATCTCAACACCTCTCCTACAGTTATGTGGAACAAATGAATACTACCAAAAATCATTATCTCATATGAAGTATTTACATGGTCCCATCATTGCAGTCTGCAAGCACCTCACAATCTTGTGTATTGGTCCTGACAACACCTCCATGGGGAAGGGAAGTACTAGCATTGCCATTTTAGAGATAGGGAAGTGTGGTGCAGAGACCAAGGAGCAGAGTCTCACCTGAGTTACACAGAGGTTGTGATGGCATGTCGGGGTCCCCCACCTCCTGCAGCCCTGTAGTGGCACGAACAGACTCCACCAGCTTGTAGAGCAAGGATCCCATGCTACTGGCATTCACACTGACTCATCCTATGAAAAATCTGGCAGACATGCTGTTGAGAGGTGTTGGCACAGGTTGAACCTCTCTACTCTGGCACTCGCAGGGCCTGACGGGGGCAAACCAGAGAAGTTGCCGAACCACAGCAGGTCAATATTGTCTGGCAGCATCACCAACATTCCCACTGCTTACTGGGCTTTAGAAGACATTTAGAGGTAAATTAGAGCTAAACAACAGCACAGAACCCTGAGAGCCAGGACTGGTGACTGTAAACAAACTTTATGAGACCACAGGAAACTTGGCCACACCCAGGGTAAGTGGATATCTGGCTAACTCAAATCATGCTGGACCATGGAAGTTGCCAGACTAGAGAGGTCCAACCTGTAGTATGGTACAGGCAGTCCCCGGGTTACGTACAAGATAGGGACTGTAGGTTTGTTCTTAAGTTGAATCTGTATGTAAGTCGGAACTGGCATCCAGATTCAGCCACTGCTGAAACTGATCAGTGGCTGAATCTGGACGCCAGTTCCAACTTACATACAGATTCAACTTAAGAACCCCAGGCATCCCCAAGTCAGCTGCTGCTGAAACTGATCAGCGGCTGATTCCAGGAAGCCTGGGGCAAGGGCTTCCTGTAGTCAGCCGCTGGTCAGTTTCAGCAGCGGCTGACTTGGGGACGCCCGGGGCAGAGCAGCTGGGGTGCTGCTGGGTTGGTCCAGTAGCGCCAAGGAGCAGTGCTGCGGGACCAACCGGCAGCGCCCCACCTGCTCTACCACAGGCCCAGGGCTTTGCTCCACGTCTCCCTAGTCTGTTGGGGGGGGGGGGCGCACTAGCTGCGTCACCCCCCAGCAGACCAGGGAGACGCTGAGCAAAGCCACGGAGGACCCGGGCGGGATCGCGGCGCTGATCTGGCTCCTCTCCGCCCCCCCCAGCAACCAGGGAGAAGCAGAGCAGCTTTTCTTGCCCCGGAGGACGGGGGCGGCGGGACCAGGCGTCTGCCGCTCCCGTCGTCCGGGGCGAGAAAATCCCCGGATGTAAAATCTGGACATGTGTCGGATCCGCGTAACTCGGGGACTGCCTGTACATGTAAAGTCAGTTGAACCATGTTAATAAACATGACTGAATGGATTCATCTTGGAAAGAATTGTTTAGAGGACTATAGCTGAGCCTCCTTCCTCCACTGGGCAGTAAAGAGAGGTGTGAAAAGGGGTGGTTTTACTTCGGAAAGTCATGGACCTATGCAGCTGTAGCTGTTTTGCCATTTGTTGCAAAGGCATCCAGTCTGGGAAAGTTGGCAATGTTAGAGCAGGTGAGGCTAGGGAGCAACATTCAGTGGCCCAAATAGGGCCTGATTGTCAAAGCACAGTTAGACAATGGGTACGTAACTCCCATGGGATGTAGAGGCTTAACACTCTTAAATAACGTAGCTGGTGTTGATGTATCTTAACCCAAGTTAGGCGCTTAACCCAAGTTAGGTGCTATCTCCACAAGTGGTAGGTCGAAACACTCCCAGGCTACGTCTACATTGGCAAGATTTTGCGCAAATACTCTTTAACGCAAGCATTTTTGTGTTGGAGTATTTGCGCAAGAAAGAGTCTACACTGGCATGTGCTTTTGTGCAATAGATGTGCTTTTGCGCAAAAGCATCTGTGCCAGTGTAGATGCTCTCTTGCGCAAGAAAGCTCCAATGGCCATTTTAAATATCAGGCTTTCTTGCGCAATAAATTCATGTTGCCTGTCTACACTGGCCTCTTGTGCAAGAACACTTGCGCAAGAGGGCTTATTCCTGAGCAGGAGCGTCATAGTTCTTGCGCAAGAAGCCCTGATTTCTTACATTAGAAGGTCAGTGTTCTTTCGCAAGAACTCGCGGCCAGTGTAGATAGGCAGCAAGTTTTTGCACAAAAGCACTTGCTTTTGCGCAAAATCTTGCCAGTGTAGACACTGCCCCACTTACTTCCTTTACTCCTCACAACAGTAAGGAGTACCAGCAGTGACAGCTATGCTCTCAGCATTTTATTCAGCGGGTCTTTATCAAACCTACTAAACTGAACCCCAGAAAAATCAATTGCCAGAGCACTGATCCTCCCATAAGTGCAGATGTGGCTCCTTTCAAAATCCCAGGCTAAATTCCTAGAAATCTAATATCTGAACTAACCCTTTAACCATTCTCTTTCAATGAGTTCTAGAAAAGAGTACATATGAGATTACAGCCTTTGCATTTCTTCATGTAGCCCCTCCCTAAAAGAAGAGAACATTTGAAATTTATGTTTGTCTAATACCCGTGTGAGCCTAAGATATTGTACTTCTTATAGTAACTAGCATCCAGCAGAGGGCATTGTAGAGAAACTGAACACTGCCATCTTTCATTCTCCTAAGTATAGTAACATGTCGTGTAATTGTAGCCCAAGAAAGGGCTCTCTATCATGGCTTAAGCCTTTCACGAGCCAAAGCTGTAGCAGACCTTTTTTTGAGAACTTATTGGGCTTCCCTCATTTTCAGCACTCTGGAAAGCAGATTGCACTTTATGTACATTGGCCTCTCCTTTTCAATATGATGGCACAACACCAAGTAATGTAAAAGCTTTGCCACTGTTCTTTGGCACTCGACATCTAGGTAGGAACACAGCAGAAACACATTACATGGGATTACTGTGTGGCAAAGCTCTGGGCATGCCTCAAGGGTCCTGCACTTCTAGCAAGTCACATTTGCCTCAAAGGCTCACTGTGACCTACCATGCAGCCTCCTCTTTTCTCGGGGCCAGGGTCACAGCCTACTGTGCCATACTCATCAGAGGCTAGTCCACAGTTTGGGGTAAAAACCTCTCCATAGTCCTGGTCCCCTCTCTCAAGAGCAGGCTCTGTAGTGGAGGGATGGGGGAATCCAGGCTTGCCCACTACTATGGGTTCTGGCCCAAGGACCCTAAGGCAACAGCAACAGATTTTTTTTTAACTCCCAGTCTAGCAGCTTCTTCCCTAGGCCACTTCTCCAAACAATCCCACCACCTTTCCTCTGGTACTTGAGCAAGTCAGTCTTGCTCTGCCACAGCTCTCTACCTTGCTCATAGTTCTCAGCTCACACACAGTTCACCTTCTCACTCTCAGATGTTAGGCTCTATGCCCTTCCTGCAGGGAGGTCTTATAAGCAAGCCCCAGCAGGTCTTAATGGGCTGCAGGTGTTCTGATTAGCCTGTGGCTTCCAGCAAGTTCATAATGGGCCCCAGATGCCTGCCTGATTATGCTTGGCCCTATTTACTCAGGGAAGAGAAAACTGTTCACCCAGAATCCAACATATCTTCTCTCCGTTAGCTAATGGCAGCCCGCTGGTCTGGGTTTGTCACATCTGTTATACAAGTTTATTCTTCACTTTCTTCTGTTCCTTTAATGAGTTCATTTTCAAATTAAGTTCTGAGATATGAAGGCTTTTTTTTAAAGTTTTCCTCTTCTATGCTGAAGATATATTTAACAGATCTGTTCTGCTAACAGGTGAATTTTCCATTGCATTTTATTTGAGCTAGCTGAAAATCTTCTCTCTCTCTTACAACCTTTGATAGAAAATGGGGTTTTAAGACTACAGGAAAGTGTCTGCTTAGATTTGCTATCAGAAAAATAATTAAATACAATTTGCTGATGGCAGCTGAAAACTATTTGGCTTTTGGCAATTAGTGTTCAGTTGCCAAAAAGCCAAAATATTCCCTTTATTCTCCCCCTTTTTAAATGAAAAGTCAAACTTTTTCCATGTTGAAACTCGCCTCCTCAAATTCCACCAGACCAGTTCTACATTTTTCGTTACTGAAAATGGAATATATAGTCATATAAGCAAAAGTCAGAAGGGTTGGTCCATTGTGGTTATCTAGTCTGCTCTCCTGTATAACATAGGCCAGGGAATATCAGTGCATTTCTCAACAGGTTTTCACTTGGTGTGTAGAAAATAAACCCCTTCCTTCATGCCTGTAGTCCCTTTGCTATTGAATGAGTAAAGCTAGCAGGATTTTGGCTTGCAGTCTGCAGAGAAGTTGTTTTGCTGTAAGAGACACATCTGCAAGTGGGCTCCATTTACTAACATGCTAGTCTACCAATGTGCTATTACAATAAGGTCAAAGCATAAATGTTTTATGACCTATTAAGGCCCGTATACAGGAAAGCCCTTAGGCATGAGGCCTTTCTTTTGCAGGGCAGCACTTGAAGTCTCACTGAAGGTAAGTACATACTTAAGTGCTGGACTGACTAGTGCTATTTCCTGAACCAAAGCCTTAAAGTAAGGTGCCAACGTATTATGCCTTTGTAATAAGCCTCCTGAAGCTAGATATGTACATCTGTGTCCTTAAGATGACTCCTCCCCGCTATTGCTTTCATGCACTCAGGTTTGTTTTGATGGTAAAGGTGCAATGGTTAGGGCACAATCTAGAGCTTTGGGAGACCTGGATTCTATTCTCTGCTCCACCACAGACTTCTGTCACGCAGCCTTTGCACCTCAGTTCCTCCAGTACCTCCTGATGGTAAATTGCAATTTTTGCTTGATTTCTGTTTCCTTGCATAATTTTCAAGACATGCACTTGTGGTGGGTAGTGTAATGTAAGTGCCATCCTGACAGTTTTATTGTCCCCCTTTGACATGGTACTGCTTTTAAAATAAATAGGAAAGGAGGAAAATAATCAGAGGTGGACATTTTCACAAAATGTAAGATCAAGTCTTAAGATACACAGCTAAGTGTTATGTGCCTCATTACACCTGTCTTACTTCTTGATTTAGAGAAATAGTTTTGAATGGGTATGTGAGGCTCTGGCAGACACTTTTTTGTCTGCTGCAGGGCTCATACAAAAGGATGTTTAGAGTCACACATGCAGTCTGACTCTGTTCATTTATATTTTCCCAGAGGTATTGCCACTGATTTCATTGGTGCTGTAGGTCTCAGACCAATGATAACCCAAGAATGCCTTGTCTAAATAAGAATCACTGGTAAAATCCTGAAGCTCTAACCCATATGCTAATAAAACTCCAACAGCCACCACTTCCTTCAAACCACAATTTTAAAATAAGCTATTGTGAGACCTATCTAGATTGTCAGTGTCACTCTCAGAATAAGATCCAAGATGCACAACATGCTTTTTTGTTGTGATTTTGGGATTACAGCATCTTGCAAAGCTACAGCATCCTATAACTAAATAATCCCCACTAGCAGCAGGGTGTTAATTATGGCATGGACACACATGTTATGAGCTGCTTGGCACTTCCATCAGCTTACTGACGAGCTGTGTGAAATACACCAGGTCCAGTGAAGTATCCCTCATTTATTCTGTCCCTCAGCCAAGAATTTACCCTCCAAAGGATGCTAAGTCATCCTGCTGCAACAGCAATACTTACTGGCATTAAAACCCCAGTTGTCAAGGCTACCTTAATGCTAAGGTAAGACTTAAGGTTTAACCATTGCAAGATTCCAAAATTGCATTGATACCGTCAACCAGTAGGAAGTGCATTCATTTGGCATTACTTTCCTGCAGCTCATTTTACCAGCTCCTTGACAACATTTTACCACGCTGTTGCAAGTTGGAAGCTTTGCTTGGTCCACTCTGGCAAAGGTGCAGCTGAAGAACGGAGTTGAACCTATTACTTTCCATATGTGCCTTTACTTACAACGATAGGGGAGATCTCTTTTCTCTAGGGCAACACCCGTGTTTCAAAACCTAAGATGTGCCAGTACCAAGCTGTCTGCTCTCCTTTTCCTAAGAAAAAAGATCCTGAAAGCAAAAGCATCCGGCTGCAGGTGTGATGTCTCCAAATTATTTTATTGCCTGTGTGGCAATTTTATTGCAGGTGCTCCTTCTTGGTATGTACTCACGAAAAACGCAGTTTCCCACTTTATTACTCTGTTCAGTATAGTTTTATATCTATGCCACTTCTACTGCAAGAGTCTTCTCCCCACCCTTTCCTCCACCACATACCCTCAACTTGTAACCACTCTCGTAAACTCCATGAAAGATGAGGAGAGAGCTACACGTCTTCCTTCGCACAGAACACCACAAATGCCCATCCCCCAGTCCTGCTGCTCATCGGATCAATTAATGATCCTATGGAAAGAGGCCAGGTTTACATAATCACAGAGGCTGATGGCAACCGTGGTCAGCTGGCCAACAGCCAGCCTGCTGACTGCACATTAGCCTGCTGGTGATGGGAAGATTGCCTAAAGATAGCACTGAGTGATAAAGCTGCTGAATAATAAAGTTGGCTTATTACAGCATTAGTTTGAATCACGGCTTATAATGGAAGCCTAGGCTTTTGAAAAGAGACACTCCATAGTGGCCTATCTCTTCTCCCACTGAAGACAATAAGAGATTTACCGTTTGTCTGAACAGGCGCAGAGAGAGACCACTGCTGCAGGCTTCTGAAAATGATTGTCTGACCAACATACTTGGGTGGCAGAGGCTTTCAAAAGGCGCAAAGGGGACGTGGGTGCCCAATTTCCACTCACGTCCGAGGGAGCTGGGAACTTATGAGAGAGGCCCTATTATCCTCCTCCTTTCAGGGAGGGAGAATTGGGGGTGTCAAACACCCCCAGCCTATCAGCCCCATCTTCCTCTGGGCTATCCCAGCTTTTTTTTTGTCTTGTTATTTAAGAATAGGCACACTCCAGTCCAAGCCCCTTTGAAGTGCTCCCCTGTAGTGGCCAGCCTTTTATCTACTGAACACTCACAGTAATACAATTTCTGCTATCCCCACGGCTATGTCTACACAGCGGCATTATTTCGGAATAACTAACGTTATTCCAAAATAACATAGTCCGTGTCTACACAGCAAGCAAGCAGTTATTTTGACATAATGTTGAAATAATTTCGAGCTGGAGGACTTCTTACTCCGACTCCTGTTACCCTTGTTTTACAAGTAAGGGAAGTCAGAGGAAGAGTGCTCTAACTTGGACTTCCTGCTGTGTAGGCAGTGCCAAAAGCTGAAATAAGCTATTTCGACTTAAGCTATGCAATTGATGTAGCTCAAGTTGCATAGCTTATTTTGGCTTTAGCCCTGCTGTGTAGACATGCTCCAGGAGACCAGTGTACACACCAGACTGTGTAATTCACCTGACAATCAGCTCCTTGAATATTACCACAGCACTGAGATATGATTATAGGGAAAACAAGAAGTTTATTATCAAAGGTTCTCTGGTATTCTGCCTCCCTATTGATTTCACATCCCCGCCAGTCCCTGGTTGGCTTTGTATGCAGATGACTCTCCCTGGTGTTAATTTATATGCCAGAGAGACAAGTGAATAAATGTCTTTTGTCTTACTGAAAACCCATTGTCCATGCTGCCTGGATATGGACTTTAAAAACACAGTGTCAGTACACACATACACAACTCGCATCTGTACGTACATTTCACAATACTAATGACCAACATGATCCCGGCTTTCATGTGAGTCCTCAAATGACAAATGGTGAACCAGAATGTACCAACTAGATTCAGGACATTCCTATAGCCCCCTGGTAGTGAGCACTGAGGGGCTTTCTGGGACACAAAGCCTACGGCTATGCTAGACATGCTTTTCAGGTCTGTTGATGTCAGAATACCATACTGGGAAAGGGCTCCTAGTGCAAACCAGCCAAACTGCACATTCACCAATATAGCTAATGCAAGCCCCCAAGCTGTACTGGTAAAAGCAGTTTTGCTGAGATAGCTCTGCCCACACTAGGGGCTTTGGCTACTAGAGTGATGTCAGTGGGGGAAGAGGAGGGAACCCTCCACCAAAACAAGACTCTCCACTGCACAAGACTAGCAACATATGACTGGGGTCACATGCCACATTGCTTGATAATACCCTACTGGAAGGCACTCTTACTGCAGTGATAGTGCCCAAGTCTGTCCTTCCAGCAAACGCTAAGCCTCAGATGGCCAGCCTCTTTGCTTCCTTTCAGGATCACGCTCACAATTGCTTCTTCAGGCTTGCTCCCACCAAACACCCTTGAAACCAATAACCCAGCACCTGTACTTTCAACCAGAGAAACCGCTAGCTTAATTCTTACCCAATCATGTGGCCTACGGCATGGAGCAGTTGCTCACTCAAATCAGCAGCTGTTGCTTTTACTTCAAGAAGGGGCTTGGTTGCTCTTTCTGTTGACCCTGAAAGAACGAACTTGCTACATACATCCACTGGCTTTAATAAACTCTGTGATTCTCTTTTGAGCCAAGTTCCCTAGAGGCAGCTATTAGCATTACCTTGCAGTATAACAATATGAAATCATGACTTGCTACAGGCTTTGCATAGTCTCTATTTAGTTTGGTGTAGCACACAGCTATACAAGTTCTCAGTGAGAGCTCTCTGAGCAATATAAAAATCTCTGGCAGAGTCTATGCTAGTACAGTCTCTTTCCGAATGCTGCATTATCGTGACCCACTAGTGCTATGAGAGAGGCCACATTTGGTTGTAAGCCAGATCCTTCCCAAAAATATCTGTAAAAGCATATAGATCACATTTGTCTATGGAAGAGATACACACAAAAAAGTAATGGTTTGCTGTGAAAAACACTAAGGTCAAAGTTATGAGATGTGTTTGTCTCTAGCTGGGCACCCAAGTAAGCGATGCAAATTTTCAGTCAGGGCTAGTTTCCCTTTCTGCTGGCATGTACACATCAGAAGGTTAGCTATCCAGTAACCTGAATGGCTGCTTGTCATACCCAGTCATGATGTCACAGCATCCTGTGTTCTCTCGTCTGTATAATCTGATCTGCAAGAAGCATCACTTAGAAAGTAATAGGTTACCACTGAAGACTGGTCATTCATGGCAATTTACCCTTCCCACCCGCCTGTCACTTTCTTGCATCTGTCTTTCTCCAAGCATTCACAAGCCTTTGATAGTTGCTCTCAGGTGCAGATCTGTCCTTTGCAGCACCTTCAAAGTGGTCAATATTTATGCTGCATGACTTGAGAGTCTACCTAAGGGTGTATTTGAACTATTTGCATTGATCATCCTTCGTTATTCGCTTGGCCCTCTCACACAGCAACCCAAAGACACGGGTTGTTAGTATTATTCTTCCCACAACTCCTGGAGAAGCTATTTCTGTTCCCTGATCTTTGTTTCCTAGTGGATGTTCTATTTGAAGGTAATTGATTTTTTGCTGTCTTATTGGTTCCCAGAACTGCATGCATTCTCCTACCTTGCCCTTTCTCTGCTAACGTGCATAGTAAGAAGATACTGTGTGATCGTAGCCTCTCATGCTCAACAGATCGATGGGCCTGGCTCGGCCTAACTTCTTTCCTTGCTATTCCCCTTTGCATTTTTTTGCCACAGAAATGTATTTAGATACATATGCTGAAGTAATGTCTGCAGCTTTCTGTTCATAGGGTTCTTGAAAAAAACACTTCACACTGAATGGGAATGTTTTCAAACGACAAGGATACAGTGGGTCAGTACAAGGCCCGGAGCCCCAGCATTGAAAGCAATCCATAAAAATCCTGGAGAACTTAGACTTGTGTTTGGGTGGAGCAGACTTACTAACCAGCTATCTCCAAGATTCTTTAGTAATTTCAATGTGATTGGGAAAGACACCTCCAATCTTCAAGAACCAAGCTGCAGAGCTGAAGAGGCCAAGTGAACTAGCCCAAGTAGCCTGACCTTCTCCTGCCAAAGAACACCTTTGCTTTCTCTCTTAGGAACTTACGTGGCCACTAGCACCTCAAAATCTTTAACACCTCCACACACCTGGGAGGTGTCTGCTATGTTATCTGTGAATGTTAGGAAGAGCCAAGTCTCTGGAAAGCAGAACTTACACAGAAGCTATTGAGAGGACAGAGCATCATCAGAAATCCATGTTTCTGAAGTATGAAGGTACCCGCGTCAGAAGAGAAGCCCACCAACTCCAGATAGTGTGTGGACCTCCTAGATACACAGCCTCAAGGGATTCAGTGAGAATTGAGTGACCGGCTCCTTTAGGCACCCCAGCAAAGCCAGCTTGGCTTCCTGCTTTATACCTAACTGCATACCCATCAAGCAGCAGCAGCAGAAAATTCACTGTAATGGGTAACGATTAAGATTGCAAATAAAATCACACCATCAGGAGCCGAATGATTATACAGAAGAGAATGAGAGAGTAGTGCACCTTGACCTCTATGGTTGCTCACCTGGCATTTCCATTGTGTTGAGTGAACAGAAGCCTCTTTCCCTTCTTCGTCAGCAAAGATACTTCCATGAGAGTGGGCAAGATTTTGACTCCAGTCCCGGGAAACTCTTGACATTCGAGACAAGAACTGAATCTTGGGTGCTGCAGAAGCAAGTGAAGAAGGGGAAAATTTACTAAGCCTGCAAAATCAGTTGTAGCAGAAGGCTGAATTCAAGAATATATAGGGGGTGAGGAGGGCTAACCCTAGTGAACTGCCATTTTATTGCCCACCCCTGGGGTAGATAAACCCACTGATAAGCTCAAAAACTGGCAAGCAGATGTTAGCACTGGTGGAGAGTCGAAGCTCCCAGAAGCTGAGATTCCATCCAGAGGTGAAATCTTAGCCTCATTGAATAGGCAAAACTCCTACTGGCTTCAGCATGGCCAGAAGTATTTGGATTGATTCTGAGAACATCACCTCGAATTTTCTTTTCTGACTACTCCACCAACAGCATTTCACAGTGCATAGTACTACTGCTGTGCTGGATGGGATACCCTGCATTGGCCAACCCATCGCCCCCCACAGCTCCATCCATCAGCTCTCAAATTGTACTCTGTGCCTCTCAGCACTACCTTCCCATTTCTAGGGGCAACACTACCCAGGGAGCAGCAAATACAGAGATGCTACAACCACTCTGGCCATCACCCAGTGCTTAATTTGTAATGAAAGAGGTGTCAGGACTCAAGAAATGCGTTTACATTCATAACTGATACAGCAAGCCCGTAAGTGCCAGGTCTGCCTAGGCTAGAGGTGCCAGGGCTGAGAAAATTAAGTACTGTCGTCACCACCAACCCATCTGGGTGCCACTCTGGCAGTTCTTATTCATTTCAGACCCAGTAGAATAGATAGGAGTGGAGCATGGACAGCAGGTATGCTAGGCAGGGGAAGGCACAGCCTTTCCAAATTGCCAGGCATGGCCCCACTCACACTCCATCCTCAGAATGCCTACTATAGACATAACATGGGTGGAGTGTTCCTGCCCCCAGTGCCCACACTCCCTGTGCTCTGGAGCCTTGGAGGCTGGGGCCATGCACCACCCACCCTCCCTCAAGTTCCAGGGATCTCCTCCCTCCTCATAGTGCTAGGGAGGAAGGGGAGGCTGAGGCCACATTCCGCCCCACCTCCCCGTGGTGCTGGGTGTGAGGCCTGAGCAAATGGGGTGGGGTTGAAGGCAGGGCTGAGGGGATTGCTTCCCCCAGCCCTATCTTCACCCACCACCCATGGAGTGGAGACATCAGGTATGGATTCAGGTGGGAGAACTTGGACCCATTGATAGTGCAACTCAGCAAGTCCTCAAGCTAAGAGCAAAGGGTGAAAAGCAAGGCCTGCCATGGATGCAGCAGAAACCAGAGCAGACATCAAATTCAGGGGAGTCAATCCTTCAAAATAAGAGACACGTTTGTGGCAATACTTATCAGCATCTCAGTTTCGGGAAGTTCCTTGCCACCCCCTACAACTGAGTTTTGATGTGCCCATCATTCCATAGGACATTTATTTCATTTAACATGCTGCAGAATCCAGCCACTGGGAGGCAGTAGGGCTAGATTTTCCAAAAAGCCCCCGGCCAGGTATTCAAGGGCTCAGCACTCACATATGGGGCCAGATTTTCAGAGGAGCTTGGACTCCTTTTAGGCACTTAATTAAGGGCCAGAGTCTCAAATCAGCCCAGCACATTTAGCATCTGAACCATTTCAACATTGGGACCCACTTGCAGACGTTGGGTGCTTCTGAAAATTCTAGCTGCAGCCGAGGAAGAAAGAAGTCTGCCTTACAACAGGAACAGGGCAGTGAGTAAAGCTCCTAATTCTCATGCTTAGGGAGGGAATCTCCCACATGGGGATTACATTTAAGGTAGTTTTCAAAATACGCCTTTTACAATGGAGGTTTTTGCTGGGCATTTCAGTGAGGCTTCTGAAATCTCCCTCATTCAAATTGTCACAGCTTGACAGCCTTGAAACATTAATCCCCGGCACACAGATCTCTCTCTTACGACAGAATTCACAGATATTTTCCTCTGAGTCCTAACAAAGACTAACACCTGGAATACACAGTGTTGGATTTTTCAAACATGGTGCAGCAAAGGTTACACAGTTCTGGGTACAGAATAATTTTTCCTCGTATATCTCCACACTGAGCACTCTAATCAGGTGCTTGGTTGTTTCTGTCGTTGCAGAAGGTTAAGCCGTAAGAGTTTGCTTTGCTTTAAAGAGATACCGCTCTCTAATGTGCACTCTCCTGACATATCCAAGAGTAAAAATGGAAAAAGACTTGATGTGGTAGACTTAATTTTCTCCTTTCATTTCAGTGGGATAGGATGCACAACACTGGCATCTCACCGGAAGGGTGTTGATTATTCTGAGTTTTGTTCGTGTGCTCAGAGCCATTCTACCAGACTAACAGCTACTGTCACAAATCAGTAATTTCAGGCTCCCTGAAATGGCGTGTCACAAACATGCTGAAGATTCCCAAGGTGCTTGCAAATCTTTGCAATAAAACCTGGCAAAATTCCCATCAGAGGGGTGATTTCATCCATTTCTTAGCCAGGGACCTTCAAGCTACTGGCAGAACCAGGAACAGAATCCAGATATTTGATGCCAAATCTTCAAATTTAGCCACCAGACCAGTGGTGTCCTACCTGTGGCCCAGAGGCTAATGACAGCTCCAGAGGCTCTAAATGATGATGCTCAAGGGTAGTAATGTTAAGACATAGGAGCATTGGGTTATGAACTGAAAATGTGCTCCTGGGGCTGCCCCTTGTGGTTTTTATTGCCCCATTGCTGAAGGGAGGAGGAGAGGGCACTGACTCCAAACCTGCTTCCAGCCTCTCCCCCTGCAGCCTTAGCCCTGGTCTACACTACGAACTTACGTCCATGTAATGACATCATTCCAGGCTGTGGAAAAGCCACCCACCTCAGCGACGCAGTTATACTGACTGATCTCCTGGTGTAGACAGCGCAATGTCAACATGTGCCCTCTCTCAGGGGGGAGGTAGCTATGCTGATGGGAGGAGCTCTGCTGACCACATAGCTTTTAAGTGCAGCCAAATGCTTAGGAATAGCTCTGATGCAAGCCAAAAGCTTGTGGAGTTGCTGCTGTCCCTTTGTAGCCGCTCTCCTGCTGGCCAGCTTCTGTATTGCCAGGGAGGGAAGAAAGCAGCTAGCTAGCAAGATTTCTCGAAGGTCATCCCTCACTCTTGCACACGGTGTGAGCTCCTTTCTTGAGAAGGGAACCCAAAAATAAGTCTCTCTTCCTGCTCTGACAACAAGAATAAGCCTGTTTACTAGCCAGGCTCTGGTGTCCCCAGTGAGATCAGGAACTCAACTGGCTCTTCCAGAGGCTACAGAGTGACAAAAGAGGAGAAAAAAAAAATGTGTAACCAAAACCAGTTACGACTCCCTGACTCTCTGCCCCAGCCCCAGCTCAGGCTGCTGTAACTTGCACCAACCGGCTATGTTCCTCAAAGGGTCATGCACTAGCCAGAGATACCCAGAGTGCAGTGTGCTCCATCCCCGACTCCCTCTGACATCCCTGCACCATGGCAGCATGAAGGGAGAGGAACTCTGAGGTCCCAGGAATTACTCTGGATTTACACTGGTGTAATTCATACCCAAACCTCTCCTATTTGGATGGTATTCGGTAGCAGATTATCTTTGTACAGGCTCTCTGTGCAGAGCTGAATAGCACCCTTGTGCAGCTCTACAGTCGTACAGTTCACAGGACCAGTTCTACATAAAGGAAAAGCATCTCCCTCGGTGAATCAATTGCCCTTTGTTTTATTTTTATTACACATCAGTGTCTGCGACTGCATAATTTGTCCCCGGGACACAGTAAAAGTGTTTTGAATGTCATGGCACCTGGGTACTTTTATTAGCTAGATTTAAAATGTGTGCATATCCATGGTATTGTTTTTCTTCTTGTAAAAGTCATGTAAGGCCTGACCTATATAAAAAAGGGAAGCACCTGCTTTTTATATGCACTGTGCAAATATAAAATGGTCTTCCGCTAGCTGCTTGCCAGACTGGAGACTTACCATCAGTGGATGTGTTTGCTTTATACCGTTTGGGTTAATGTTGCCAATAAAAAATGAAAATGCTGCTTTTCTTTGCCCTCTACTACTGCAGGCAAATGGAGGGAATCCATTCAATCAGCTTTTGTTCTTTGCATCCAGTCAGGTTAAGGAGGGAGAGGCCCATTGTTAACTCACAAAATAATATATTCCTGTTTTCACAAGAGGTAAACAAGCATTCTGTATTATAGCACAGAGCTGCAGGAGGGTCCTTGTAAGCATAACAGAGTAGGAAATAGCAACCTGCCATTGCAACAGCATTACAAATGGGAATCTAATACATGTAAGTAGAGACAACTCTAGAGACGGATTGTCACAAACTTGATTCTCAGACAACTGAAAAGAGCTAGTGAAACTAATCGATATCAGTCCACTCAAGCACCATGTGGAAAAGTTATATTTTGTGAAAGCTAATGAGAAAACAAAAGAAGCTACGGAATGATAATGTGGTAGCACTCCAAAAGTTTACAGCTAGAGAAAGCAAGCAGACAGACACTTCAGAATTTAGCCAGCAATGCAAAATATCCACAATTTTGGTAGAAAGTCATGTTATGTGTTCAAATTGTATTAAGAATATTATTATTAATATAGTGATATTAGTTACTGTGGTGTTTTAGATGCTGCTTGTAATTATTAGAACTGGGAGCACTGGCTGTTGGGAATCTGGAAGCACAGGAAACAGGAAGGAGGGGGTCAGAGAACTTGCTTCACTGGAATTTATTAATCCAAGCTTATTAGTCAAAAATGAACACAGCACAAGACAGAAAGGAAGGTTACACCTACCAGACCCAGATTGGGGAGCAGCTGGCAGCATTAGACTGTTGCAAGCAACTCCCAGAATTACATCCCTTTATACATACAGCTTGTGTACAGAAGAGAGATAAAGAAAGTTATCTATTGACCGGGACACTCTTCTCATGGTGTCTGGTTTACATAACTGATAAGCTAACAATTGTTCAACAATCCATTATTTTTACCAATCACAAAAGATATTTGTAACCAAGGCATAAGGTCAGAAAATATCTTTAGAGACGTTCCTGATGAGCCAAAACTAGCTCAAAAGATGATTGTCTCATTGAACACAGAAAATACCTGCCTCTCGTCAGTTTCAGATAGGCCCTTTCTGGTCACCTGGACACATTTCCTAAGGGTCAGCAGGTCAGAGAGAGAAGACACATAAGCCATTATTGATAGCACACTAGGGACCACCTAATGATCAGTGTATTGATAACCTACTAGGTTCAGCTATAGTCCAGCTAAGGGTTAGCTTGAATGCAAAGGTTTATAAACAAGGCATAGTGGTTTGTCTCATCTACTAACAGTTATGCACGGCAGCCTTTTGCACAGAGAGTTGCAGTCTAGTTCCCTATCTAAAAGATCATCCTTCCTATTCCTTATGTGGTTTACAAGTAATCATAATCTCCCCACCTGGGAGGAGTTTTCAGGAGGTTCAGGAAGAGCAGGTTGTGAGACCTACCAACCCCATGGATCGAAAGAAATGCAGAGGCCATCCTGCCCATGTGAAACATCACCTCCTCCAGGCTGCCTGGCTACACCCCCTTTCCAGCATGCCTGCTGTCCGAGCTGTGCTGCTATTGGCAGAGCTACAGAACGAGACCCTAATACCACGGCTCCGCATACATTCCGTTTGAAAGCAGCAAGAGATTTGTGTGCAGGGTGGATATGTCTGTCTCTAAACCCATAGCCAAGATAAGCTTCCGTGATTTGTAAAAGGTTGAGAGATGGATTAAAAAAATGCACTGCCCTGCCTCTGGCATTTTTTAAATGTGTTATTTCTATTTCCTGTGCTATAGGAATCTCGTCCTGATTTGCAGCCTGATTCTGCTCTCTCTTATACTAGTCTCCAATGGAGCTATGTCTAATTTGAACTGATGTGGCAACAGAATCAGGGCCTTTTATCAATAAGAGTTTAAAACTTTTCTCCATAACCCAGCCTTTTATCCCATTATAATCACTACTGCACTTATAAACTAATGTTTGTTTTCAGGGGCTTTTCCTGTCAGATTCCCACGAAGGAAGAATCTGAAGAAGAAAGGAAACTTTTGCTTTCATTTCTTCATTTTTGTACAGAGAAAATGAGTGAGTGACTGAAGGAGGCACAGAATGGAACTGGGTTAGAGCGGTGGTTTCATTCTGTGACCCTGTGTTATAACAGAAGTTTCTACATCTCTCCTCTACCTAGCTGTAAAGAATGGGAGGGGATGGTCAGGTCCACCAGATGGAGAACCCATGGCTTAGATGAATCCAATAAATTCAAAAGTTTGAGTATTATTAGCCAGGAATATCCTATCAGAGATTTTGATCACAATTTTAAAAAATGAATTCTCCAAAATGAATTCTTCGGTGCTGTTATTTAGCTCTAATTTACCCCTACATGTCTGCTAAGAGCCCAGTAAGCAGGGGAAGCGTGGGTAATGCTGCTAGACAATATTGATCTCCTGTGGTTCAACAAATTCTCTGGTTTGACACTGGTCAGGTCCTGAGGGTACTGGACTAGAAAAGTTCAACCTGTATTTATATTGACTAGCAGTTTCGTTTTGTGCAATTGTGCATTCACACAACCACAATTATCCTGAAATATCCCTCACTGACACTTTCCTTTCTACACACACTCCATTACAGAAATAGAAAATGTTTCCTAATTAAATAAAAACTGATTGATTATATAATGTCAATTAGGCTTCCTCATTTAAAAGTGATATTTATGAAGTATAACACCAACACTTTTATAAGACTGTCAATCTTGTTTCTGCCACCAAATGAGTTTTCTATAACAGTTTTCTTATATAAATTCCCTTTATTAATCTGCTGGCAAGTCATGCACCAATTCATGCCAAAGTGAGGTCCCCAGATCTCAAATGTAGACTGACAAATACATAGCTGAAATCAGCCTGGCTCACTCGTGGGTTAATATTGATACACTAGATATTAGAATTATAAGAAAGCATTTATTAGGGTACATCGCTCTTTCGAAAGAGGGACGTAGTCTAGACATAACCTTAGTGTCTAGACTATTGAATGCTTGTGACTTGCTGCTGGCATTAATTTTACTTGTAATATCTGTGGCCCACACTGTATATCTGAGCAGTTGTACTGACATGGCTATTGTACCAGTTGGACATGACCCCCTTCCTCCTCTTCACTGTTGTCTAGCTAACTGGACATATTCCTCTGCTTTTCCCTTCTTCCCTGACTTTGGCTTCCTTAGTTATAATGTGTTAAGCTTTTTATCATGCTTTTGCTGTTATATCAAACAAGGCAATTTCTTGATACTCAAAGCCATGAAGCCCAAACTTTGCCTAGAAACTATATTGCTTATGAATATGTATGTAACCCATGGAATATGGGTGAGGTGTGAATGAGAAATACCCAATCAAAGGTAGTTTAGGATCCGTGACCTTTTAAGGCAAACAAATACCCTGCAAATAGATAAATTAACTGAGAAGCAGCCAGAAAATCTCTCTCTCTCTTGGACAAAATGTAACATCACAGCAGAAACCTGTGGAGAGGATGGAGAGTTTGGACTCTTTGGTTCTATTCCTAATCATGCCTCTGATTTGCTGCTGTGTAAGCTAAGCATGCTACCTAACTTAATTTTAGCATTTGTAAATGGAAATATTTTCCTACCACACATGGACCTTCTGAGGATTATAGTGAAGTGCTTTTACTCCTCAATGGAAGTGCCACAAAATAACAGGCCACAAAGAGTTAAGTAAAAAAAACAAGGAGTCCTGAAACACCTTAAAGACTGATTTGAGCTTCAGATTTTGTGGGTCAGAACTACTTTTGTGGGTCAAAACTGTCATGCATCTGATGAAGTGGTTTTCACTCATGGACTCTTATGCCCAAATAAATCTGTTATTCTTTAAGGGCACGACTACACACCAGGGCTGTGTCTACATTGGCACTCCTTTCCGGAAAAGGGATGCTAATGAGACCAGCAATGCTTTCAAGTAGGAATAAGGGATCTTCCGGAAAAGGGCTTATTTTCCGCAAGATCCCGTCTAGACTGGCTCTTTTCTCCGGCAAAACCCCGAGCCGGAAAAAAGCGGCAGCCATGTTCATACAAATGCCGCGGGGGATATTTAAATCCCCCGCAGCATTTGCAATTCCGAAGTGTCTCATTAGCATCCCTTTTCCGGAAAAGGGTGCCAATGTAGACACAGCCCAGGGCTAAAGGGAATATCATGGCTGAATCTCCAAGAAGCTGATGCCTGGCCAGCACTCCAGCCACCAGCGAAATCAAAAGTAATCTACACTGCACTTGCAGCCTGCCTTTAAAGTGCCAGCATGAATGTGATATGTGTGTGTGTGTGTGTGTATCACTTTACTGTTAAGAATCTGTACCAATGAACAACCCCAAAAGCAATACTGTGCCAGCCCACCCTTTGTCAGGGTTTGTTCCTCAACAGGTCTGAGAAGTGCAACAGCTATAAAATAGTCACACCAAACATATTTGGTGACTTTATCAATTGCCACAGAGGAAGAGGACATTAATTAGTGTGAAGAGCTGCTCTTTGACTGAAATGGTCACTCCACTCCTGAGAGAGGAGATCTAGAGATACTTGACAAGCTTTGAGTGGATCTTCAACTAGGAATTCCTCAGATCTGGATTAGGGGATCTTAAAAAAGAAAAAGACCTAAAGACTCATTGTTGATCTCTTCCTCTTCCCAGCCCCACGAAGATAAGTCATGGAAGTGGACTTCTCTCTTCAGCTGATTTGCAGCACAGAGCATATGACAAGAGGGGCTTTAGAAGCAAGCAAACAAACAAAAAAGCAAGGGATGTCTATGTTGCTTAGACCAGTGTTTCTCAACCAGTGGTACAACTACCCTTGGAGGTACCTGAGAGAAGTCTGAGGGGTACATCAACACAATTGAAATTTGAAGAAAACTGAATTTTTATTTAAAGTTTTACAGTGCTTTATTTGTGTACTTTTTACACCCAAAAATGTCATCACCCGCCCGGCTACAATTAAGATATTTAAACAAATGCGTTGAAATAGTAGAAAAAGTTTTGTGTGTCTGAAAACTGTAGGTACTGGGGGTACTTACAATTTTTTTTAAAAAAAGGGTACTTTATGAAAAAAGTTTGAGAAACACTGGCTGAGACTCTGGAAGACAAGGTATTTCTAGGCATAAGCAAGAGAATCTCAGCTGTTTAAACTGCGTGAGCTCTAAAGGTCAAATACAGCTTGCTGATTATGCAGGTCTGTATCACACTAACTCATCTGTTTTGGCTTGCTTTACCCTTGAAAGTAACTAAATTCCTTTTCCTACATAATAAATCATAATATAGTTCTCTATAGGGCTGGCTTTATAAGCATTGTCTTTGGTCTGAGACGTGCAGTGCAATGGACCTGGGGTAACTGACTGGTGCTTTCAGATCAGAAATAAACTGAATATTTCTGTGTTTCTTGGTGTCCCAGAGATGCACTCACCTGGGAGGCAGACAGATTGGAGTACCCAAAAGGACTGCCTGTGACCCTGTATTAAGACAATTAAAATACCTGAGGGCTACATCTAGACTGGCATGATTTTCTGGAAATGCTTTTAATGGATAAGTTTTCCATTAAAAGCATTTTCGGAAAAGAGTGTCTAGATTGGCACAGATGTTTTTCCGCAAAAGCACTTTTTGCGGAAAAGCATCCATGCCAATCTAGACGCGCTTTTGCGCAAAAACATTCCGATCGCCATTTTCGCGATCGGGGCTTTTTTGTGCAAAACAAATCTCAGCTGTCTACACTGGCCCTTTTGTGCAAAAGGGACTTTTGCCCGAACGGGAGCAGCATAGTATTTCCACAAAAAGCACTGATTTCTTACAGTAGGAAGTCAGTGCTTTTGCGGAAATTCAAGCGGCCAGTGTAGACAGCTGGCAAGTTTTTCTGGAAAAGCGGCTGATTTTCCAGAAAAACTGGCTAGTCTAGACACAGCCGAGGTGTGTGCACTTGGTGTAGGAGGTTGCTGAAATCTAAGTTGAGAATTCATGACCAATTTGGAGTTTGTGCCTGGTTTTTAACAATCTGCCCTGAGGTTGGTACTCATGCTTTTGCATCACCATGGCGAGCATTATATAATAATTCCCATTGGTCTTTGTAGCTCTGAACCCAGGTTCTTTGTTGATAAAACATCTCCTGGATGATGGCTCTTCAGACACAAGAGTGGGAAATAGGTTTGTATGTGTGACTGAGTGTACCATGTACGCGAGTCCTGATTCTCTGCTCTGTTTGTAGGCAGCCTATCTAAATTAGGTACTTACCATCCGTGAACGGTCTCCACTGCACTCCTCCAAGATTCTTTTGTTGAGCAAAGTACATAGAGTAATTGCCATAATGGTGGAAAGCTCCAGGAACTGGCTATAAACTTCAAAATAGGTGTGGCTACTCCATAAAGAATCATCCACACCACATAATATTCTCCAGCTGGCTAGCTGGGTAAAATTGGTGAGAGTGACAGGTGTAAAGTAGAGCAGCCACAAGGCTGCTTAAATCTGACATGCAAAGCTGGTGTGCAGTGCAGCAATCCACGTACATAAAACATCTTACACTGCTATGCTCTCTATCTGCCACCTCTCCTGCTAATGTCCCCTATGTAAAACATACATCTACTTCTCTCCTTAGACTGGCATGAGTCTGATATAGATATCACCCACACAGAACACATTCGCATGACATGTAAAAGTCACTGGGTAACATCATTCTCACATTTGGAATAATGTTCTCACTCTGACATGAGACTCTACACAGTTATCTATGCAGAGAAAGGACATCTTGAATCAGCAGTCCTGAACCCCATCCCTGTGGGTAGCAAAGTCAGTGAATATTGACAAGAGACTGGCTATTAAAATCACTAAGCTTTTTGATATTCCCTTGGAATAGAGACCATGATCATTTATATGCCACTCATGTCCTAAAAGTGGCCCAAAGAACCCACAGTACAGCTAGTAACAGCAGGGATTATTAGACTGCTGTAAGGGGGCCAAGTGATTATCATGATGCCATGCATAAACACCAGCATACTTTGATTGCAGTTTTAGATGCACAGTTGACTTAAGACACTAATGTGGTTATGGATACAAGTCTCCAGCTGCAATTTACAAGTTCATTACCGTGCCCGAGCAATGATCATTATGTTTTAATTGCTGCCCTAATTAGTGATGAATTCTCATCATTTTTCATTAAAGTCCCAGCGCAGCCCTGATACATACCCAAAGGGAATGTCTACACTACAGTGTTATTTCAAAATATCTAATTTCAAAATAGTTAATTCAGAATAGCTTATTTCGAAATAACACGTGTACACACAAAATGCATTCTGAAATAGCGTTTTGCTATTTTGAAATAGCGAATCCACACTGAGTGGCCGTTGAATCTCATTTAAGGTTGGTTGGAACCAGTTCCGGCAGGGCATCAAGTCAGGAGTTACTTTGTGTGGCTGCTGCCTGAGGCTACCTGAGGCCTGTGCTTAAAGGGACTCCCTCCCCCCCGGACAGCCGGTTCTCAGGTTTCCTTGCTTGCTTGCCTACCTCCATGAGGGACAGCAAAGCATTTTTGTCTCTGTGTGCTCTGGTTGCCCTCACTCGGGACACCTCAGCACTCTGCAACATGGAGCCAGAGCTGCCTCTGGGCACTCTGGTGCTTCTCTTGGATGGTTGCTGCAAGCCTGGATGCACTTGCTGCAGGCTGCCATCCAGGAGGTCCATCAGGGAGGCTGTCAGTATCCAGGAGGCCCTGCGGGGGAGCTTCCACCCTGAGGAGCGCTAAGAGTCTCCCTGGTCTGCCCCACTGGGGGCTTGTGCCTCATTCCTCCCTCACATCCTTCCACTTACCCCTCCCTAACCGCCCCTTAACCCCTCCTTCCTGATGTAAAATAAAATACACGGATTTTCATGAACACAAACTCTTTATTTAACAAAGCTGGGGGGACGGGGGCGGGAGAAAGAATGAAACTCTGGTGAGACTGGGGAAAGGAGACGGGAGAAGGGAGGAGAGAGGGTAGGGGAAACCTGGGACGAGAGAACTGGAAGGGGGAAGCGAGGGGAAGAAGGGGGAGGGGAAGCTCAGGGCTGGGAGTCTTGCTGGGTCAACTGTCTCCCAGCACCATGGGTGCAGGGGCCTCGGTGTCCCCGGGGGATGGGGGGAGTGGAGGGAGAAGTGGGAGGGGGAAAAGGAGTGGTAGCTGGGGAGGCAGCAGGTGCTGGAGTGGCAGGAGGCAGCGCGCTCTGCACCAGGGTCTGCAGGTGCTGGTAGATGGCACGGCCCCGGGCAAGCGGCTCCTGCTGGAGTTGCAGATCTTCTTGCACCCAGTGCTGAAGGGTGCGGTGCAGGGCTCACAGTGCCTCCAGGTGCTGCTGTTGGTAACCCTCCACTGCATGGGTGGTCCTGCGGAGCCCTCGGGTGCGGGAGCATGTCCCGGGCAGGGAGGTACACCCTGCACGTGCAGCTGGTGCGGCTGTGGAGAAACAAGAGAAGTGGTCAGTTATCTCTGGGGACACAGTGAGTGAAGCCCAGCCCCCCTCTGCAAGGTGAGGATGACCGTTCCCTGCACCATCAGAGTTGATGTGCTTGCACACAGGCCATGTTTGGAATGTCCTGCTATTCCTGGGAGTGGGAGCTGCCTCGAGACCACACCCATGCCCCTGTGGTGTATATAGTGTGTGCGTGTGGGGGGGGGGGGAGGAGAGAAGATGTTCCCTGCCTCTTTGTAGAGTGGCGTTGTGGAGGCAGGGCATTCTGCTGTGTCCCACCCTGGAGTCAGGAGAATGTCATGCTTCCTCAGACATGCGTGTGGCTAACAGGGTAAGGCCCCTGTGTGGCAGCCAGATGGGGCCACATGCCCAGGGGTGGCACAACACATGCTCGCACATACACAGGTTGCTGTGTGATCGTGGACAACAAGGCCCACATGCGCAGTCCCTGGTTTCTGTCCCCCCTCCCCCCGCATAAGGGGACAGTGGTAGCACTCACATGTTGTTTCCTCCCTGGCCTAAGATGACACCAGGTCCGCTGGGGCAGCTCGGGGGTCCTGGCTCATCTGGGTGGTGATGATGGCCTCCTCTGGCTCCTGGCTTTCCTCCTCCTCAATGCCCTGGTCAGGGCCCTCTGCCCCAGGGTTGATGACCACCTGGGGGGCACGGACCATCTCGCCCCCCAGGATGCGGTCCAGAGCATCAAAATAGGGGCAGGTGTGAGGATCTGCCCCTACTTGGAAGCTGCCCCCTGTGGCCCTGGCATATGCCTAACGAAGCTCCTTTATTTTCATCCACACCTGCTCCTGGGTGCGGATGTGGCCTTTGCTGGCCAGGCTGGCAGCTATCCTGCCATAGACGGCCACATTCCTCCGTCTAGTGCGGAGATCATGGACATTGGGGGCATCCCCCCCAATCTGAATAAGGTCCATGATCTCCGCCCTGGACCAGGAAGGCACCCGCCTTTTCTGGCTCCCTGGCAGGCTCCTGAGAACTGGGGGACTGGTCCTGGGGAACGGTGGAGGGCTGGCTACCAGTGGCTTGCTGGGTCATGTTTTGGGGCCACTGGGTCGGGGCAGTGAATACTGGCTCAGGGCTGGCAGGCCTGGAGCTGGCACAGGCACTGTGGCCAGATTCTACCCCTTTAAGGGCTCCGGGGAGGGCGGGGGAGAGAGAGGAGTTTTCCTGGTTGGGTCCAGAGTGGCCAGCAGGGCACTCTGGGAAGGGCTGGAGGCCCCCTATTTTGAAATAAGTGTCTACACAAAGCTTATTTCGAAATAGCAATTTCAAAATTGGTGCTATTCCTCGTGGAATGAGGTTTACCAATTTTGAAATAAGCCCTCCGCTATTTCGAAGTAATTTCAAAATAACAGAATGGCGGTGTAGATGCTAGGAAAGTTCTTTTGAAATCACTTTGCTGTGTAGACACACCCTTGTTCTTCTGACAGCTGTACAGCGGAGGAGTCTCAGGGACATGGAAAGGAAGTGGATGATAGTGTGGATGTTCGCCGTTCCCACTGAACGTTCAATTTGATATGTATAAAAACAACGTTACTTATTGTTTAGGGTTTGAAGAAATGAATATTTCTACAAAGAAACACTGATTGGACAAAAAGTGGCAGATTGCTACTACATAGCACTCTCAGAAAGACTCTGCCATAGGAAAGTACATATGTAACCCACACACCTATTGTGGGTCACTGGCCCATGCAGCGTCACCTAGACCACTGCAACATATAAGGAAAAGAAACACTGGTAACTGCCACCAAGCGGATTTGAACCTGGGACCCTAAGTGCTTTCCACATCAACAGCGAGGGAAATTTTGCAGCACTGCATGACTGAACCCTTGCAAGCAAAAAAGCTGGAGGTGTGGCTTAGAAGAACAAATATCCAAGTTATTATGGTACAGCAATGCGGAGGAGCTATGTCAAGATTTGGTGAAATCTCCATCAGTGCTGGTAACACCAGACTCCGGGGAGAATGATTAGCAGCAGGACTTGAAGCTGGGGATCTTAAAGTGTGAGCCTCCACTGCCTTCGCCATTTGTCAAGGCTGGAGGAAACGCATCAGTCTCTCTGGCCCAGCCGCTACTAGAGCGGGCAGAATGCCATGGTCGGTAATTAACGTTTCAATACAGTATAAAACAAAATGAAATGAATCAAAATGAAACAATGAAAATGAAACATTTGTACTTTATCAAAGCCACATGCTTCAATTTCAGTTAAGCCACATTTTCTGATAGAAAAGTTGCCCTGTCTAAAAGTTTTTGACTGGCCCTACTGACTATACATACATCAAAGGGAGCAGCAAGTTCAGGGGATGTATCCTGCTGCTTTTTTCAGATCAGAAGCAACATGAGCCCCCAGACTGCCTTATGGAAAACTAGCACTAGTTACCTTAGCTACAGCAGCATCCTTCAAGTACAATCTGGGGCTTGTTAGCAGGCCTGTATGTGTGAAGGGTGCAAACGCATCTCCCCATGGTCCCCCAAGTTGCCCCAGCCTCCCTCCGCCGTGCTCCAGCCAGCCAGGGGAAGGCAGGAGCGGTGCACTGCCCAAGGCTCCGGCCCCTATGCTCCAGCCAGCCGGGGGAAGGCTGGTTCTCATTCCCCGCCCCTTAGGAGCAAGGCCGGGGCAGGACAGCCACCAGCCCCTCCCATGGCTCGTCCAGAAAGGGCCTGATTCTGCCCCAGCCTTCCTGGGTGGCCGGGGATACGGGCTACTGATCTACTTCGTGATCCACTGATTGACCACTATCCACATCTTGGGCACCCCAGATATAGGATATAATTGGGCTATAACTGGGCCCTGCTGGGTGTGCCACAGGTGTTGGGCAATTAGCTGCTTGGTAGCAGACTGTTCTTTTCATTGCAGAGATGGCTACCAGTTAGGATGCCGATATAAAGCAACAGTAGACAAACTGATCAAACATATGCGTTAGCTTTCCATTACTGACAGTGTATTTTGAAATGGCTGTATACAGACAATTTCACCGCAACTGGGCTGATTCCTTGTATTAATATTCTTCGAGTTTAAATTAGTATTTATTTTTTTAAATTGGTTTTCAGGCACAACTGGAATATAACTGGAAATTAAGGGACCATTTTACATTTAAATGACAATTATTTAAAAATAAAACCCTTTATAAAAAGGGCCCTTGCATTCCAGTTGTGCTGGGTTTTTTTGAAACCATCTGGCAACCCTAGTACCGGCACTTTAAAAAAAAAAAAAAAAGCAGCACTGAATACAACAGTGGAAATGCTAGAACATTCAAGTAATAAAAAGTAACACATACTTGCTTAGGAAACCAATAAATTGAAAATTGCTATCACACTGAAAGATGTTTTTCAGCAACACACTGTGTCACTACTGCAAAGGGAAAGAAAATCCTTCCCTCTCTGACTGCACAGTCCAGCTTTACACTGTTGTCCTGCCTGTGTCTCCAGCTTGCGATGTTCCTTCGCTTTGACACTGCAATGATGACACCTCCTTCCAGCAGGTCCACCTATACACTCCTCACCCAGAGAGCCCCATCCATTCCACAGGCACCCAAGCTGTACTCCCTCTGGCAGTGGCACAACAGTCAACTCACTGGCCGTACGCAGTGTTCTCTTTAAGCAGTGCGCTTGTGCGGCCGCTCAGGAGAGATTCAACTGCCACCCAGATGATTAGCAGAGTGCTCACAGCTAGGCTACGTCTACACTGGCCCCTTTTCCGAAAGGGGCATGTTAATTTCACAGGTCGTAATAGGGAAATCCGCGGGGGATTTAAATATCCCCCGCGGCATTTAAATAAAGATGTCCGCCGCTTTTTTCCGGCTTTTAGAGAAGCCGGAAAAGAGCGTCTACACTGGCCCCGATCCTCCGGAAAAAAAGCCCTTTTCCGGAGGATCTTATTCCTACTTCAAAGGAGTAAGTAGGAATAAGATCCTCCTTTGAAGTAGGAATAAGATTCTCCGGAAAAGGGCTTTTTTTCTGGAGGATCGGGGCCAGTGTAGACGCTCTTTTCCGGCTTCTCTAAAAGCCGGAAAAAAGCGGCGGACATCTTTATTTAAATGCCGCGGGGGATATTTAAATCCCCCGCGGATTTCCCTATTACGACCTGTGAAATTAACATGCCCCTTTCGGAAAAGGGGCCAGTGTAGATGAGCCCCACGGGTTTCTGTTTCTGTTGGTGGTGCACAGTCACACACGCCTCAGTGCACATGAAAACATTATTTCGCACATGGATGGAAAAAACCAACACAAGGAGGGTCACCCTTATGCTTGGCTACTGATTCCTCTTAAAATCAGGAATAAGGGATCTTCCGGAAAAGGCTTTATTTTCCGAAAGATCCTGTCTAGACTGGCACTTTTCTCCGGCAAAGCCCCGAGCCGGAAAAAAGCGGCAGCCATGTTCATGCAAATGCTGCGGGGGATATTTAAATCCCCCACGGCATTTGCAATTCCGACTTGTCTCATTAGCATCCCTTTTCCGGAAAAGGGTGCCAATGTAGACGCAGCCTGTGTGTGGATGTTCCTATTCGGAAATAAATGTGCCTTTTCCGAACTATCGTCATCCACTGGATTATGTAATTTAGCCCTTTTATGCTGCTCTGGCAATGTAAAAGAGCCTTACTGTAAATGAGAATCAGTCTAAAAAAAATCTGTAATATTACTGGAAAGGACCTTGAGCTACTTTGGAATGCTAAGTGCTATACAATTTAAATTGCTTTTTTGGTAAAAGGAAGGGAAGGGGAAGAAAAGAACTGAAGTGGAAAGCACAACATGGAAAATTGAAAGCATATAGAAAAGAAAATAAATGAAATAGATAGGTTGGTATTAAATCAAGTATAGAAAGGATTAATGAAATATTAGGGACCAATCTTGTCTTCCTCATGCAGGCAAACCCCTCACTGGTATTATGGGAGTTCTAAGCTTTGGTTGTGTATGGAGAATGGGATTAAGTTCAGTGCGGATGAACAAGGCTGCTAGAGACTTAAGAAGCCTGGGGTTAAAGCAAAGAGGAATAAAATGAAGACGACTCAGAGTGGGTCCCTTGGTGTAGGAAATACATTTCTATATTTAGGATTTATTTCAAAGCACCGAATTGTGCTTATTAAATGACTAGAATGCAGCATTGCACACATTAGGCTGTAAGGATCTCTCACCTTACCTAACATTACTCCCTTTGATCTCAGAGCAGTGAGAAAAGGTGGGGGAGGGAATAATCTTTTATTGGACCAACTTCTGTCAGTGCGAGAGAGAAGTTTGAGCTCTTACACAGAAAATATACTCAAACACCAAAGTGATTGGCAATAGACTTGTAAGAGCCTAGGTTAACCAGCTTCCACACAGCTATAGCAACTAATTTCTGTACAAAGACACCCTCATGCATGTATCTTAACTCTGGAAGGTCAAGCCAAGCTGCTGACAAAGCTCCAGAAATGTAGCTCTCTTCATACAAAAGTTCTGGACCCACTACTGATCATCCCAGGTCTGCATGATGATACCAGCAGTCTGTGCTAATGTCCCTGCTCCAGAAATATTGGTCTATATTGGCCTTGGTGGCCCACTTGAAAGTAGGAATAAGGGATCTTCCGGAAAAGGGCTTATTTTCCGCAAGATCCCGTCTAGACTGGCACTTTTCTCCGGCAAAACCCCGAGCCGGAAAAAAGCGGCAGCCATGTTCATGCAAATGCCGCGGGGGATATTTAAATCCCCTGCAGAATTTGCAATTCCGAAGTGTCTCATTAGCATCCCTTTTACGGAAAAGGGTGCCAGTGTAGACACAGCCCCTAGGTTACCACTCTGTGGGTTCTTACACATAATGCAGTATGGACCTTTCCTCGGAATACATTTCCCAGCCCTGTAGATGGGCTCATTGTAAGCTTGAAAACTTGTCTCACACAAACAGAAGTTGGTCCAGTAAAAGATTACATCACCCACCTGGTCTCTCTAATATCCTGAGACTAACAACAGTTGAGTGCTTTTGAAGACACCACCTGAAAGGAATTCTCAGAGAAGACCCCTCAGAGAGCTTAGGGTCATTCTCAGACTGAGTAGGTCCATGATTACTCCAAGGTGCCATCCTTAAGTCACTTTTTATCAGTAATACAGTAGCATCTAGAGACACAGATCAGGGATCCGGGCCCCATTAGGTTAAGTGCTGACCAGACACGAAGGACAAAACCTCTGCCCCAAACAGCTTATAGTCATAGTTTATGATCAGACTCAACAGGTCACTCAGTGCAAATCCCAGTCTGAACCTCTGTATTCCTTTGAAATGACTTTCAGCACTGGTGAATCTAGTGCATGCGGAACATTGTTCAAAGACGGTTCACAGCTATGAGCGTATGTCCTCTGTCATACTATGGAGGTCTGTAAGACTCTTGGTGAAATCCTGGGTCCAGTGAAGACAATGACAAAACTCTCATCGACTTTACTGGGGTCAATCTTTCCCACACTGTATGTATAGCACCCATGGGGGAAAATGAGTGATACTCAGCACCCACCAGCAGCCAAGCTCCCCCCATACTGCAACACCTCATGCCCACCAGTAGCCCTGATGATCAACCTCTCCCCACCTTGCCCAGCATCTCCCACCTGCTGCAGACAGCTGTTTTATGGAATTCAGGGTGCTTCGGGAGGGAGAAGGAGGAGGGGAAATGGGGAGCCCTCAGGGAAGAGGCAGGGCAGGAGCATAACAGAGGTAGGAAGAGGCTGGGGCTTTACGCAAGGGAGCAATGGGGGAGTACAAAGGGATTGAATACCTCTCAGCTAGAAGGAAAGTTGGCACCTATGATGGTAACCTGTGGCAATAACTCAAATAAATGCTTAAGGAAATCCTAATGCCAACAGAGGTTGGGTTTTGTTTTTTTACAGTTTTGAAAAGATAGTATGTGTATGGGAAAAAGAATTCCCATAGATCAGTGGTGGGCGACCTGCGGCCCATCAGGGTTCTACGTGTGGCCTGCAAGACGTTTTGTTTACCGCTGCCCACTCACTCCAGATTCCGCTGGTTTCCATCCACGGAGGTTTTTTCCTCTACCACTATTACCGAAGTGACATGCATGTAAAGCAAGGGCACATGAAGGGAGGTGCACGCTGAATGCACACAACATTGACTGTGAGAACCATGTGCTCCGTCTGCAGATGATCAAAGTGCTGCTACTGTTCAATCGGTGCACCCTGCAAATTCTGGAAATCAGAGGTGTAGGGACACCCAGAGCATGGGGTTACATTCCTGACCATTTTGGCTAATAACCATTGAGAGATCTATCCTCCATAAACTTACCTAACTCTCTTTTTAGCCCAGCTGTAGTTTGGGCCTTCACAACATCCTCGGGAAACAAGTTCCATAGGTGGACTGGATGTTGTGTGAAAGAACACTTCCTTTTGTTTGTTTTAAACCTGCTGCCTATTAATTTTTATTAGGTGATCCTTGGTTATTTTGTCATATGAAGGAGTAAATAACTCTTTATTCACTCTGTCTCCACTTTGTCCTCTTTTTTCCAAGCCAAAGTGTCCCAGGTTTTTTCATCTCGCCTCATACGGAAGCTATTCCATCTCCAAGTTGTTCTTTTTGCCCTTATCTGTGCCTTTTCCATTGTTAAGAGATTTGTTTAGAAGAAGCGCCTGGGACTGAATGCAGTATTCAAGGTGCAGAATCAAGGCACAGCGACAAACAAACAGACTTTCCCTTCCTCCATCACACAAGAAGACGGTAACAAAACAGATAATTGAACTCAGATCTGCCAAGTTAATTCCTTGGCAATAAAAAGTCTGGAGTTTGCTGCACATCAGATTTCAGAGACCATGAAAGAAAAGAATATCAAAGAACAAGTGACCAAAGCACCACTCTAGTAACAAATAGATTAGGTACTAAAATAAGAGCAGTCCAGCTGTTTGTATATACCACTATCTGTTTTCAAGACAGAAAGTGTTAAAGGAAATTCTTTAGTCTCATGGTAAATTTTGAGATTTTCAGAGCTCTGGATAATAATCACATTGTTTTCACAGTTCTTCCATGAATGATTTTGATAATAAAGGACCTCTTATGACATTAAGTATATTTTAATTACAGCATTGTCTGTAATGCATATATCTAATTGCAAATAATTATTTTATCATCCTTTGCCTGTTATATGCATCAGATATTATCTTATGACTCAGTAGAACAGGTTAATTAAAATTTTTCTTTTAATATATTTTCAAAGCTAACTGGCTAATTTCATCTAAACACCAGCTGTGTGAGTAAAAGTGATTTTTCCCCCTTATGCTTATCTATGGGTGGGGAGGGAGGGATTCCTGAAGGATATAATTACTGCACCATATTCTGCTACAATTCATTTGCAAAAAGAGTCTCTGAAACATGAGTGAGCAGTGGATAGCTTTGTGTTTCTCCCCCTCTCCTCCCCTGATATGCAAGGGAATTTGATGTTTTACTTCTTGAGGGAAAATGTAACAAAATACACCGACACCAAATAACCCCTATTTTGTTTATATGGACTTTGCTCGGGGTTAAGACTGATCACCGCTATGTCTACACTGCAAAGATAAATCGGAAAAAGAAACATTTTGCAGTATGCAAATTGTGTATCTTTTTCCACTTCACTTCACTTTCGAAAGAGGCTTTTCGAACTTTGGCACGTCTACACGGAGCCAAATTTCAGAAAAAAAGAGAGTCCTGTTTCGACACATCCCTTCTTCCTTGTAAAATGGGGTTTACAGGGATAGCAAAAGAGCGCGTTTGCTTTTTCGAAAATTTTTCAGAAAAAATGGATGTGCTTCTTGGACTCAGCTTGGCTTTTCCGGAAAAGTGCTGCAGTCTAGATGTTGCCTGGATATGGCAGGATTTTGGTTCAAAGGTGGCCACACTGTGTTGCCTCCCTCTTTCAGGTCATGTCTACACTAGGAGATTATTTCAAATATACTAAGTTTGACTTCTGGGCACCTGATTTTACAAACTTGAAGTTCTGTGTCCTCACTACAGGGAAGAATCAAATGTAGTCTGAGGCATGCTTTGTTAATGTGGATGTGCTACCTCAGACTCAGAATCCCAGGAAGTACCGGAGCGGCCACACTACTATTATTTTGGACTTACAAGTTTGGGAATAGCATTATTCCTCATGAAAAGCAGGACTATCAAGTTTGAATTCCATGGCCCCTTATTTCAGAATAACGGGCTTGATAGTGTGGATGCACACGTACAAAATCAACCTTCGGGGGCTAATTTCGGACTAAAGTTTTAGTGTAAACCAGGCCTCAATGACCGGTCCTTGGAGTGATAAAGAGCAGATACAAAGTAAGGGAATTTACAAAAGGAGCACATTCTTAAGTCTGATAGCATACTCCCAGCTAAGTACATGCAAAATAAGAAAAACAAATAAAGGACCCTTAGAATAAGTTGATCTCTATTTACAGAACAATAGAAGGGAAAACAATGTACCCAGGGCCAGATTAAGGTGGGGGGGCTAGTCGGGCAGCTGCCCGGGGCGCCAACCTATGCCTGATGGGAGCTGTAAGAGGCGCCGTGCACCTGGGGGTCACGCAGCACCCCTTAGAGCTGCCATCGGGAGCCATGCGCCCGGGCCAGGAGCCACGCGGAGCCCCTTAGAGCTGCAATCAGGTGTTGCGCGCCCAATTGCTGCTGTACAGTGCGCAGCACGCCGGGGGGCAGGGCCGCGAATGCATCGCACGCCTGCTGCCCGGGGCGCAGAAATGGCTCAAGCCGGCCCTGAATGTACCTACAGGAAAGGATACTTCAAATATAACTTGTATTAATCATAAATGATCTTTTATCCTTATCGAAACATCCATCTGTAAGTTCTTCTAGCAGCATCTCACTGATAATGGAAGTTACCCTAGAAACAGCCTCTGGATGTGTTTTGCGGCTGCAGAGGGATCTATTCAGGGTGTTCCAGCTTTTCCCTGCTCAGTCCTATTGCTCAGCCAATTAGAGCACTGACTATCCTGTAGTGAGGCTTTCTGCTCCCACATAAAAAAATAGGCGAGTCTCCAGAAAAATAAAACAAAGTTCAGCATGTGAGTAAAATTTGGAAGGATCAGCTGATGTGCTTTAGGGAGACACAATATTCTTATTCTGACAATACTAGTTCTCCCACACTTAATTGTAGTGTGCATCTTCAGGTTGGAACTGGTTCTTATTTTGGAAGAACCAGTTTGCCCAAATTATAATGCTTACACACAAGAGGGAAGAATAATACTCTTATGGATTTTCCCTTTGAATTTCCCAATATTTGGGCTTAGTTTCTCAACATTAACCTTGGAGTGATGAAGTTTTGATGGCAGATGAAATTATACAGTGGAATGATTTTAAAGAACAGCTAAACGATGACTGCTAGAAAAATAACTCCCACGTATGCTAATTTATAACATGACCTAATTTAAGGGTTAAAAATCTCTACAAAATCATTAATAACTGAAAAGGTGTTGCATGCATAGAACTGAAAAGGTGTTGCATGCATAGAAATGATACCAGAGAGCTGACATCAGAAAGGTGCTTATACTGCTTGGGGAATTGTGTACCATTTCTTTTGATATGAAACTTCCATGCTACCTCAGACCAGTGAGCAACCCGAGCAAGATACAAATTCCCACCCCTTGCAGGTGTTTGTACATGAATCACCTACGTTATGTGTACACTTTTTGCAAACAACTCACCCATCCCCCATCTCCACCCTTTTGCAAACAAGCTGACTTCCTTATCTGACCTGAAAGAGTCAGCTTACACAGGAGTATATATAGTCAACTTAAAGCTCCAAAAGTCAGTTAGGTGTAAGTGCTTAAAGCAATAAAGTCAACTGCACTGTATGCCTCTGAAAATTCCCTCATTTCAAGGGATGTCACACATTTTAGTCACAACATTCATATTTAGTTTATTAGGGAAGGCAGGTAGAAAGCCTCCGCGCAAACACTAGAGTCATGCCAGGTGAAAATGAAATAGAAACACAGGAGAGATTAGTGTATCTTCCTATTCCCAGCAACTAGGGCCATGGTAAACTTCAGAGTCTCTGAGTTTTACTCCCTCTCATCTTTAAAATTCTCCCTTTTTTGTCAACGAAATGCAAGAGCATAAACATTATATTATAATTTACCCATTTTGAATTTTTTTCTTTTCCTTGTTTATATTAAATTTCAACTTTTTTCAGGGATTAACCCAACGTCTTAGCTCCCAGCTCAAGCTACAAACAATGATGGAAATGAAACTCCTTATTAACAAAACTCACGTGAACAGATTTCTCTCCTTTCTCATGTTTGCTTTTGTTGCTTTAATTCCTTCTTAGTGTCCATGCTTTTCAACTCCCTCAGTCTTACACAAGATGTGATAACAGTCTAGCCCTCTGCAAACCTTCTCCTAATTCATGCTCAGAACACCATCTCTCTGAGTAGATTGTAGCCCTTCTGCCAGCTAGAGTTGGCAACAAGGCCAGATTCAATATTTACAGGTTCCTCTTAACACAAAAAAGAACTGGCTCACGCTCCCACCCAGTAATCTGGGAAAACTAAATACTTCCCCAGGTACCCCTCAGAGGCAATACGTCCTCACTTTCAAGCAGGACTGTCCCCGAGGACGGGGAACACAGGGCCAGGGGCAACCCTGCAGGGCAACAACTCTGCCTCAGGCTCTGTCCCCACCCTGACTCTGCTCCACCCCTGCCCCCTTGATGAAGTCCTCTCCCTCAAGCAACATGAGCTGAGCAATTACCAGGGAGATGGTGTGGGGCTGCAGCAGGGGTCAGCTCCCTACCCACTGACTGCACCAGTGGGAGCTGGAGCAACTCAATAACTTGGTCCGCTCTCCCCTACCACCCTCTTCCAGCCCAGTGTGCTCCACTTCTCTGCAGCAGCAAGCTGTGGCCAGGACACTCTGGGGCTGGGAGAGGGCAGCAGGCTTCCATGTTGCTCCAGTTCCCACTGCTGCAGTGAGTGTGTTGGGGGGGGGGGGGGAGGCGCAGGCGCAATCCCTGCTGCCATCCTGTTCCATGCCCCTCCCCCAGATCATTTTCTGGGCCACCCTGGGACATGCCCATAGGACAGTTGAGGCAGCCACTGTGGGGTCCCCCAAAGAGTGGCCTGGGGCAGTCACCCTGAACCATCCTATGGTTGGCCCGGCTCTGCTTGCAAGTGCCAAGTCTACGTAGGATAAAGGAAAGCTTTTTTAAGAGAAAGAAAACGTAGCACTGATGTGGGAAAACACCACAACCACCATTCTAAAGCATGTAACCATAAGCAATCACTCACCCACAGGACGCTGGCAGTGTCCTTTGCCTCAGTTTCCCACCTTTTAGTGTGAAAGGCCAATGAAAACATGTCCCCTTAACATATCAGTCCCCTCAGAGCTGGTTGTCATCAAAGGGAGTTCAGAGACACATTTGCATGGGGCTGCCTCCCACCCCTGAGAAGGGGGAGGGGCACTGAGCAATGCCCCCGCTGCTGTTCTCTCACTGCTGATCTCTGCCACAGCTCCTGCCTCTTCTCACAGCTCATTAAATGCCAGGATTGAGTTTCCCCCTCCCTTAGCTGAGCTCTTAATGACTTCATTTGGTAGGGAAGAATCTCAATGCTGCTTCTTCTGCCTTGTCCCCATCCTCTGCCTAAGGCTTGCCCCCTGGATGCGCTCATCAGCGACTTCAGCTCTAATAACTGGTGAACAGAAACCAGGTGCCTCAGCTGGGCCTGATTAGCACTGTCTTTAAACGCTAGAGTGGGAAGGATCCAATGCCTGAAACAGAACAGCATCCTCTCATCTTCGGTAGGAACTGACACCCATGCCCCCTGCTTGGCAAGAGAGGCTCAGTTTATAGTGACCCTCTCAATCAGGGCATAATGAGCACTGTATAACATTTCATTACCCCTGCATTCAGTGCTACCATGATTTGCAACACCAAACCAGCCAACATTGATTCCAATGGCTCTGTTTGCTGAGACCTGAAGAAGAGCTTGAAATCTTGTCTCTCTCACTAACAGATGTTAGTCCAATAAAAGATACTATCCCGCACATTTTGTCTGTGCTAAGCAGCTAGCCAGAACAGGGGAGCCAATGAAAATATGGTCTTCCCTCAGTGCATCTCTAGATGTCAAGGGAGAACTCATGCAGACTCTGCTCATATAGAGAAGTATGATGATCTTTATTTTAGGGCAGGGGAGGAGGGAGAGGCAAAATACCCAAGACCATGCAATTCCAAGTGAATTTCTCTGGCATGGAAGTTGCTTAGCACTTCTGAAAATCAGTGTGGATGATTTGCCCAAAGCCCAGATGTCAGTATCAGACACAGGGTTCAGAAGTCCTTGATTCCTAAAGTGCCTAAGTTTTTTGCTCAGATGACAAAGTCATGTTTCTTTTTCTTATACTCAACTATTGTGTTAGTGCAAGCTATAGAAATACCTATACACACAATTCATAATAATCCTGGCCCTGTTGAACTCCATGGTTAATTTCCCTTTGTTGCTACTGGAGCCAGGATGAGCTTTGGTGGGACCTAGCTATCACACAAAGTTCTATTATAAGTTCTGTCTTAAAATTTGAGAAATTTTAATGGCAAGCCCTGTACAGGGTCTGGCAGAAATGGGCTTAAAACATCTGCCCCGAGAGCCAAACATCCCTGCATTTTGTTACCAGGCAACATGGATTAGCATGTACCCTTGGCAAGGAATGTTGATGAACCTCATTAACAGCAGGTAGTTGAGTCTCAGAGGGTTGAGGTGTATACACTGCAAGTAGAAAAGGCTACAGCTGTGAGTTGAAGTAGTAGTGATCCTTCCCCTTGGATACAGCTGAAGCAAACAATTTTGTATCTTGGATTTACTGCAGTTGAGAGAAGCAATAGGTGTTCTCAGTAATATGGAATATGACTGAGGGAAGCCTGAAGTAGTAAATATTCAAGCTTTAGAGGTGCAGGATGTACTTAATTTTTCCTCTAATATTTAGGGTAAATCATACCACTTTTGTCTGAGGAGTTCTTTGCTTGGCCAATCAGTCCTGGGCCAGTCCAGCCTGCATAAGCTTCTGTACATGCCTCCTCTTTCTGCAAGCCTACTATGAGCTCTATCATCTGCATCTATCTGTGGTGGATATTTTCACTTTCTCCTAAAATTTCTATCACTGCCTACTCTTTCCAAAGTGTATTAAGGGGCGTGGGATACATAAGGGATGTATTGTTTTTTTCTCCCTGGAGTTTTGCCATTCACAGTTGTAAATTTTCATCTTTCTTTTTGGACTTGGTTTGCACACCTGGCATTCAAAACAAACGTGTCTCTTTTGAACTAACTTTTTTTTTACTGCCTCCTTTTTAATCTTCATTGTAGCCTCATACACAAGGTTGATAATTAAGCCATCCGAACAGTCTTCTCTTTTTAATTAAACAAGTTTGGGGAGAAAAGTGTTTGCATTTTTACCAAAAAAGTTTTCCTCAAAAAGCTTTTTGGCTGAAAGTTTTCATGATTTTGGCAGATTTTTTAAAAATGAAAAGTTGAAAATTTCAAACAGTGCTCAAAATATTGGATGGCTGGATGCTTCCAACTTTTTCAACAGGCTACTAGCTCTTAAATTACTGTGCTCCTACAGGAAACATTTTTTCATGTAAATGTTCACCAAAACAGTTAATGGTGACCAGATGCTTAACACAATTAATATTAACAAGGAGGAAGGGAACACAAGCCAAAATAGGTTATGTTAGATGTGTTCAATTCAGCAGAGCCTAGTGATATTCACCCTAGGGTACTTAAGAAACTAACTGAACCAATTTCAGAACTGTTAGCAATTATCTTTGAGAACTCATGGAGGACAGGTGAGTCCCAGAGGGTGGGAAAAACACAAACACAGTACCCATCTTTAAAAAGGAGAAGAGGAACTTGGGAATTATAGATCAGTTAGCCAAACTTTGATCCTTGGGAAGATATGAGAACAAATGATTAAGCAATCAATTTGTAAACACCTACAAGGATAAAGTAGAACTTTGAAGTTAGTAAGGTTTTTGACACTGTCCCAAGAGAAGCGTGCCAGGGAAATGGCGGGAGTTTAGCTGGAGTTAGCATAAAATAGATGCATAAATAGCTGAAAGACTATTCAAAGAGTAATTGTCGATGGTTTCCTGTCAAACTGAAGGGCATGTGTAGTGAGGTCCCACAGAGGTGCCTTTGCTTTAGTATTCGGGCACCATCCTAGGAAAAAAGTTGACAAATTGGAGACAGTCCAGAGAAGAGCAACAAAAATGATAAGAGGTTTAGAAAAACCCCTGACCTATGAAAAAAGGCTAAAAAACTGGATCTATTTAGTCTTGAGAAAAAAATAGGCTGATGGGAGGACCCGGATAAGAGTTTTCGACTACATTAAGGGCTGTTATAAAGGGAATCATGATTCATTGTTCTCCATGTTCAATGAAGATAGGACAAGAAGCAATGCAGAAAGGTGGATTTATATTAGATTTTAGGAAAAACTTACTAACTATAAGGGTAATTAAGTTCAGGGGTAGGGTTCCAAAGAAAGCTGTGGAAATCCCATTATTGAAGGTTTTTAAGAACAGGCTAGACCAACATTTATCAGGGATAGTCTATTAAGTTGGGCCTGCTTCAGCACAGTGGGATAGACACTAGATGACAGTGGTCCTTTCCAGCTCTGTCTTTCTATAAGTCTCCAGATCTTTGCATCTAAAAAACAAACAATGCCAGTGGACGCAAAACAACGACATAGGTACCCAAATCTGACACCAGTTTTCATGGATCTCAGCCAATACTCTCCATCAATGATCTAATCCATTGCACGTGTGTGTATCTATCTATCTATCATTAATAGCATCTTTTATGGTAATAAAAATAATTGGCTTCCCTGACTGTTATCTAGATAAATTTGTTGTACATGATTTGTGTGGTTCCTAGCAGTAGGTCTGGAGCAGTAACAAAGCAGCGATGACAAAGATAAGTAGAGAAGTTCCAAATTCAATCCCTGCCATTATCATTTCACACTTAAAGGAAGGTGACCAAACTTGTTCAGCAAGTCAAGTGCAATTTGGGAGGCTGTTTTCACAGGTTAGACTGCATGTTTAAATAAAGATTGAAAAAGAGATCTCAACCCCCTTGTAATGCACCGAACACTCCCACTTATTTCATGTAACTAGGGAAATGGGGAGCAGATTCCAACTAAGTAGGTTAATTTTATCAGCATATTCTAGGCCAAATTTTGCCTTGCTTTATTGAGAAGAATGAAGTCAAATGAGTAAGGAAAGCAGGACTTGGCCCTTTATTTTATGAATTTATCTTCATGCCATAGTTGTTATGGGTAGTTGTTATAGGAAGTCATTGTTCTCTGGTAACAGAACAAAAATGCAAATGATATATCTCACATTTTCATGGAATTCAGGGACAGGTGCATATATTGTAAGAGCTCCAAGACAATGATAAGCACAGCACTGATTTTTTTTATTGGGGCTTACGAGAGCTATATACCATATTGGTAAATGTACTAGGAAATAAGAGAAATTAAATAAAGGTGATAGCTATATTTTGGACATGTGTTTTCTGAGAGGCAAGAGAGTATGGACTGATAGGCCTCTGCTTTGGAAGGTAACTTGACTTAAGGTACATTGACTCCAGTTACATTATTTATGTAGCTGGAGCTGTGTGGCTTAAACTGACTTTCTGCTGTAGTGTAAGTGTAGCCTAACATTCCAACAACAGGATGGGAACCCCTGCTATATTGGCTGATCCACTGTCGCCTCCAAATTCCCAGGGTTTGAAGTGCAATCATAAAGAACCACACAGAACAGGGAAGGATGAACAAGGTTGCAGATATTTTTCTTTAAACATGGCTGACAACGAACTGTCCCTTGTAAGCTATATTTAATTTCAATTTGAAGGTGTGTATTGCCAGCTTTGTCCACATATTCACTCTGCTGATACCATTATTGGGCCTAACTAAGTGAGTTATAAGATCAAGAATACATATTCCTGCGCATCCAGAAATATAATTTATGCTATCATGTGCCGAAAGTGTCCGTCTGCTATGTACATTGGACAAACGTCTCAGACACTTCACCAAAGGATCAATGCCCACAAAACAGATATTAGACAGGATCACAAAGAAAAAACAGTTTCTTGCCATTTTAACCAGAAAGGACACTGTCTCAACGACCTAATTAGCTGCATCCTACTCCGGAAGACTTTCAAATCTGCACTTGAAAGGGAATCCTCTGAACTGTCATTCATGCTAAAATTTGACACTCTTCAAGGGGGGCTCAACAAAGACACCAACTACCTTACCCATTACAAAGATAGCTTCCCCAATTATCACCTCTAATACCATTAGCTCTCAGACATTTACCTTTCCCCACCTCTAATATCATTAACTCACAGACATTTACCTTCCCCCCACCCCGCATCCCCCTTCTGTTCTGAAATGTGATTTGTCCTTTTCATATGTGTTCACTTTTTTTTTTAATTGTATCCTTTGGTATATATGGTTGTGACTATTTTCTTCCACTATTTGATCTGAGGAAGTGGGTCTGGCCCATGAAAGCTCATCATCTAATAAACCATTTTGTTAGTCTTTAAAGTGCTACATAGTCCAGTATTTTGTTTCAGCTACACCAGACTAACACGGCTACATTTCTATCACTGTATTATCATAGATATTGCTTTATTCATTGGTGTTTATGCAGAGATGGAAGAGGATGTTGCTTCTTATGGCCAACAAAAAACCCATCTTGTTCTCGCACACAGGGAAAGGGTCTCAAGAATGATCTCAAAGTTGAACTCGTGCAGGGCCAGGAAGGCATCCTGCACAAACTGCTGCAGAAACTGCAGCATGGCCGTGTGGGGCCACTGCATGTCCAGGGACAGCTCTGGCTCCATGGCACAAAGTGAAAAGCTGTGGCATCCAAAAAACCTGGGCAACCAAAACAAGCACTGCAAAAGCTTTTCAGTCCCTTGAAGAGGTAGGCAAGCACGCAGCAGAAGCAGAGAAACGGCTGTCTGGGGCGGGGGTGGGGGGGTGGGAACCTTTAAGCGCATGTCTCAGCTAGGCTTTGGCACCAGCACTTGGAAGCAACTGGTTACCTAAAGCCCTGCCTGAACTGGTTCCAGGTGGCCTTATATGCGAGATAGCGTCCAATCAGTGTGGACGCTATCTTTCGAAAAAGCAAATAGCTTTTTCAATGCACTTTGGCAGTGTGGACACTCTCTTTTGCAAGATGTTTTTTAGGAAGATCTCTTCCAGAAAAGCTTCTTCCGAAAGAAGCCTGCAATCTAGATGTAGCCTGATAAACATATATTATCCACAAAAAGTACATTAAAAAGGATGGGAAGGTTGAAAAGTCCAAAAATTAGGAAATGCCAGAACTGATGTTGCCTGTGCAATTTTAGTTCAGGCCTCCTGTGGATTTTGCAAAATGATACAATCTTTTATTACACAGGATTTCCTCATCTCTCTCTCGACCCTTTTCCTTCACATTATTTTGGCCTTTTTCCCTTTTGCATTCCTCTCCCACAGTGTCTGGAGGCCAGTGAGGGGCCAGGGAGAGGTGTGCATCACTGACAACCTTTTGCCCTTCAAAAGGCACATAACTGACACAAAGGCCACCCTCCTACCTAATTTAAAACCCTCCTTTTCAGTGCACGGGGAAGTAGGACTTTAAAAAGTATAGGTCACTAGAATTTTTTAACACTGGCAAAACTATATATTTTTCCTAGCCTCACTGGCAAAATATAGCTGAATCGTCTGAAATTTTTGCATGCAAATTCAGATGTTCAGCAGGGAAAATGTAACCCTACATGGTTAAAGTGTGGCAAAGTTATAAACAACTGAACACAGGGGTTTATAATGTGAAGTGTCCTGTAACCTTAATAATAAGCAGAACTACCATTTCTACTTATAATAAGCAAAACAGTGCCTGAACATGATTGCTGATCCCTGAGCACAGATTTATTTATGTTTGAGAGCTTGGGCGTAAAACTTAAAATGCTACAGTGGCACAGCTGTGTCACCATGGCTGTATCACTGTAGTGCTTCAGTGTAGACACCAATTATGCCGAGAAGCGGAATTGTTCCATCGGCTTAGGCAATCCACCTGTAGAGGTGGTAGCTAGGTGAACAAAAGAATTCTTTCATCCATCTAGTACTGCCTATGTGAGGACTTAGGCCAATGCTGCTCAGGATTTCCTGAGCTACGGGCTATGCCTGAACAGCATAGATAAATCCTTAATTATGAAGGACCACGTTCTGCCATTGTTCCTTTTGTAAACTGCAGCTCCTATTGAGGGCTACATACCCTGCTGTGTCAATAAGCGGAGAAGAGTAAAATAGTGTGATGATAATCTCAGCCTTGAGCTTTGATATTATCACCTCCAAAAATTCTCTGGGAAGGAGGGATGTTAAAGTTTTTAGAAACCACAATTTTGTGACCACTGTTAATTGCTTTGTCCTTTAACTTTCTAGTTAAATAACTGCATTATATGGTTGTCACTTCTCACCTTGGAAACAGAATGATGAGGATCTGTGGCAGGAAACTGATCCACCTTAACTTTCTGGGAAATTATAATCATTGTACTGCTAAAGATACATGTCATAGTACTTTATGGTCTGTTTCTCTGTACAAGCTGATATCATCACTGCATGTTTATTAGAGTTGTATGTGGATTTTTTATTATGCTGCTTCAGCTAGTGACAAGGATTATTAAAAATGAGCAATTTTTAAAAATATATTTATTCAAGATGTACAGTATGGGTTAGAAGTTACTTATAGTTCTGAACCATAAAATTTGTATATAGCTAGTTGTCAACAATTCAGAAGTTCAGAAGTGAATTTCTTAGAATGATTTTTTTATTTATTAAAAAGGTGGTAATACCTAAACAAATTTATGTATTCTCCCCTTCTTATCACTGTTCGAAATGGACGACATCCACCCTAAGTGAATTAGCCTTATTAGCACTGATGTAACACTCCCATCTCTGCATGCATGCCTCCCTGCCAAATGAAGCTTTCACTTCATGCATCTGACAAAGTGATCTTCTGTCTTCAAGAGCTTATCTCTAATAAACGTGTTAGTTTTTAAAGTGTCACAGGATCCCCTCATTGTTTTTGCTGAAGCTACCCCTCTGAAACTTACTTTATTGATTTTTCTATAGTGTTCTTCATTGCTGTGTCTGAGTACTCCTAATAAAAAGCAAAAGATCTGTGCAACCTGAAGAATAACTAGTGTATAGTGAAAGGTTTATGTGGAGAAATATATTTTTTATTTTATACAGCACTTTTCATTGCCAAAGAAACTTAAGGTGAGTCAGTCTAATTCTCATCATTCAATTCTGGGAGGTTCTACATTCAGATGGTTCAATTATGAAGAAGAGGAACTTGACAAATGGGGGAAAACCACATCAGTACACTTGTCTGAAAATGTTTTCAATGACCCTACATTTAAAGAAAGAAGTTAGGAAGGATAGTATATTTTATTCAACAAATTCTATAGGTGAGGGAGACAAACTTTTGGATAGTGATTTAATTAGTGGGCCAGTTTATGTGACAGTTATAAGGGCTGGTACTTGGTCCTGCTGTAATGGCAAGGGATTGGACTCGATGACCTCTCAAGGTCCCTTCCAGTTCTATGAGATAGGTTTATCTCTCCATATAAGATCTTTGTCAGCCCTTTCTGTTAACCTACATACAATGGGGCAAATTCACTATTGGTGCAAATCAAATTAGTTATTCCATTATATAATTTTGATCATCATATACAGGTTGAACCTCTCCAGTCTAGCACTCTTTGGTCCGGTAACATACATGGTCCGGCATGATTTTAGACAGACAAGACTTCTTATCATGGGAGTGACCAAGTTTCTTGCGGTCCCACAAAGTTTGTTTACAGCCACCAGTCCTGACTCTCAGTGTTCTGTGCTGTTATTTAGTTCTAATTTACCCCTAAATATCTTCTTAGAGCCCAGTAAGCAGTGGAAGTGTTGGTAATGCTGCTAGACAATATTGACCTCCTATGTTTCAGAAAATTCTCCGGCTCAGCACCAGTCAGGTTCTGAGTGTGCTTGACTACAGAGGTTCAACCTGTATTTCTTTCCAGGCCAGAATAGGTATTTATAAGAGGGTCAAATTCAGCCTTGATGTAAATTAGTCATCCATTTTCTTCAGTGGAATTGTGTCAAGGTCCAATTTGGCCCTCATGCACAACACAAAAGCCCTTCCATCTTGTTGACAAAAGACAAACTTCCACCTCTAAAGCTTCACTGTTAGTTTGCAGTTAGTTGTAAAAGATGTTTTTTTTCGCCAGTGTGAACCTTAATGTAGGTTTCCAGCATAAACTTTCCGCTAACATACAACAGGAAAAACAGCTCTCCTACCATCTAAATACAGTTATTGGGCCAAGTCTCTACTTGTCTACTAGCATAACACCACTAATGCCACAGATCTTGGCCCAAATCACCTTCGTTCAGTGTTCAAAGCATGCAACTTTTTAAAATCCATTCTTTCTAGTTACAGGAAACCCTTGCCATTTGCAGTGAATGCATTCCTGGCACCACTGCAAATGGCAAAATTAATGAATACGCCATGGCTCCTGGACCACGCAGTGAGCTTCCCGCAGCTTCCAAACTCACCGCGGGGGCTAGGAGCCACAGGGAACTCACTGCAGCTCTGGGCAGCCACAGTGAACTCACTGCAGAGGCTGAGAGCTGCAGTGAGTTCCCCACCTCAGCCTAGGACAGGAGACCCCTGTGATTCTGCAAATCGCAAGGGTCTCCCGTAGATACAGTTTATGCTATGCTGTACTTAATGTGACTGGGCTCCACAATTCTAACACAGAAAGGATGGTCTTGTTAAAGCCCAGGAATGCATCATGAGATCTGGATTCTATGCCCACCTTTGAGTCATTTAAGCCAAACTTTTCAACGTGGGCACCTAAATCTAGAGGTCTCAATCCATATTTGAGTAACAAGGTAAAAGTAATCCAGTTCTCTGAGATGTTAAATAGCTACAGCTCCCAGTGACTTCAATACTATTACCCAGCACCTCTGATGGATAGGACCATTTAACTTTTGTTGCCTAAATATGAATGTATGCACCTCCATTGAAAATGATAGCCTTCCCCTCTGAGCCTCAGACGGACCATCTGTACAATAGAAAGAATAATATTTATCTGTCTCACAGGGTTCAATTCACTGTTTCTAAAGGGCTTTGAGATCCCTCAATGCAAGCACTATACTACCATAACATATCACTATTCTGGTAGTATTATTGAGTGGTTATAGTAGAGGACGGAGAGTTTGGATTCTTTGGTTCTATTCCTAATTATGCCTCTGGCTTGCTGCTGTGTAAGCTAAGCATGCTACCTAACTTAATTTTAGCATTTGTAAATGGAAATATTTTCCTACCATGCATGGACCTTCTGAGAATTATAGTGAAGTTTTACTCCTCAATGGAAGTGCCACAAAATAACAGGCCACAAGGAGTGTAAATACAACAACAAGTCCTGAAGCACCTTAAAGACTGATTTGAGCATCAGATTTTGTGGGTCAGAACCACTTTTGTGGGTCAAAACTGTCATGCATCTGATGAAGTGGTTTTCACTCATGGAATCTTATGCCCAAATAAATCTGTTATTCTTTAAGGGCACGACTACACACCAGGCCTAAAGCCGAAATAAGCTACGCAACTTGAGCTACGTCAACTGCATAGCTTAAGTCGAAATAGCTTATTTCAACTTTTGGCTCTGTCTACACAGCAGGAAGTCTGAGTAAGAGCACTCTTCCTCTGACTTCACTTACACCTAGTAAAATGAGGATTACAGGAGTCGGAGTAAGAAGTCCTCCAGCTAGACATTATTTTGACATTATGGTGAAATAACTGCTTGTAGCGTAGAAGCGGACTATGTTATTTCAGAATAACATCAGTTATTCTGAAATAACACTGCTGTGTAGACATAGCCCAAGGTGCTACAAGGCTCCTCGTTTTTACAAAATAACCAATTATTGTTTATATGCAGATTACTATTTTTATTCATTAAAATTTTATCTTTGAAATGTAGCAAAAGATAGCATTGCAGATGTGATTAGAAAGTGAAGCAGGTTCAATATCTGAGGTTTCTTGTTCTGGTAATGGAAATTCACAGTAATTTCTGTTCATCTTCTGTATCAAAAACATACCTGAGTGGTAGTACCTTTTAATCAGGAACCATTATTGGAGAAGCTCAGAGTATTTAATTCAGGAATCCTGTGTGAAGTTAAGTTATTTGAGGACCCTCAGACTTATTTAATAGCAACAGAGTTTATGTAAAAATAAAACAATTCTTTTTTTAACAATGCAAAGGCAGAAATTATCAGAAGAGCTAAACTGAAATTTACCATTTTATAATTTAAATAAGATTGGAGGAAGCTAGGTAGTGAGTTATCTAATGTTTCAACCAACCACATTTGTTATCTATGGTACTTGAATGTGAGGAACAGTAATGACCTATTTCACTCTTCTCAGGAAATGGCAATTTTTCTGACAAGTAACGTGACAACTTAAAACAGATTTAAAGCTTTTCCTAAAATGAGACATTATCCTGTAAAACTGATAAAAACACCATGTAAATATTCAAGATTGTCAACTCCAAGTCTGTTAAACAATCAGAAGTCAGACCTAGAAATTACGAGATTTTAAAAGAATATTAAACATAGGTTATTTTTCTTTGCCTTCTGGTTTATGAGCCTCAAGGTTACATCTGGGCCAGGTTTTCAAGCTCTTCTCTGAAATCATGAGGGCTAGACACTTTCTTGTTCTCCCACTCCCAAAATGAAAGCTAAGAGTCTCACATAATCACTTGCCTTCCAGGAGCTGTGGCCTTAAGAAAAACACCAAATATAATGAACATAGTGATAAAGAAAATTACAAAAGTTGATGCTAATACGGCAAAAATCCAAAAGGTACAGCAGAGAACAAAAAAAAGTAACTGCCGGGCTGGAATTGGAACAGAATTCAACAGAGCTCAGTAAATCCAATACCCAATCCACCAAAACTCCAAATGGCATGCTAGCATGAAAAGTCTCTGTCTTCCTCCCCAGCCTCCGCCTCACTAGATCTCATTGTAATGTTCACTCTTTGCTTGCAGCCATGCTCAACTTTTTTCAACTCCCTCTTGAGCTGGCTTCCTTCCTACTCACGTCCATTTTACCTTGGCAGGTAACAGAAGGTGCCTTAATGTAGGCAAAATGCCAAGACCCTGCTCTTTCTCATGAGGGAAATTCTGTGTGGTCTGGAAATTTGAGCCAAATTTTGCTCTTAGTTATACTTGTGCAAATCCATTTGGCTTTTTGTTTTCTTACTATGTGTAGTGTCTAAGGACACTGTTTGGACTATAAATACATAAATAATATACAGCTATTCAAAACACGAATGAGATTGTTCCAACAAACTACTGCTAGTTGAAAAATATGAATACATTCCAACTGGTGACAGTAGGCCGGGGGGAGGGTTTGGGGTAGGGAGACTACTTGCCCTGTCTGGTGGCCGGCAAGATGGCGGAGCCCCAGGCCTGTTGGCCACTCTCTTGGTGGTGCAGCTACTCCTAGTGATCTCTCCCCTCAGTATCAAGTCCCTCCTCTCTGTGCCCCTCCCTGTCCATGTTATGGAAAACAATCCCATTCTGTTGGCAGAGCCAAACCCTAACCTTCCTTTAAGTTAGGATAAGAGGAAGCTGCCTACCACAATTTGGTGGTTCTAGCTCTTACCATTTAGGAGGAATTCTTGAACAAACAGATTCGCAGATGGACAGACTGATACACATTCCTAAAATATATAGATAGATTTTTTAAATATTTTCTGTATTTTCAAATATATTGATTTCCATTACAACATAGAATACGAAATGTACAGTGCTCATGTTATATTATTATTTTGGGTTACAGGTATTTGCACTATAAAAAAGATAAAGAAAATATTTTTTTATTTTTTCAAGCCCCTTGCAATCTTTTCATGGTGAAAGTGCCACTTAAAAATGTATATACTACTTTGTCACATAACTGTACTTAAAAACTAATCAATATAAAACTTCAGCTTCTACAAGTCCAGTCCTACTTCTTGTTCGGCCATTTACTCAGACAGACTTGCCCAGGCACTCATTAATGGATCTCAGAGTCATCCTATTGTTTCAGGCCAGTTCCACAAGCCTGCTTACACAGGAAAGTCTTAAAGCTTCATGTACAGATTTGATTCCTGTCAGAAAGGTATGAATAAATTGATTGCTGAATGGCCCACTACATTCCACATCTTAATGACATAAAAAACAAAACAATGGGTATTTAGAAACAATTTGTATCTTCTCTTTCAGCTTCATATAGTATGGACACTCTAAGGCTGTGTCTAGACTGCAGGGTTTTTTCGAAAAAACTAGCCTTTTTTCGAAAAAACTTCACCTGCATCTACACTACAGCCGCGTTCTTTCGAAATTGAATCAAAAGAACGTGGCTTTTCTTTCGACGGCTGCGCTCCTCATTTCACGAGGAAGAACACCTTTTTTCAAAAGTGCTCTTTCGAAAGAAGGCGTTCTTGAATGCAAACAGGGCTTTTTCAAAAGAGAGCATCCAGACTGCCTGGGTGCTCTCTTTCGAAAAGCAGCTCACTTTTTCGAAAGAAGAGGTTGCAGTCTAGATGCTCTTTTTCAAAAGAAGCTTTTTCGAAAGTATGTTTCGAAATAGCCTCTTCCGAAAGAGGCTTGCAGTCTAGACGCAGCCTAAATGACTATTTCTTTCCCCTTTTTTCCCTTCTCCCCCCCCCCCGCCCTATTTATTTAGAAACTGGTCCTTTAATAACTCCATTCAAGAAGTAGGTTGTGCCCAGCTCCTGATACCATCTGCATCTTTGGACAGTCTTTAAGGTGCTGCAAGACTATCGGTTGGTCCTTAAGTTTTCCCAGGTTGTTCACATTCAGGGGAGAGAGAGCTGCCTGCTTCTTGAAAAGCGAGAAGAGGCTTCCCCAGGGCACTTTTGTGGATAGTGGTGCCAGGTGTTTTACATACCAGACCTGCTGCTGGTTCCTAGGCTGCTTCCTCTGCACAGCGCCAGTACCGAGGAGGGCAGGGGAAGCCCCCCCACAGTCAGTGTCAGCGAGAGCCTGGCCCGTGAGGGCGAAGAGCCGGTGTCAGTGTGGAAGGGGGAAGCCTGGCAGGCCACAGCGCAGAGCCAGAGTCGGGGGGAGGACCACAGAGCAGGTGTCTTGGGAGGAGCCCTGCTGTATGGGGGGGGGGGAGGGGGAGGGAACACGAGCCCCCGCAGGTTACAGCGCACAAAAAACCGTTGAAGGCTGGGGCGAGGAGGCGTCCGCCAAGCGGCTGTACCGCGCCTACAACTCCCAGCGTGCAATGCGCTTCGCCCGCCGCGTGGCACGCTGGGAGCTGTAGTGTCGCGCGGCGGGGCGCTCGGCTCTCAATCGCCGCCGCTGACTCTCACCCTCGCCGCTCGCTCGCGCCAGGTCGGGCGGGGAAAGAGAGAGAGAAAGGAGGCGGAGGCCGACGCACGCGCGCGCGCGCGCGAGGGGTGGCGGTTGGGCCGGGGCTCGCTCGCGCTCTGGGCGGAGGCCGGTCCGGCTGGGGCGGCTGCGCAGTCGGCGCCGCTGGGCTGGAGACAGTTAACCGTCGCGGTCGGCCTCTGGTCAGTTCCGTGTTCACACGCCCACCGCGGGGAGTGAGAGTGAAGCGGAGCGCCAGGCGCAGCCCGGCCGCCAGCAGGGAGCCTTCCCCCGGCCCCAGCCCGCCGAACGGGGTTCCCTCAGGCCCCCAGCAGGGAAGCTGTCCCCTTCCCCCTCCTCAGACACGCAGCAGTGGGGGGTGCTGCCCCCAGTCCGCAGAGAAGCTCTCAAGCCCCCTTCTCCTCCGAGCGGGGCGCCACAACGGGGTGCTGCCCCCTCCACAGACGGGGTGTACCTGCCCCGCATCGGGGGTGCTGCCCCCTCCCTACTTATAACAGGGGCTCTCCTGCCCAGCTATAGGGCTACTGCTCCAGCCTCCCTCCCCTACTTAACAGGGGTGCCCTCCCCCCGTTCCCCCCGGCAGGGGGTGTTCTCCCCCTCACCCCCGAGCATTAGGGAGTCTGATTCCCCCCACCTCGCCGTCCAGGAGCCTTTCCCCCTCCCTGGGTCTCCCCCTGCGGGATGTTCTCCAGAAGGAGCCATGCCGACGTCAAGAAATCTACACAGAAAGCTCTGGACCCAAAGAAGGACGTCCTGACCCGCCTCAAGCACCTCAAAGCGCTGCTGGGTGAGTCGGAGTAGGGGTGGGGGGGTAGCAGACAGGGTGCACCATGCGTGCTTTCAATTCAAGGACTCTGTGGGGAGTGAGGAACTATCACTTGGCTTGCTAACTACTTTCCCCCCTCCCCACTGGATTATTCCTCCTCCCCACTGAAGGACTGGGCCCTGCTGGGTGCTGAGTGGTGTATCCTGGGAGCAAGCACCAATAAAAGGAGAACGAAAGGTGCCACACCAGCTCTGGATCTGTCACTTCCTGCTATTCAGTGAATGAGTACAAGGCTCCGTTTCAGGGCATGGCTCTTACAAGCCAAGGGATTGCTAGTCCCAGGCTCTGAGGACACCCTTGCAAACCATTTCTGATTGATTTATTTCTGTTATGGTGGCACGTAAAGGCCCTAAAAAGGTACCCATCTTGTTAAAGGCACTCAAGGTACATGTAACAAAAAGACTATTCCTGCCTGGTTTGTATAGCATGAAGATGAAAGAAGATTCATGGACACATCAGTCTCTCAACACAAGAGGGCGTTAGATTTAAAAACTGCCTTGAAATCTTTTTCTTTCCTGCTACAACCCCCAAAGGGAACTGTTTCCCTTGGAGTGTGCCAGCGTTTTCAGAGAATGGAGAAACAAAAGCAGTTTTCTTTCTCAGTTTTGTTTTTGTGGTTTCAAAAAAATTACCTGGGGAGTATTTTCATGAGTTAATTAATGAGAATTATTTTTGTGTTATTCCTCATTGTAACCATAGTATATAATCATTGAGGAAACACTTTCTTTTCAAAACAAAATCCATTGATTAGAGATGTTAAATATCAATTATCTAAATAGTTGATTAACCTCTTGAACTCTTATCGGTTACTTGGCTATTCTATAGTCTCCATGGATGGGGCCAGCAGCCAGTGAGCTCCTGCCCCAATCCTAAAGAGCCCCCTGCTGCTCCACACTGCTGCTTCTATGTCAGAGGCAGCAGCATGGGGTGTCAGGCAGGAGCCCGTCCACGAGGGAAGCCAGTTTAAGAACCAGTTCCCCTTGTGGACCAGTTGCCTGTCTCCCCATGCTGCTGCCTCTGATACAGAAGCAGCATCACTGGGTCTAGGGTGAGATCTGAGCTCCCAGATCCGGTGCAAGCCGGAACTGAGCTGGGTTGCCTGCCTGTCTGCCCGCCCGGCTCCTAATACACTTTAACTGCAGAGTCACAGCAGGGGTAGGTCCCAGACCTGGCACAAGCTGGGACTGATCTGAGCTGCTGGCCAGCCTGCTAAAAAATTTCCTGGCAAGCGGGGGGCGGGAGGGGGAGCGGGGATGCATGTAGGCTATAGCATTAACCAATAAGCTTTTGCTTATAGATTAATCGAGTACATTACATCCCTACCACTAACTAGTGTGTACTGAGATTTAGGGCAAAACTTAAGCAAGGGGATAGTTCTCTCCATCCCACTTTCTGTTTAATTATAAATGTTGCAGCTAATACTGTTACGATTAAACTCTTGTATATAAATTTAAGCAAATATCTTTACCTCTTACCCTAATAGAATTTATGGCTGCTTTATAAATTCAAACTTCAGGATATCTTTACTGTAGTCCTAAATTATTAGTAGGAAAGGACACAATAGGCTGGGTGAAATTATTCAGGATGTTCCATGAAGCTATAATCTTGCTATATTAAGTGAATTATACATTTCAAATCACTTTAGTGAAAATTTGATCGACTGTTTTAGTCTTACACTAAATTAAAACACGTTTACATAGTACTCACAGTTTAGGTGGAGACTAACAGAACGATGGAGTAAATAAAACTTTCAGACTTCTTAATATTACCTTAATCTTGATTTTATATTCGTAGAATATGTATTTGGTAGCCCACATTAAGGGTTAAACTCACTATAATCTATTAAAATATAACAAATATGCAAGCAGTTCAGGTTTGCTGCCAAAGTTTTAAAAAGAAATTCAAACCACTGAACTGGTGGCTAAGCACCTGGAGCTAGAGCTTGCTGAAGTGCTAAAACAAGCTTCTGACAGCAGTAACCTCTTTTTGTATGTGCAGAGAGAAGTTTTTCTTGATTTCCATTTATTAAATTAATTTATTTTAGTAGCTAGTTCATTCAAAGTTGAGACACCAGTTGCGTGAGGGAAAAGTAGAAAAGCTTGTTTCCCTCTTCCAAGCTATTATTTATAAAGATTGTGGGAGTGGGGGAGGGGTGCAAGGGGGGGGGGTGCATTGGGGTGTGTGTGATGTGATGTGATGGTGGTGAGATCTACTAGTTCTAAAATCCTGAAGGATCTGATCACCAGAAACAATTAGTTCAGTTCACTATAGATAATATTTGTGTAATAAATCAGTTAACTTTAAGTGCAAAATATATTTTGATAAATTTGTTTGTGTGTATATATTTGTATTTATATCTCTTTAAGATACTTTTAATAATGAACCAATTTTAGAATACTGTTTTGTGCATTTTAATTGCTTTCCAATTTTATTTCCAAGTCTAGGTTGACACAAATCATGAACAAAAAATTAATAATCTTGTAAATGTCATTCTCCATTTAACATAAAATATAAAAATTTATAATCTGAATAAATGTGCATTAAGATGTACAATTTATAGATGTACAGTTTTGGTTATCAAAATTCCAAATTTAAACATGTTTTAATAGTTACAGTAACCAATGAAAATCAACTTTCTTTAGGAAAATAACTATAAATATAAACTGGACAAAAAAAAAAAAGTTCTACCAGACTGTTTTTTGGGTTTTTTTTCAGTGTACCTGCACAGATTAACTCGGCTACCTCGTAAAGCTTATAAATATAGAGTAAGATTGAAATCATTTATATAAATGAACATTTCCTGCTTGCTGACTTAAATCATTGTGTAAATCACTTTGAGGTAAATACATCTACTCTGGACAATAAGCCCAACATTTTTTCTTCCTAGTCACTTAAAATCCAAACCAGTCTTTGCGTGGTTAATTTCTTGTTATATCATAACAGTTGTATGGAATCCATCTATTCTACATAAATGTCCATAATAAAAGGCACTACAGAAAAAATGTTTACAGTCCATTGATTATTTCCTGGTGACCTCAGTTCTCCAAAATAAAAGATTTTGTCCGAATACAGTGATATTTTCTGTGTGCTCTGAATATGTTCTGTTTATCAATATTTAGAGAGTTGGAAATATTAAAAATAAGATAAATCAGAGTAGCCAAATTAGTGTAAATGTTTTGTTTGCTTAGTCATTCTTTGATTATTCAGTTCTTACTCAGCCAAGAACATGAAAACATTCATCTTGGTTCATAAGATAAGGAGATGACATTATTACAGGGGCACTAGTTACCCTTTATATCTGGCTAAATAACTTAACATGTGACTTAAACTTTATATTTAATAAAAAAATAAAAGTTTATGCAATTTTTAAAACAATGACAGTTGCTAAGAGTAAACTATATTGTTAATCACAAAATCCAAACATAAAGCAAAGAAAATAATAGTTAAGAATCAATCACACACACACACACACACACACACACACACACACACACACACACACACAAAATTACTGCCTAGATAAGTGCATATCACACACACACACACACACACACACACACACACACACACACACACACACACACACAAAATTACTGCCTAGATAAGTGCATTCCCTTTCTCTCTTTCACATAAAGAAATTTCATCACAGCCCATTGCTACCTGCAACCCATGGATTGCTGGGCTTCTTAGATGTTTTTTCAATTTTGATTTCAGTAGTTTTCTTTCAAGGGCTAGTTCTAAACGTGAACTATTGATTACTATTTTATCAATTGGCATTTGAATTTTGTTTTTGTAAAATACTTACATTTGTGTTCTGGGAATAATTTTGACCATTGTTTTAATATTAAGGTACAAACCTTTAGTGATTAGTAAAATTATGTGGATATTTGAACTTGCATTAGAACCAGGTTAACATGTGTCATTAATCTCAAATATAAAATTATTTTGAGGGAATGTGAAGAAGTAATTTTAGCTAGAATGAATTTAATGTATTTTTATATTAATAAACACTTCCTTATTGTGTTAGTGTAAGAATTGAGGTTCTTAATTTTTAATTTCCAAGGTTTAGTTTAGGGATGTCAATGTTGAGTTGACTATATCAGAGGCAGCAAGATGGGGTAGCAGGAGCTCCCGCCTGGAACCACAAGAGTGGGGCCAGAGTGCACTAGATGCCGTCCCCACCCGTGAAGACTATTGAATACTTGTGTAACCAATCAGAATACATGCGGTTACATGACTGTTCAATTATCCGATTTCTAACATCCCTAATTTGGTTTTTGTAAATTGTGATAAGAAACTGAATTATTTAACAGTCTTAAACGTTGTTTGAAACAAAGTCACTGGGTTTTCTTTTTTGTTATTGTAAAGGCTTTGAAATTTCATAGTGTCTGTTTTGTTTTAGACCTTTACTTTTGTTTTTAGTTTTTTCATTTATTTACACAATAGGAAATGTAAAGGAGTGGGATGGAATGGATCACCAGATTGAGAGCTGAAAATTGTTCCTTCAAAAACTTGTTTCATTTGATACACACCTGACAAGATACTGTACATTTATGTTTTGGTAATTTTGCTACCTCACGGATGTGCTATATAACCTAACTTCATTTCAAATATTAGTTGTTAGCAAATAGTCAGACCCAAAACTAGAACCCACATAAAGCTAAAGCATCCTAGTCAAGCCACTGTGCTTCTGTCCCCTGGTTACACTATCTGAAAAATATGGCTTATGATGATGCTTTCCAGTTAGCTAGGATTTTTTCATTTGTAGATCTTAAGTACTTTATAAAGTTGAATAAGAATTATCATCCCTATTTTATGTTTGGCCACAGTACAGAAACTTGAGCCCATTTTATATTAGAGAGTGCACTTTGTGGCTAAGATTTAGTTCTGTCAACTCAGAGATCAGTGGTCTGTTCTCAGCATGGCCTTAAACTTCTGTATATCCTTTGGCAACTTACTTAAGCCCTGATAAACAAAGATACCAGACTTCTAAACCCCAGACTCTTAAGTGCCTCATGCTCTGATTTAGATGCTTAAGATCTGGGTTTAGACTCCTTGATGATTCTCTAAACTCATGCTGAACCCTTGTGGGTGTCTCAACTCTTCCAGAGCCTAAGGCTATGGCTATAGTAGCGCTTATATCAGCAACATTTTTGTTGCTCAGAAATGTGAAAAAAACAGCCTGAGTGACACAAGTTTTGCCAGCTTGAGCACTGATGTGAACATCACTATGTCCATAGGAGACATTCTTCATCTGACATAGCTCAGTGAGTGGCGTTACCAGATTTTTATGATGTCCCCTAGGCATGACGCAAGCGATCAAGCTGTATCGGTGCAGCTGTGTTGCTGTAATCTTATTAGTGTAGATGTGACCTAATCTTTCAAGTTAAAATTTCCTTAGACACTTGTCTGCCTCCAGTCATGTGCACTTGTGCTTTAGGGATGTAATAGTGTAGTCAATTAACCGATAAGCAAAAGTTTATAGGTTAATGCTGTAGACTGTGCATCTCTTCCCTCCCCACCCGCTAGTACATTTTTAGCAGACAGGCCAGTTCAGTCCTGGTTTGCGCAGGGTCTGGGACCTACCCCTGCTGCAGTTCTGCGTTTAAAGTGTATTAGGAGCCAGGCAGGCAAGCAGCCTGATTCAGTTCCGGCTTGTGCCAGGTCCAGGACCTCAACCGCCTACCCCTGGACAGGGGCTGCTGTTACCCTGAGCTGCTGCCTCTGTATCAGAGGTAGCAGCTCAGGGCCACAGGCAGCCTGTCTATGAGTAGGGTTGCCAAATGGCTGAAACAAAAATACCGAACTCCTCCCCCCCCCCCCCCCCACCCACACACACAAAAACAAAAAAAAACCACCAGAAAAAATTTTGTTGAAGGAAAAAAAAAAGGGGGGGGAGGGGACCAAAGTTGTTGAGCCAAAAAAAAAAAAAGACTCCAAGGACCTGGATCACTACTGCTAGGGGTTATCAGGTTGTAATTTAAAAAAAAACAACCCCTGGACACTCTTCATGGGGGGGTGGGGGGGAGAACGGGGCTGGCCGGGAGAGATGAGAGGGCCAAAAGGAAGCAGGGTGGTCATGAGGGGTTGGGTGGAACGGGGCTGGCCGCGGGATATTGGGAGGGAGCAGGGCTGGCCAGGAGTAAGCGGGGGCGGGAAGCACAGCTGGGGTGGATCGGGGGCCAGGAGGGTGGCCGGGAGGAAGGGTGGGCAGGATGCAGAGCTGGCTGGGGGGGTGCAGCAGCGCTGGCCGGGGGAGATCAGGAAGAGGAGCCGGCTGGCGGGAAGCAGAGCTGGGGGGCGGTGCAGGGGGGCTGGTCGGGGAAGATCAGGAGGGGAAGTGGGGGAGAACAGGCTGGCTGGGAAGCGGGGGGAGGGTGAGCAAATCGGCCGGCGGGGAGTGGGACTGACCCAGGCACTTGCTGCCTGTCCCGCGCAGGCTCCAGGTGACGCATGAGCGAGGAGGAGGCTTCACCTCCTCCATACATGCAACCGACTGAGGGCTCCCGGTGCCAATCGCGGCCCCGCCTCCTAGCTGGGACTCCCAGTCGCTCCCCACGCCAGGCTTCCTTCCAGTGCGCAGCCGGAAAAATCAGAGAATACCGGACATTTCACATGTCCTGTAGTTTCTGATTTTTTTTAACCGGACAGAAAGCGCAAATACCGGACTGTTCAGTAGAATACTGGACACCTGGCAATACTATCTGTAAGGGAAGCTAGTATTTAAACTGACTCCCCTCACAGAGCAGGGAGGTGGGGGGAGCCCCGCGCAGCCACCGGCAACAGGATGGCTGGGGAAACCCAGCCGCCGGCCTGCAAGCGGGGGCAGAGGAGAGGGGGTAAGGCATCCGGAGCAGGGGAGTCAGGGGGAACAGCGCGGCGAACCCTCTGCCGCTTTGCAGGGAGGCGGGGGAAGCCCCACGCAGGCTGGGGAAATCGTGTTATTTCGGGGACGGTTGTGTAACTCAAAAAACGTTCCCTAAAAAAAAAATCATGCTATTGCGAAAATGTGTTAAGTGGGCACCTGTTAAATGAGGAATTACAGTACCAAATAGGAATTGGGGTCAGAATCAAGCAGCAGTCTGAGGCTGGAGATTAGAGGTAATAGGAGTCAGGAGGTACGAGTTATGGTCAGGCGGTGATCAGCAATCAGGGTGCAAGCTGCGGTCTGGAGTTTCAGCAATCCCAAGGTCTATGTTGTTGCCCAGATGGCTTCTGGGGGCATCTTCCAAAGTTAAATAGGATGATTGGTCTGTCAGAGGGCCACAGAGTACTGTAACTGTGGATCCATTGGATACTATTTCCTGTGGCTTTTATTCTCCACTATGCTCCCTGGCTGTGGCTCAGCTGCCTCAGGTTGGTAGAGCTGGTTTTTAGTACCCACATCCTTTCAGGAATAGAGAATGAACTTGTTGCTTTTATCCACAAGAAATATAATTAGAAACTTCTTGGATTCTGTAGGATATAAATTTTGTTTTTTAGAGCATTTGTTTTTAATGTGGTATGGAGAAAGTAGAAATGGGACATGAATAGCTAATTTCTATCAGTAGAGATAAGTTTGCAAATTAATGGCATATCCTGGGCTTACCATTAAGTAACCAAGGGTAGTTACAATTTTGTTTCTATTATGCAACAGTAGACAATGCTGTTATTCCTGAATTTTAGAATTGAGTGTATACTATATAAAACTATACAAACTCCCTGCTATTAATGGTGAGTATTTCAGTTCAATTGATTTTATCATCTTTTAAGAATTCTCTCGTGTTAAGGTTTGTGATTATAACATGTATTTTAAAGAGGATTTTATATTAGAAACATTGGGATGCATTTTCAGTAATGAACATTGAGTTTCTTATGTTTTAGGAAATAATGAAAAACTTCCAGAATTGTTTAACATACTGGCGGTGGGGGAGTAGGAATGGCAATGGGTTGAATCACTGGTGATTTAGGGAGGACTTTGGCCAGTAGATAGAATCAACTGCCTTTATTTGAGAAGATTTAGAATTATGAACTTTTAACAGAAAAAGCCAGAAAGTAGAAAGACCCTTCTAGAAGATGAGTGGGGTGTCTGATTGCATGGTTCTATCTAAAGCTTGCACGTTTACCTTATATTTTAGTTTTTAAATGGTTGAATTCAGTAGGTGTCCATTTCGCATTGTAAATCTGAAAGATGCTGATAAATAATACAGATGGTAATTACTATTTATATATCATATGTCAGTTAAATTCATGGACTACTAATGCTTTAAAGTTGAGGGAGTGGTAGTAAAGGATGAATGGTTTGAAGTAATAAACAATTTATGGAATGTTTTCAAAAGTTAAGTAACAAGAAGATAGATACTCAGATTAAGAAAAGTGCAGTAAATCTATTGATCTTTGCATTCTTGAAAATCAAGAGTGAAGTTTCATTCAGTATTGAAGTTGAAACAGAGAACATTGAGCTTGATTTTTCAGGTGCAGTGTCTGATGCCTTCACTGAAATTTTGTGTGTATGTTCGATGTCTCCTAGCAATTTTTACTCTTCATATCAATTTATTTGAGAAGCAGTCTCTGATCATCTTTGATGCCCAAAAATGACAAAGGTTGAATCTGTGATAATCATAGCAACTACTACTAAAAACCAGGTCTTTAAATAAAGAGTAAACCAAACTGAACAGGAAAATGGACAGAACTGCAGAAGAAATCTCCAAAGTTTAAAAAATACTGTTGACAATGCTGCTGCTGCTTCCTTTGTTTAAGAAAGCTTCACAAGAAAGATATGGAAGCCCCCATCTTCCCTGGAGCTTCCAACTCATGTTGACACGAAAAGGCAAGATTGAGGTCAGAAATTCTACCATTAGACATCCTGATGTACAGTAAACTTCCGATAATCCGGCACCTTTAGGACCCAAGGGGTGCCGGATTATCAGATATGCGGGACTATCAGAAGGGGGGGCTATGAGGGGTCTGGAGTGGGGTGGGAGGGGATGCCACCCTAAACCCCTCATAGCCCCCCTTTATGATAGTCCGGCTCTGCCCCAGGCGTCCCTGATTCAGCCGCTGCTGGTCAGTTTCAGCAGCAGCTGAATCGGGGATGCCTGCAATAGAGCAGCTGGGGTGCTGCTGGGTTGGTCCCACAGCGCCAAGGGGCGGCGCTACGGCACCAACCCAGCAGCACCCCAGCTGCTTTTGGGGACGCCTGGGACAGAGCAGCTGGGGTACTGCCCGGTTGGTCCTGTAGCGCTGCCCCTTGGGGCTGCAGGACCAACCCAGCAGCACCCCAGGTGCTCTTGGGGACGCCTGGGGCAGAGCAGCTGGAGTGCTGCCGGGTTGGTCCCGCAGCGCCAAAGGATGGTGCTGTGGGACCAACCCGGCTGGACCCCAGCTGCTCTGCCCCAGGGGTCCCCAATTCAGCCGCTGCTGAAACAGATCAGCGGCTGATTCCAGGAAGCCCCGGGCAGAGCTGCTCTGCCTGGGGCTTCCTGGAATCAGCCGCTGATCTGTTTCAGCAGCGGCTGACTTGGGGACCCCTGGGGCAGAGCAGCTGGAGTCCTGCCGGGTTATCCCGCAGCGCCAAGGGGCGGGGCTACGGGACCAACCCCGCAGCACCCCAGCTGCTCTGCCCCAGGCGTCTGGATTCAACCTGTTGGTGAAACTGACGCTGCTGGTGCCGGACCATCAGGAGTCCCGGAGCATTGGATGCGAACTAATGGAGTTTTACTGTATGTGGCTCACTGTGTATTCATTTCTTTTTTTGCACTTGTCGCCAACTGAGAGCTCCATTCAGAAGTGTAATATTCACATATGTTGGTAGAATCTATCTCTATATTCCTCTTATTGCTATGTGGAGGAGGACAGACATGATTTTTCAGTAGACAATTAAATAAGGAAATTCAGAGATCTATACACATGGCTGTTCAAAATTTTTTAAGTGTATCATTTTGCACCACAACCAACAACTTATGCACAGAATTTTACCAGAAACTTAATTATACTGGTACTAGCTGCCACTGGCACATTAAAGAGTGTGCTGCTGCTGAGTGCCCCTTTGACCTCTTATCATTCAAAGTGGCAGATTGTTTCTTTGTTTTCTGCAAGAGAATTTTAGAAACAAAATAGGTTGGAAGGAAACGGATGTAGCCAAAAAAACATATGGTTATCTCAGAATAACAATAATAATTGTGAGTGGTTATCTGCCCTCTTGTTAATTAGTTTATCTTTTGATTAGGCATTTCACTACTTACTCCCCCATGAAAGTGAGGATGGAGAAAGGCTGTTCTTAGTAGTGACAGATGGCAGAACAAGGAGCAATGGTGGGAGAGGTCCAGGTTGGATATTAGGAAAAACTATTTCACTAGGAGGGTAGTGAAGCACTGGAATGGGTTACTTAGGGAAGTAGTGGAGTCTCCATCCCTAGAGGTGTTTAAGTCTCGGCTTGACAAAGCCCTGGCCGGGTTGATTTAGTTGGTCCTGCCTAGAGCAGGGGGCTGGACTTGATGACCTTCTGAGGTCTCTTCCAGCTCTATGATTCTAAGTGCTGATAAGGCAGGGCACAGGTAGGCTCTGGGTGGGAGGCACTTACCTAAGTGGCTCCCAGCCAGCAGTTCTGCAGACTCCATTCCTGTGGGCTGTTCCATATGACTTGCTCCAGCACAGGGAGGGAGGGAGAGAGGAGGCCTCATTCGCTGCCCTTGCCTTCAGGAAAATTTCTCAGCTCCTGTTGGCCGGAAACTGGCCAATGGGAGTTTGGGGATTTTGCTAGGGGGAGAGGACAGCGTGCCAAGCTTTTTCCTCACTGCCCAACATGCAGAGCAATTAGCAGCCTGCTATTTAAAGCATCTGCTCCTATTCTGTAGTAAGGGTGTTGGCAAGGTGGCCATAGGCCAAGTCTGGCGGCTTGGGGGGCAGGATCTGGCCCTCTAGCCTCCTCCTGCCCACTTCTGCTCTAGGTCATCATCTAAATCGTTGATGAAGATATTGAACAGAACAGGTCACAAAACAGGTCCCACTTCTTATGCCCTTCTAGCATGACTGTGAACCATTAATAATTACTCCTTGTTAATGGTTATCCAGCCAGTTATGCACCCACCTTGTAGTAGCCCTATCTAAGTTGTATTTGCCTAGTTTATTGATTAAAAAAAGGTCATGTGAGACTGTATCAGGTGCTTTACTAAAGTCTAGGTATACCATGTCCACCGCTTCTCCCTTATCCACAAGGCTTGTTATCGTATCAGAGAAATCTGTCAGATTGGTTTGACATGATATGTTTTTTACAAATCCATTCTGGCTGTTGCCTATCACCTTACTATCCTCCAGATGTTTGCAGATGAATTCCTTAATTACTGTATATGCTCCATTATCTTACCTGGCACATAAGTTAATCTAACTGGTCTGTAGTTTTCTGGGTGGTTCTTCTTTCCCTTTTTATAGATGGACACTATATTTGCCCTTTTCAAAGATGATAGTTAAAGGCTCAGATACCTACTCTATCAGCTCCTTGTGTATTCTAAGATGCATTTCATCAGGCCCTGGTGACTTTAAGACATCTAACTTTTCTGAGTAATTTTTAACTAGTTCTTTTTTTGTTTTAACTTATAAACCTAACCCATTTCCACTAGCATTCACCATGTTAGGCATCCGTCACCATCAAACTTCTTGGTGAAAACAAGTCAAACTCTGCCATTTCTGAGTTTCCTGTTATTATTTCTCCCTCTTCACTTTGCAATGGCATACCCTGTCTTTGGTCTTTCTCTTACTTCTAATATATGTTATTTGTAGAATGTTTTCATGTTACCTTTTATATCTCTAGATAGATTGAGCTCGTTTTGTGAGTTTGCCTTTCTAACCTTGCCCCTGCATGCTTGTGTTGTTTGCTTATATTTATCCTTTGTAATTTGACCTAGTTTCCACTTTTTATATGACTTCTTTTTGATTTTTAGATCATGTAAGATATCCTGGTAAGCCAAGGTGATCTCTTGTTATGCTTTCTATCTTTCCTATGCAATGAAATAGTTTGCTTTTGGGCCCTTAATGATGTCCCTTTGAAAAACTGCCAACTCTCTTCAGTTGGTTTTCCTCTTTTAGTCTTGCTTCCCATGGGACCTTACCTACTACTGCTGTGAGTTTATTAAAATCTGCTTTCCTGGAATCCAATATTTCTATTCTGCTGTTCTCCCTTCTACCATTCCTTAGAATCATGAACTCTGATTTCATGATCACTTTCATTCAAGCTGTCTTCTACTTTCATGTTTTCAACTCCTCTGTGTTTGTCAAAATCAAATCTAGAACAGTTTTCCCCAATAGCTTTTTCAACATTCTCATATAAAAAGCTTGTCTCCAATGCAGTCCAATAACCTATTGGATAATCTGTGACCTCCTGTGTTAGTTTCCTAACATATGTCTGGATAGTTGAAGTCCCGTATCACCACCAAATCCTGTGCTTTGGATGATTTTGTTAGTTGTTTAAAAAAGCCTAATCGATGTCTTCTGCATGGTTAGGTGGTCTGTAGTAGACCCCTAGTGTGACATTGCCCTTTTTTTTACCCCCTTTAACCTAACCCAGAGACTCAACAAGTCTGTTTCCTTATGTCCATTTCCAAGTGTATGCATTTTCAATATGTGAGGCAACACCTCCTCCCCTTTTTCCTGCCTATGCTTCCTGAGCAAGCTGTACTCTTCTATACCAATATTCCAAATGTGTGTATTATCCCACCAAATGTTTGTGATATCAACTGTGCCATAGTTGTGTTTATTTATTAGCACTTTTAAGTTCTTCTTGTTTATTTCTCATACTTCCTGCATTTGTTCACAGGCATCTAAGATACTGACTTGGTTTTGCCCCCCAGTTCTGCCTTGTCCCTCCTTTATCTCTGCTGTTTTAGCTCATGATCCCTTCCATTTCTGTCCCATCTCCCAGGTCTCCATGTTTTTCACTTCTCTGTGGGCTTTGGTCACCTGGTCCCATTGAACCTAGTTTAAAGCCCTCCTCACTAGGGTAGCCAGTCTGTATCCAAATACTCTCTTCCCCTTCCTTGAAAAGTGAGCCCCATCCCTGCTTGGCAGTCCTCCTTCTTGGAACAGCATCTCGTGGTCAAGGAAGCCAGATCCCTCCTGGCAACACATCTTCACAGCCAGGCATTCACCTCCAGGATGCACCTGTGTCTGCCTAGGCCCCTACCTTTGACAGGAAGGACTGAAGAGAATACCTCCTGTACTCCCAGAGCCCTGTAGTCACTCTTGGTCACACTTTGCAGTATCATTAGTGCCCACATGGATGAGTAGTATGGGGTAGTAGCCAGTGTCGGCTAATCCTCGACAGTCGCTCCGTAACTTCTTAGATACGGGCACCTGGCAGGCAGCATACTTCCCAAGTTGTCATGTCAGGGTGGCAGATGAGTGCCTCCATCCCCCCTCAGAAGAGAGTCTCCAACCACCACTACCCTACGTTTCTTCCTCGCAGTGGTGGCTGCTGACATTCCAGCCTTGGGGGTACAAGACTTCTCTTCTGCCTGAGCGGGTGATTCCTTGTCTCCCGTATCCAGAACAGTATAATGGTTCTCCATAATGTCCATAATTTGTATGTGCTATCAGTGCAGTTTAATTTGAAATTATTTTTGCACATGTAGCTGGCCTGTCAGAAACCTTTTTGACTCTGTTTGTTTACCACAAATATATGTACAAGTGTGAGGGTCTGGATCACTGCTGTTGTTGTCGGTTGTTTTGTTTTGTTTTGTTTTGTTTTTGGTAAATAAGACAAAACTTGTGCTTGAAGAATTGTGAATGGTTTTGGTGTTTTTTTTTTTTTAAATATCCAATTTTCTTCAGTTCCCTTTGATAAAGGTAAGTGAAAGAATTTAAATATCCATGTTTTGGACATTAGTAGCACAGCATAAATTTAATGTTAAGTATTTTATAGAAAATTAATGTGATAGTTCTATTATTGCTACATCAATAGTGAATTTTTCATGCTAAGATTTTTTTAATTAAGAAAACACTGGCTTCATACTTCTGATGTTTGTAAGTTACATTGTTTTATCTTGTACTTCTCCTTAATTTTCAGATATTGCAGATGGAAGTGACCTGAAGCAATTTTTTGAGATCAATTATTCTCAAATTTATTTTATCTTCTATGAAAACTTCATAACACTGGAAAATAGCTTGAAACAAAAAGGTAATCTGTCCTACTGTTTTGCCAGGATTTTTCATAAACCCCAAGTTCTTATTCAATTTCAAAAGCATTCTAATACAATACAATCTCTAATTGATTTGTGTTCCATATCTTGCTGTATTAATAGTGCTCTACATCAGGGGTGGGCAATAATTTTTTGCAGGGGGCCAACGGGTAGTGGTTGTGGGCTGACACTGTCCCTTGAAAGGGCAGGGCCTCACATGGAAGGGGTGGGCATTCAGTGGAAGGGGCAGTCCCCATTAATATTTATTTCTAAAATATTCCTCACATGACACACAGCTCAGAGTGGAAAAACAAATTGCTGACAAATCTTCGAAACTTCTGTAAATGCCTGACTCCACAGTGAACTTTTCAACTCATTGCTTTCCTTCAAATTCTCAATTATATTCTGAGAATCTGGATTTATCTTTAATAAAGGGAAGCTTTGTGGATCCTCGACAGAAGTGTTGCAATTCTTAAGTTATTTTCTAGGCATCTAAAAATTAATGGCAAGGGGGTCCACAAAGCCTGAATTGGACATCTAAACTTCCTGTGCAATGAATGGGAGGAGATAGGCATGGTATCTAAAACAGTCAGCCTGCTAGCTGGGAAACAGTCTAATGGGACATGCAAACAAGGAAAGTGTCATAAATGTCTTCAACAAGTTCAGTGCCAAAGTTTGGGCTACAGGGAGATTATTGTTTCTGTCTGAGACTTAGGTTTTGAATTTGTGCAGATTTAACTAAATCTGTTTAAAAACAATTTAAATCAGTGCTGCTTGTGTGTTGACAAGGCCTTATCAAGAAAGGAAAGGATTAAATAAACTTCAGATGGTTGATTTTAAAAAAACATATTTGCTAAATGTGTATGTTCAAATACATTATTTTCATTAACTGAAACTATTTAAAGATTGCAGTGATGAATTTAATGTGGATTATGTTTATGTACAAAAATCAAGTACACCAAATATTTCCATCTCTTGTTGCAGAAATTCACTTTTGTACAAATGAATAGTTCCTTTGACTTCAGTTAACATGAAGGTTCTTTGGTTGAACTATACGTATGCTTCAAGTTAAGTAGGAAGATACGAGTTTGCGGATTTGGTCTTTTTAGATGTTATTCATTGATAGCTGCTAAATACACTGCAATATGGAGAGATTTCTTTCTACACTGGCTCAAAGCCTTTCAGTTCACTTAAATAAAAAACCCCACATTCTGTTCCTTTTTATATTTTCTTGCAGTTGTAGAACAAAAATGCAATATTTTTTTCTGTATTGCAGGGAATAAATCACAAAGGGAAGAACTGGACTCCATTCTGTTTCTTTTTGAAGTAAGTTATCTTTTTACATTGTTTACTCCATGAGACTTACACATGTTTTTCTTAACTTCTTTGCTCCTTGTGTAGTTATTTATACCTGTACTTAACACAAATCAAAATGTTAGTTGCCAGTCAGTAGAGATTCAGGCCCTTTATTTGGTATCGCTTCTTTTAAATCTAAATGTTCTGAAATAAACTTTGTATTTATGGTACATTAATTAATACCAGGAGCTTGAGTAATATCCAAATCTAAGAAATTCAAAACAAAAATAAAAGCCATTTTTTGTCTTGCAACATTATATGGAGCCTAGTTCTAGACTCTTCTGGTCTTTAATCACTTCTATATATTGTATTCATCAGTTTCTCCCAGTCAGAATAAAGGATTTTTAAAAAAATCTCTTGACTTAAGCCTTTCAGGCTTTCTGATGAATGCTAATGAAAAATATAACTAAAAATCGCATTTAAATTATTTTATACCATAAATATTGTAGAAATATACACTACAATCTGGAGATAAATATTCTGTATGTTAATATATATTGCTGGGGATTCTATATTTAATAGTGTTTTCTCTGTCAGTGCCTTGAATGAGATGATATTTATAGTGTAAAAGTGATGCATTATTTCTAAACATATTATAAATACTTTAACTTTCTGCAGTTAAAAATTCCCTACATACACTTTTCAGCTATTATTTTTTCAAAGCACTGACCACCCTTTATGTTGCAGTAACTATGTCAGACAAGAAGAAAAATAAAATTTAACCGGCCAATCAAAACATCTCATTTTTCTAAGTCTGATGCGTCAGACTATTAAGGGATTGAGCGTTTGCTTGCTCGTAGCAAGATGTGATTTATGGAGATGGAATAGCTGAAAATAAATTAGAATAGCTTTGTAAGATATCCCCTTAAATTTGAGTCATGTTTCCTGTGTACATTTCTATCTTGTCGAACCACCAACAGATGTTTTCCTGCCCTAATTGAAGAAATGCAAGCTGAAAAGAAAATTGTGGGGAGCACAGACTTGCTACACATTTCTGAAGTTCCTATCATCTCAGTATTTGGAATTCCACATTGTGTCTTAGGCCTTCTCTATAACAGAAAAACTTATCATGCTCAGTAATATTTGTTCCTCCTTGCTCAATTGAAAGATCAAAACATTCACAGCCAACTAATTCAGTTTTAAGGAACATTTCACACACACTTTTTTTTATTCCTGCCTCAAATATTTCAATGCAGGTTGATAGAGGAGCTCTCTCAGCAATGGCATGGAAGTACCAAGATTAGTGCTATCAGCTCTCCTCCATAACTACCTCAGTTGGTAAACCACCTCCACATCACCTCCCCATTACTAGTGCCCTTCATGGATGCAAAAATGTAGATCCTCATCTGATCTGCATCCTCCAGGCTCAACTCATTATCCAATCTGTGATCCAGATTTTACTTGCACCCACACAGCAAATCTTCTGGGGGTGAGAGGGAAGGAGAGCACAGATGAGTGAGGAGGGGGCAGGAGGGTCATGCAGGGAAGAGGCAGGCAGCATGAAAGCAGAGACTAGGGGTAAGAGGCAGCAGGGACCCAGGGCCATGGCTGCTTAGGTCAGTCCTCACCAGGCAAGAGGGAGGGGTGCCGGGCAGAACTGGCACTTAAATCCTCCTTACAGGAGGAGCTAGGATGAAGTTTGTTGCATCCTTTCCCCGAGGGCAGTGCAGGGACGTGTTCTGGCACCCTGCCTAATGGCTGGGGTGGGGTGAAGGACAGCCTGCACAGGTATCCACTCCACACACTATCCATGGGTATGAAGCGAAATCCCTGGATATGAAGTGGATATCTGCGGTTCTTCACTGAGTGCTTGCTTATGTCCATTCCGTCTAGGTGTGTGTGTGCCCTGTGTACAAGTTCCGGAAGCTTTTTTGCCCTTAGCAGTACCCGTTGAGCCAGCAAGAGAGCCCCCTGGAGTGGCGCTGGCATATAACCCCCTGCTGGCCCTCCACCTCCTCAGTTCCTTCTTTCCACCTGTGACTGTTTTGCAAGTGCACCCTTAGCCTTTCTTGTGTAAATAGTTGTTGTTGGAAGTACTTAACAGTTGATAGTTAGTAGATAGTGTAAATAGATAGTACAGTAAACTTCCAATAATCCAGCACCTTTAGGACCCAGAGGGTGCCAGATTATCAGATATGCCAGACTATTGGTAGGGGGGGCTATGAGGGGTCTGGGATGGGGGGATGCCACCCCAGACCCCTCATAGCCCCCCCTTCCAATAGTCCGGCTCTGCCCCAGGCATCCCTGATTCAGCCGCTGCTGGTCAGTTTCTGCAACGGCTGAATCAGGGACGCCTGTAGCAGAGCAGCTGGAGTGCTGCCGGGTTGGTCCGGTAGCACCGACCCTTGGTGCGGCGAGACCAACCCGGCAGCACCCCAGCTGCTCTTGGGGACGCCTGAGGCAGAGCAGCTGGGGTGCTGCCGGGTTGGTCCCGCAGCGCCGCTCCTCGGCGCTACTGGACCAACCCGGCAGCACCCCAGCTGCTCTGCTCCAGGTGTCCCCAAGTCAGCTGCTGCTGATACTGATCAGCGGCTGACTCCAGGAAGCCCGAGGCAGAGCTGCTCTGCCCCGGGCTTCCTGGAGTCAGCCGCTGGTCAGTTTCAGCAGCGGCTGAATCAGGACGCCTGGGTCAGAGTAGCTGGGGGGCTGCTGGGTTGGTCCCACAGCGCTGAGGTTGTGCCACCCGAACCTGCATTCTCTACACCTCAAGGCCTGGAGGATCAGTGGCTGCAGGATAGGGAGCTCCTCTGCTCCACCCCAGTAAGGAGGGTGCTCATGGAAAGCAGGAAACCCTCTACTAGATACTCCTACCTAGCCAAATGGAAAAGGTTTTCTGTCTGGATCAACCAGAAAGGGGAAGCTCTGGAAAGGGCCCCGGTTCCCCTTATTCTAGACTACCTCCTCGACCTCTGGAGCCAGGAGTTAGTCACCTCATCAATTAGGGTTCACCTGGCGGCCATTGTGGCCTTCCACCAGGGTGAGGGTTGCAGGTCGGTTTTTGTGCATGACATCGTAAAGCGCCTCCTGAAAGAGTTGGACAGGTTATTCCCCCATGTCCAGCAGCCTATACCCCAGTGAGATTTGAACCTGGTACTGCGGGGGCTTATGGGCCCGCAGTTCGAGCCACTGGCTGCCTGTTCTCTCTCCAACCTCTCATGGAAGGTGGTGTTTCTGGTAGCCATTACCTCGGCTAGAAGGGTCTCCGAGCTACAGGCCCTCTCCTCGGAACCACCGTACACGGTGATTTCTAGGGACAAGGTGACGATGCACCCCCACCCAGCTTTCCTCTGTAAGGTAGTTTCTATGTTCCACGTGTCCCGGGAGATTTTCCTACCAGTATTTTACCCTAAGCCGCATGCAGATGAGAGAGAGAGAGAGACCGCTGCACTTGCTGGATGTTAGGAGGGCTCTCGCCTTTTATTTAGACAGGACGTGGTCGTTTCGCAAATCCACTCAACTATTTGTCTCCATAGCAGACAGAATGAAGGGTTCCCTGATCTCATCTCAGTGCCTTCCGTCATGGATCACGTTGTGTATCAGGACCTGTTACAACCTTAGAGGGAAGGTAGCTCCACCTCTCACAGTCCACTCAACCAGGGCTCAGGCATCCTCCATGGCCTTCCTGGCCCAGGTGCTGATCATGGACATATGTAGGGGAGCCACCTGGTCCTTGGTCCATACCTTCGCCAAGCATTACGCCATCACACAGCAGGCTAGTCAGGACGCAGCAGCAGGTCAGGCGGTGCTGCAGTCCATTTTGCTCTAGGTTCCCACCCCACCTCCTTAGGGATTTGCTTGGAATCACCTAGACAGAATGGACATAAGCAAGCACTCGAAGAAGAAAAGATGGTTACTTACCTCATAACTGTTGTTCTTTGAGAGATGTTGCTTATGTCCATTCCTATCCCGCCCACCTCTACCTTTGTCGGAATCTCCAGCAAGAAGGAACAGAGGGAATGGAGGGCAAGCAGGGGTTTATATGCTAGGATATGCTGGTGCCACTCCAAGGGGCTCCTTTGCTGGCCCAACGGGTACTGCTAAGGGCAAAAAAGCTTCCGGAACTTGTGCACAGGGCGCGCACAGACCTAGATGGAATGGACATAAGCAACACATCTCGAAGAACAACAGTTACGAGGTAAGTAATCGTCTTTTATGAAGGGTTCTAGCCAGTTCCCTCCAGAAATGCTCTCAAGCTCTGAGTTTCCCTCTGCTCATGTCCCCAGTTAAGGTGTGCCTACACTGACCGGTAAATAAAAATAAGATATGCAATTTGAGCTACGCAAATTGCATATCTTATTTCGATGCTATTTCGAAATAGCTTATTTCATCATTTGGTGCTGTCTACACAGTGTCAAATTTTGAAATAAAGTGCAATTCCAAAGCATCCCTTACTCCCCATAGAATGAGGTTTACAGGGATGTCAGAATAGCGAGCCCGAAATAACGGCCTTGCCATGAAGATGCAGGATAGCTATTTTGGGATACTCTGGTATCCCAAAATAGCGTTGCAGTGTAGATGTACCCTTAGTGAAACAATTCTCATGCATCAGATGAGAGCAGAGTAGCAGAGGCAGATGAAGGCCTCACCTGAGTAATGCTCATTGGCTGCTACTCTGTGTTTTCTTTCTCTTAGAAAGGTCCCTTCTTCTTCACTGGTGCCTTCCCTTCCCCTTTTTGGTCTTTAGCTAGAAAACCAGCTGTGGTTCATTGGCTGCTGGTGCCATTGTCAGAGGTATGTTATTTCCCTTAGAGAAATGTAGCTGGGGAGGGGTCCAAAATGTGCTGTTATCTCCTCTCCCACTCCCTATTTCTACCCTTCACAGGGCCTGGGGAAGGTACCTAGAGAAAGATCTAACGAATAATTGGATTCTGACACCCCTCTGTGGTGAAGATAACTACTCATAAGTCATTGAAATGAAACAGTTTAAGGCAATGCCAGTGTGGGTGTCTGGCAGAAAGATAACATATCAGCGTACCTAATGTAGATGCACTGGACTGTTTGTGTTTCAACTGGTGCAGAAAATGACTAATTACAAGCAATTCAGCTCTCCAGTGCAGACAGTGTCATCAAGAGCTGAATCTAATTTTTGCTCTTCACAGAAAAAGATTTTTTTTGAACAGCTGTGCAAACTCAAGCTGAGATTTAAATGTCAGCACATATCTATCAGTCTTGCACATCACCTTCTGAAATTGAGACTCTATATTTGGAACTTAGCTGTGTGCAAAGAATGGAGTATACTAGCTGCTAGTTTGTATTGGTGTGTATATATGTGTGTGTGTACACACATGTGGAAGGAAACATCATTTGGAATTCACACAGGGATCAGATTTTTTTTCTTAAATAAAAAGCGATTTAAAAATAGTTACAGTTATGTTGCTAGGCAATTTGTATTTTAACACATCTTTTAACACCTCTTTCTTTCTTTCTAGTGTGAACAAAGCATATGAGGTTTCAGAGGGGTGGCTGTGTTAGTCTGTAACTTTAAACACAATAAGTAACCCTGTGGCACTTTAGAGATTAACAAATAAATTTATATAGGATCATGAGCTTTCATGGGTAAACCCGTTCATCTGATGAAGTAGGTTTTACCCGTGGAAGCTCATGAACCTGTATATTTTTTGTTAGTCTTTAAGGTGCCACAGGACTACTCATTCTTTTTAGAGCATAAGAGGTAAAGGCAAGTGAGGAAAAATGTGAGGATAAACATTACTAACAGGAGGGGGAAAGTGAGTGACTTAATATTCATTTGAAAGTGCATCTCAACTGTTGGTGACAGAGGAAAGAGGAAATTCTGGTTTCTGAATTTTTATAAGGATGACTGGTCTATGCTATATTTATTGTTTGCATCACAGTAGCACTTAAAAGCCCAAATCATGGCTCAGAACCCAGCTGTGCAAGGAACTGTTCAAACACTTAACACAAGACTGCTCTTCATGGATCTTGATAGCTTTAAGACAATGAGGGAGGAAGAAGTTTTGAGGCTTTGGTAGGGTGATCGTTATTTTGGAGTGCAAAAAACCAGTTTTAATGATTAAACAGCTTGAAACAATAGCCTTTGAGATGTGAATTATTGTTCTCAATTTCTGGGATATAGATAAGACTGCAGCTAGCATGGATTAAAACAGTGGTCCACAATGCGGTGCCTGCAGGTACCATGGCGCCCGCCGGGCCATTTCTGTGTGCCTGCTGAGTGATCGGGGCCAGCCCCGCCCCCGGGCGCACAGCGCATGGGTGGTGCCAGACCCTGGGCGCATGGGCGGCACCGGCCCCGGGTGTGCAGCACATGGTTGGTGATGGCCCCAGGCGCGCGGTGGTTAGGTGGCCCCACCCCCGGATGCGCAGCGCAAGGCCTGTGCCGGCCCTGAGCGTGCGGCGTATGGGCGATGCCGGCCCCGGGCACGCAGCACATGGGCGCTGCTGGCTCCTGGGCATGTGGCACAGGTGCTGGCTCCGGGCATGCAGCGCATGGGCAGTGGCAGCCCCGCTCCCGGGCACACGGGACATGGGCTGTTCCGGCCCCGGGCGCGTGGCGTATGGGCGGCTCCACCCCTGGGCGTGCAGCACAGTTGTGGCGCCAGCCCCGGGAGTACGGAGCATGGGTGGCACCAGCTCCGAGCACACAGCGTATGGGTGGCCCCACCCCGAGGTGCATGTGAGGCCCGGCATGTAAGCGGCCCCGCCCCCGGGCACCTGGCAGCCCCAATAGGTTGGGGACCACTGGATTAAAACATTCAAATTTTAAGATCTCCTTTTTCTTGGACTTCAAATGGAGACACATGTGCTTTGCATATTCACTTCAAGAAGGGAAAAGAGGCTAAAATATAGCAGTATACAGTAATCCACAATGTAGGTGGATGGACATGCTGAATTCTGAACAGAAATAAGAGAAAGCCCATAAGTTCATTTGAATGTGGGTTGTGTCACAGGAGGAATTGGGGTGTGACCCATCTGGTCGTGGAATTAAAACACATACTCAAATCAATCTTCTTGGTCAGAACATCCACAAACCATTTGACCTCCTTTGATTTATTTTTTGATGGAACACTCACTGTGTGTGTGTGTGTGTGTGTGTGTGTGTGTGTGTGTGTACGTACACACATAAATACACACACACACACACACCTTGTTAAAAATCCTGTTTGTAGTTCAGGCCTGTGTTCATCAATGTGGGAACTACAATGGCTCAGGTATGGCAGTGCAGCTGTGCCATTGTAGCAACTTGGGATGTGAATGAGTAACTGGTTACCTAGTAAGTATCATCCTTAAAGGGTAATGGTGATACATCCTGCCCATGGCCTATCACAGGTGCAGGGCTGCTGGTTCCTAGTCCATCTGGGCTGGGAGATGGCAGCTGTGGGAGGGGGGCACAGGCATCCCTCCTACTCCTGCTGCTGCTGCTGCTGACTCCCAGACTGAGCTGGAACACCCCTCCCCACCCGGCCCCATTTAATGATTTAACCAGTTAAACTTAATGGGATTTTACATCTCTTATAGCAACATAGTATAGATGCTTTCCAAGGCAATGGAAGTTGGTTTTCTAGCCATGTCTATCTTAGGGGTTAGGTTGGCATGACTCAATTTTGTTGTGAATTTTTTCACAACTAGAACTGCCATACCTATGTTAACCTAACTTTTAAGTGTAGACCAGGCCTAAATCTTAAGAATTGTAGATCCTAAGCCAGACAGGTGGACCCACTGAGGATGACAGAATGAACCTCAATAGCATCTACAGAATCCGTTTCCATTATCAGTTTTCTCTGATCCCATTCCATAAAAGATGGTCCCTCTATTAACTTCCTAAGTATTTAAGATGGACATAGTTGCCACCCTCTGAAGATCTGCAGCTTTGAGTGAAAATTAAAAATGTCGAAACAAGGCTAATGTGGTGAAGACAGGCATCCAATAGTTAAACTGATTTACTTTTATTTCTCTTGTAACTAAAGCTATCCAAACAGTATTAAGTAAAATCCAAGCCCTGAAAAATATTTAAAATTATCCAACTAGGTTAGAGGGTGAGTGCATGGTGGAACCTGGAGTTGGAGAAGCTACTGATGCTGTCCTTAGATCGAGCAGTTAAAAAAGAGCGAGCAAGAAATTACTTGACTTAGTGCAGAGTTCCTGAAGATTTTGGAATAAAATAAATCTCCTCAAAGCAAAGTTTTAATATATATTGAATTTAAAACAGAAGTAATCATTGATGGAGTTCCAAGCCTGGTTTCTCCCTTACTCCCAAAATTGAAAATTGTCATAGTTGCACTACTTACTATCAGCTGAGAGAATCCTAGGTGACTCATACAAGAGGTAAGAACAAAAATAAACTTTTTTTCTGAAGGCATAAAATCAGAGTCTTTGAAGACGTCACTGAAACTTTGAGTCAGGAAATCAACAGAGGAATTAAGGGGGAAAGAATAAAAATGCAAATGTGATTCCTTCACCCCCCTCCCCTCCCCCCCCCCCCCCCCCCCCCCCGGGTAAATGTATTTTACTTATCACAGCAAGATTTTCAGTGTGTGAAACCTAAAGGTAGAAAAGGGGCTTCATTTTCTGTGACTGCCTGAGGAAGAGAGAGCTAAAACGAGAGGAAATGATTCTGAGGAGAACTGAAAGGACTAACAGTGGCTGACTGTCAAGTTAGAGAGAAAATGCTTGTAGGGCCAGGATTTGGCCTTGCATGCAGCAATGAAAGATGAAGTGCTTTCAAAGTAGGGTCTAAATGTGTTTAAAATTCCTTTTTAGGAACATTCAGAATATATAATAGCACATATGCTGTAATGAATTTAGAAAGCTTCTAAGTCCCATTGTTTTTCAATGAGACTTAGGCATGTAAGTGATACAGGCCCAATCTAGACTTTAAAATTAATTCAACCAAGATATGTTGCTTGGGACATTCATACCCTGAGAGTCATAGGTCAGTCTGTAACACACTAGTGTAGACATAGGTAGGTTGACAAAAGAATTCTTCTGTTGACCTAGTTAATGTGTCCCAGACAGACGGATTAACTACATTGATGGGAAGAACTCCTTTTATCTATGTAGGATAAGACTTCACTTTTATCCAGTCTTTAAGAACAGCTGTACCGGGTCAGACCATAGTCTATCTAGCTCAGTGTCCTGTCTTCCAACAGTGGCCAGTGTTGGATGCTTCAGAGGGAATGAACAGAATAGGACAATTATCAAGTGATCCTGTCATCCATTCCCAGCTTGTAGAAGTAAGAGATTTAGGACACTAAAAATTATGGAATTGTATCCCTGACCATCTTGGCCAATAACTATTAATGGAACTACCCTCCATTTGTGTATCTAATTCTTTTTGAACACTGTTCTACTTTTGGCCCTCACAACATCCCTTGGCAAAGAGTTCCACAGGTTGACTATGTGTTGTGTAAAGTAGTACTTCCTTTCTTTGTTTTAAACTTCCAGCCTATTAATTTAATCAGGTGACCTCTGGTTCTTATCCCTTTACGCAACAGAGGGAAAGCTGTGTAAAGGGATAAATAACACTTCCTTATTCACACTCCACGCCATTCATGATTTTCTGTTGTATCCCCTTTTAATCATCTCTTTTCCAGGCTGAACAGTGCCATTCTTTTTTAATATCTCCTCATGTGGATGTTGTTCCATTCATCTAATTATTTTTATTTCCCTTTTCTATATCTTTCCAATTCTAATGACACTGAGAGAAGCAGCATGGAGGTGGTGAAGTAGGGTATGGCCTGGCTCCATGAGGAGCCATGGGGGGGTGGAGGGAATCCCCAAACACCAAGAGGATAGGCGGGGGAAGAGGAGAAGGAGGGCATCTCTAGACACTTTGAGGAGGTGGGGGGAAGGGAATCCCCATGATCTGAGGGGGGTGGCAGAAGGGGAAATTGCTAGGCCCTACAGGATTCTCACAGTGGGTGGGGGGAGAATCTTCATGTGCCTGTATGGAGCAGTGGGGGAGAGAGATTGTGCAGGCCCCTGTAGGCAGGAGGGGTAATTCCCAGACCTTGTAGCAGGGTGTGTGGTGTCGAGGCAATGTCCAGGACCTGTAGCTGCAGGGTGGGAGGGGAATCCTACCTGTAGAATGTGGCCTGGTCAGCAACATGCAGAGCCTACCAAATTTGGTGGCCGTAGCTGTTACAGTTTAGGACAGGGGTGGCCAACCAGTTACAGATGAAGAGCCAAAATAGTGGTGGATGCAGCGCAAAGAGCCTAGGGAAAGAAGTTTTTGAGGAAAAAAAAACCCGCTGCCTCTTTACGAGCTGAATATGGCCCAAGTAGGCTTCTGTCGGCCGCAGCATCAGATCTTGCTGCGCCAAATGGCGCCCTGCCCAGACAAGGAAAAAAGGTCAGAATGGGACCATGAGAAGAGCCGCAGATGTGGGAGCTGCAGCTTTTCATTTGAAGAGCTGCATTTCCTTTGAAGAGTCACTTCTGGTTTAGGAGGAGTTCTCACACAAACAGATGGACAGACAGATATTTCATTTCTAAAATATATATGCATTGTTTTTCATCTGTCAATACTACATCTCATCTGTGGTTTTACTGCCCTTTTGGCCACTTTTGTGAGATCCCTTTGCAGCTCTTTGCAATTGGCTTTGGACTTAATTATCTTGAGTAATTTTTTTTATGGTCTGCAAATTTTGCCACCCTTCTGTTTACCCATTTACCCAGATAATTTATGAATGTCAAACAGGATTCTTCCCCAGTACAGATCGTTGTGTGACATTGCTGTTTACTTCTTTCCGTACTGAAAACTGACTATTATTGCTACCATTTGTTTCCTGCCTTTTAACCAGTTACTGATCTAGAATTCAGAGGGGTAGCCAAGTTAGTCTGTAACTGGAAAAATTTAAACATCAATGAATAGTCTAGCAGCAAAGACTATTAAGCAAAGCAAGCAGCAATGGGCAACCAAGACAAGTGAGTGGGCCACCTGATTTCCAGTGGTGGGAAACCTGTGGCCTGCAGCCCACTGAGATTCGGCCTGCAGCCTGTGCATCCTGTCTCTGCCCCCTTCCTCTATGCCTCTTGTGCACTGGGCTCTGGAGGCTAGTACTTCCTGCTTCTTTCCCTCCCTCCCAGCACTTTTGGAGCACCATGAATCTTCTGATTATTCAAGTGTTGTCCCTCTGAGATCTCCACTTCAGGTATTGGTGTGTCCTTGTGCTGGCGGTCAGAGAACTTTCTTAGCAGGGTATGGTTGTGCCACGTATGCGCAGCAGCTACCTCATGGAACAAGTTGTTTCTTGACCGCATATGCAGCGCAGCTCCCTCCCCTGTTCCCTCTGTGCCTTCCTTGGCAGAAAACACAGTACTTGGCAGTTCAGCACTCCCTCATCTGAAGACAAAGTAATCTCTTTATTATTCATTTCCTTTCTGCCCAGTTCCTTTTCATTACTTGCTCAAAAAACAAAACAAAAAGAGAGAGAACTTTTCTTTTAGAGGATGAAGAGTCATGTTTTCCCTCTTCTCGCTCCTCCCTTTTATTTTTTTCTCAATTTTTCTTTCTTAAAAAAAATCAGAAAGAAAAATTAAATCTTCATTCACTGCCATGCCCAGATATCCGGGCTTCAAGAATTGTCACCTGCAGACACCCCATTCAAGTCTCTGATGGCCACTCGTCTCGTGCTCGTTGCCTTGGGGAGCAACACGTTGCTCTAAAATGCTCTTGCTTGGGAGCAGCAAGAAGGCTCAAACTTGGAGCAACAGAAAACTCCAGCTTAAGATGATCCTTCTTGAGAAATCCCTCCAAAAGAACACCCATCCACAGGCCCTCCAGCTACAGACTCCAAAGACAAGGCTCAAACTTCTACGTCTTCAAAAAATCGAGACTCATCTACCGTAAGCAGGACTCTTGCAGAATGAACATTTCTCCAGTAAAGTTTTTGCCCGTGATTCTGAGCTCTTCCAGGGCTAGCATTGCTGGAAAACCTGGTACCTCTGGCACCGCCTTGGCACAGCTCATGGCACCTAAGAGAGGTGTCTCAGAGCCAGTACTCAAGCCTTCCACATCAGCAACGCCATCACCACTGTGGCTGTTGACATTATCAGCTGCACTGAAGCCCATTTGTGTGGATATGCCACTATCATCAGCATCATCCCCTTCAACACCACTGCATACTTCAGCACTGGTGACTGTGAACCCCTTGGCACCAGCTACTACAACTAGAATGGCACCAAAATATATGATGCCAAAACAGTCCTTGGCACCGACCCACTTTCTCCACTACACCAATATACAAGTTTAAGTACTGCAGTCCCCAGTACTCGGCAACAACTGCTCTTCCATTGGCACTGGTTAACTGTCACCACACTTGCCCATTCTCTCCACACTGGATGATGAAGGCAAAGTAGATGGGCAGGATAGCTGCTTCTCCTCCCAACATTTTTCACCCACCCACAAGAGGCCTCCATGGGAGCAAGGACCTACTAGATCTTCCTATGGTTCACTGCTGCCTCATTGGTGCACCTACCCATGGCCATGCCCATTACCTTCCTACTCTATGCATTGGACACCCTGGGATTCCTGTTCCCCACACAGCCTCATGGCATTACACCCCCTACTCCAGCTAAGACTGTAAATAGGTCTCCTATGCCCCAGGCCACTTCAGAAGTCCCCGAGGAGGAACCCATGGAAGAATATGCAGACTTTTTTTTTTTATTCTGAAGACCACTCACCCCTACACTACTCCTAACCTAACGAGTTTGTAATTCCTCAATCACCTACCCCTATGGATGATCTCAGGCAGTTCCAAGATCTCTTTAAGAGATTAGCATGCGCACAAGAGATTGTGTTGCTTTTCTTGAACTTCTTGTAAATCAAGCTTCTAAAAATTCTTCCACCCATGATGACCACAAAAATATCCCTCCATATGGATGATACTGTTCTAGAGCCAACCGATACCATTTGGCAGAAATCTGTATCAGCTTCCCCTAGCCACAAAAGGGCTGATAAATATTATTTTGTCCTGACAGAGGAAAAGGACTTTCCCACCGTCTTCTAAAATCCCTGGTTGTGGACACTGTAATCCACAGGGCAAAGCTACCCCAGTTTCAGTCCACACTGAATTATAAAAACTGCAAGTATCTTGGCCTTCTAGGCTGCAAAGTCTATTCATTGGCACACTACAACTTCGAGTAGCAAACTATTCAGTTCTCCTTGTAAACTACAACTACTCTTACTATTCCATGCTTCAAGACCTAGTGGAGCATCTCCCTGAGCAAAAGGCTGCTCTAGATATTGCGGACACTGCAGTTCACACAACTGTCACAGCAGTTGTCATGCACATAGCATCCTGGCTTCAAGCCTTGGGAATTCCTAAGGAACTCCAGGTGAAAGCAGAAGACCTCTTCTTTGATAAGTCCCATCTTTTCACTTGTAAAACAGATAAAGTTGTACACACTATGAAGGACTCACAGGCCACCTTGACAAATTAGGCTTTATGCCCCATTTAATAAACGCAAACACTACACCTTTTATAAGTTACTGTAGTCTGGGATCCTCATTCTAGACTACAGTGCCACAACTGGAACCATGTTCTGTACAACCTTACCACCTCCATCCCTTTATCCACGTTTGGGCAAACATCACATCAGACAGAAAGGTTCTAGAGATTGTCCACTCTGGCTACTTGATCCCTTTTATATATGCCCCATGAACCCATCCTCTTTCCCTGTCCCTCTTCAGGGACCCTTCCCATGATCACTTATGCCTAGAGTACACCACTTTCTCCAAATTGGAGCAGTGGAATATGTGCCAGCTCCATCTCATGGGGGAGGGTTCTATTTCAATTATTTCCTCATCCAAAAGAAAACCAGGGGATGGAGTCCTATACTAGATCTCAGGAGGCTTAACAAGATCATCATCAACCACAAATTCAATATGGTTACCCTTTCTACCATTATTCTGGTGCTAGACAAGGGAGACATTCTCAGCCCTCAACTATACCTATTTTTACATCACAGTCCAGTGCACATGAAATTCCTTCATTTTGTCATCTGTATTGATAACTGCCAGTACTGGGTCCTATCTTTTGGCCTGTCTATGGCCCCCAGGGTTTTTGAGAAAACTCTGTCCGTCGTCACAGTGCATCTTTGGTGCTAGGGAGTAATAAACTTCTCCTATCTCAGCGACTGCCTAATCAGGCAAAACATGGCACAAACCACTCTTCACGCTACAGATAACAATATCTTTCTTCCAAGCCTTAGGTCTACAGATAAACTTTCAAAAATCAACTCTCGTCCCAACTCAAGTCCTCAAATTCATAGGGGATCACTTGGACTCTGTAAAAGCCAACGCCATATTGCCACAACACAGATTCAAAATGCTTCTCTCTCTCATTGCCTCAGTCCAATTTAGCCCTTTTACCACAGTATGGGTCTACCTTCAAATTCTCAGATGTATTTGACCATGAATGTATGGCAGCCATACATCAGGATCCATGTGCGTCACCTCCACTGGCTTACCACTGTTTATACTCCTTCCTGTGATATGTTCCACAAGAGAATCTCCCTTCCGCCACAGGTCTTCTCTTCCTTAGAATGGTTGACAAAACCATGCAATATCATGCAAAGTGTGTCCTCTTTTGCCAGGATTCATGATCTCACATTATCACTCTGGATGTTTCCATCTGAAGTTGGGGAGCCCACCTCGACCAACAAATAGTGCAAGGCAAATGGACCCTACATGAAGCCTGACTCCAGATCAATATCTTAGAGTTCAGGGCAGTTCACAACAACCGACAACACTTCCTATCTACCATTTACAGCAAGACCATGTGCATCTTTACAGACAACACTAATTGCATGCGCTATATAAATCACCAGTGTGGGGCGCAATTTTACTCCCTTTGTGTGGAAGTGGTAAAATTTTGGAACTGATATATTTGCCACGACATCACGCCTTTGACGTCCTACTTTACTGGATGTACAGAACACTATGGCAGATGGTCTCAGTTGTATTTTCAGAGATACATGAATGGGAGCTACAACTGTCAGTTATCTGGACAATATTCCACATATGGGGACATCTGGACATCCATCTCTTTGCTATCTGCACAAACCACAAATGGCACCAGTTTTGCTGGGTGTCATAAAGGGATCTGTCAGAGATGCCTTTTTAATCACGTGGACAACTCCACTCGTCTACACTTTCCCACCTCTGCCACTTGTAAGCTAGGTGATTCACAAACTCCAACAAGACCAAGTTGGCATCATCCTAATTGTCGCAACCTGGCCCAGGCAGACCTGGTTCCCTTGCCTGAACTGTGTCTCACTCCCCAATCACTTCTGAACTGTCCAGACCTGTTATCTCAATGCTGTGGTCAAACACTACATTCCAATCTGATAGCTCTTTATCTCAAAGTCTGGCTGCTCCATGGTTCCAGCATACCAAGCGCTCTTGCTCAGGGTAAAACAGATTCTTTTAAATAGCTGCCAACCTTCCACCTTTACAAATGGACATGTTGTTCTGCTTGGTGCCAACACATACATGTTACATCACCAACCAAAGCACCTCTTTCCACTCTATTGGATCATCTCCTACAGCTGAAGGAGTCCAGTCTATCCTTCAGCTCCATTAAAGTTCATCTGTCAACAATCACCACATTTCATGAACCAATTGATGGCCTCTCAATTTTCTTGCATCTTACAATTAAATGATTCTTAACCGGTAGCCAGAACATATATCTACTGATACGTGAACCAACACCTCTGTGGGAACTTAACTTTGTACTCCAATACTAGACCTCCCTTTGAGCATCGCTCCATCTGTTCCCTCTTTCATATGTCAATGAAAGTTGCTATCCTTGTTGCCATAACATCGGCAAGATGGGTAGGAGAAATAACAGCTCTTATGGCAGACCTCCCCCTCTTAAATATATTTATGAAGGACAAATTTTTACCTACAGTAGCATCCACTTTCCATATCAATTAACCTATCTTCCTACCTACATTTTCCCCTAAACCTTATTGTCATGGGGAGGTCACTCAGTGCCTCCTGCTGGTAGCACTGCCAATTAGCTTAGAAACAGGGCACCTCCCTCTGGTGGGTGTCCTCCGTGTCCTCACGTCACATTCCGGCTCTGACCTGCATCATTCTCGGACCACAGGATCCTCTTCAGTACACTGCCTTCCGGCAATGCCCACTCCAATGTCTCTCGGCCCCCTTCCGGGGGTGTATGTGTGTGTTTATCATTTGCTGTACTCTGGGGTCCTCCCCTTCCAGGGAAGCTACAATTTCCCTATACCCACCTTGCCTCAGTGACCCACTGCCAGTCTTCATCTAGCCCCTTAACTCAGGGGCAAACTATAGTCTGGAATGGCCACTCATTATTGGCAAGGGGGTTTGGACCTGCTGCCTTTGCCTGTCCTGGCCACCTTCCTGCAGCCCTAGAACCCTGAGGCCTTGCTTCAGGCCCCGCAACTTGGAGTGAGGCCAGGCCAGAGCTCCGCAGCCCTGCCTGACTTTCCCCAACATTTCTCTGTCCCAGGAAGCCCCCAGCTTCCCTGGCAACGAGGTCCCTTCTGCTCCCCATTTAGAGCAAGAGTCTTTCTCCTCTTTGCTTCCTGACGCCCTTACTTATGCAGCCCCCAGCTGGGCCCTATAATTGGCAGTATCTGCCTCAGCTGAGGGCTTTGCTCTCAGCCCTCTCCCAGGGCTGGGTTTTTACCCTTAAAGTGCCAGTGAGGGGCAGATGCCCCATCACACTCATAAATACAACTTACAAGCATCCCTTCATATACTGGACATTAGAAGAGCCCTCGCTTTCTACCTTGATAGGACCTGGTCTTTCTGAAGATCCCCAGAACTCCTTCTGTCCATGCTGAGCAGTCCAAAAGTGATACCTACCAATGTCTGTCCTCCGGCATTGACACCTGCTACACCTTGCATAACAACCTTTGCAGCATATAACAGCTCACTCATTAGAACCATAGCTACATGCATTGCCTTCCAAAGAGATGTACCTTTGCAGGACATTTGCAGGGCTACAACTCTGTCCTATGACCATATCTTCACTAAACACTATGCCGGGGGTCAGCAACCTTTCCAAAGTGGAGGGTCGAGATTCAACTTATTCACTTCTATTTAAGGGCTTGCGTGCTGTTGGATATTTTTAAACGTCAATAATAGTCCTACTTTCAGCAGCTTCATTAATACATCAGTTACGATGCAGATCTTACCATTTTAGTTACACAGGATTTAAAAGTTCATTAAGATAGAATCATTTTTGTTCCTACTTTGGGGTATGCAAGCTTAATTCTTGGTTCCATAACTGACTTCTTGAGTGAGCTCAGGTAAGCCCCCAAGGGTACATCTACACTACAACTGGAGTTGTAAGTTACAGCTCAAGAAAATATACACATAATACCTTTAGCTGAGCTACTGTGCTGAGAGTAGGTCTGCCCTGCAGTTAAAAACTTGCTGCTTTAAGGTGTGTTGTGCACACATCTCTTGGTAGCACTAAGGGGAGCTGAAGATGCACTCGAATGTCTGAGTGCAACATTGAGCTGGTCGAAAGTTTTAAAGTTTTTATTTTTCTTTTAGAGAGCAGAAAAGGACTCTTTTCTAAAACTCTTACCCATTACAAAGATAGCTTCCCCAATTATCACCTCTAATACCATTAGCTCACAGACATCTACCTTTCCCCACCTCTAATATCATTAACTCACAGACATTTACCTTCCTTTCCTCCCCCCCGCATCTCCCTTCTGTTCTGAAATGTGATTTGTCCTTTTCATGTTATTTTTTAATTGTATCCTTTGGTATATATGGTTGTGACTATTTTCTTCCACTATTTGATCTGAGGAAGTGGGTCTGGCCCACGAAAGCTCATCATCTAATAAACCATCTTGTTAGTCTTTAAAGCGTTACATAGTCCAGTATTTTGTTTCAGCTACACCAGACTAACACGGCTACATTTCTATCACTTTTCTAAAACAAAACTCTCATTCCAAACTGTCGACAATGTCAAAATGGTTCCTCTCATATAAAAAATGGCATATCTTTTCACTAACTCAGATTTCAAAGTCTTTAACTATTAGCAGCAGTTTTTTGAGGGTCTTTCTGTAAAGGACAAATGTCACTAACTTCTTGGGGGGGTTGGGAAAAATATAAAAGATGTAAGACATTTTGAAAAGGGGAAAAAATTAAAAAATGGGTCCATTTGGCATAGTTTGAAATGAAAACAAATCCATAAGTTAATACTTGGTTTTTCCCATCTGTGAAAATAGGTCATATTTCAGCCAATTCTGGTAACTCAGGGAAAAATCACGCGTTACACTTTTGTTGACAAGTCACATCAGAGCCTTTAGCTTTGTTTTTTTTTTTAGATCTAGAGCTAAATATACAAAGGTATTTGGGTGCCTGAAGAGGCAGATACATGCCTCACCTGCTTTGCACTCCAGAAAACCCCAGACATCTAACTCCCATTAAAAGTCAAATGAAAATAATTGCAATTCCCATTAGGCACCAGTCTGTCTCTTTAGGAGTTTGTAAAACAAAGCCATTAACACCTCCTTATCTTGCTGCTCTGTTTCAAGCAAGGAGCAGCTCCATTTAGCAGCTGCTTGACAATGCCCCGCCCCCAGGGTCAGCTGAACTCCCTGTTTGTACCTTCCAGCTCTAGTATTCTATGATAAAGTTGTTCTTAATTCCTTTTTAGAGATTAAGGATCAGCAAAACACTCCCTCTTTATTCTTACATGTATCTGCTTTAATTGCCTATAAACTAGGATCATAAACAATTACAAAACACTTGCTTATCTTAGTGTCTGTCTGTAATGTGAAAAAAATATGAAATGAGAGTTTGGGTTTGGAATTTTCAGTTTCTTATCTTTTGACTTGTATATTCCAGTATTTTGTGGTGGTTTTTCTAACTTGTAGCACTTTATTTTGAACCTATAATCCTGAAAATAATTTTTTCCTGCTAATTGTTAATACTAATGAAAGAATTTTGCAGTAGGAATTTAGCTATTAAGTTTATGCATGAGGAAGAACAGAGTCATGTTAGCTATTCTGTAGTCATGTTAACATTTCAGTGGCACCAGCAGGAAAATCTTTTGCCCCAGGAAGAATAAGAGGGAGGCATTGTGGTCTAGATGACTGAGCAAGGCATCAGAAGGCAGGTGCTCCTCAGTTTTAATCTCAGCTGTATATTGACTTACTCTAAGCCATTGAAAAAGAAATTGTGTGTCTTTTTCCACTAAAAAAAAAAAACAGAGCTAATACTCACCAAAGTAAGGTATGTAAGTCACTATATAGGTGTTTCTAGTAAGAAAAGAATTGATATTACTTAGGACAAAATACTGTGTAAAAGGGGAAAGTATTGCACAATAAATTTTATGAACGTAAGAGCATAAGGCCCCAATTCAGCAAATCATATAAGCATATGTTTTGAATCTCATGGTTGTGTTTTGGTGAATAAAATGTATTTAAAGCCTTAAATTAATTTAAATTTAAACATGTGCTTATGCACTGTGCTGAAACAAGGCTTGAAAGGCTTGAAAGAGAATCAAAAACTTCAAAAGATAATAGAAAATCAAAGGATATTTGGTGGACATGACTTACTGAGATGTGCACCAATCAAGAATATGTATGATACTGCTGTCAACAGCACGAGGAAGAGGAAACCACATATAAGATATTTCCATAAAACTAGGAGTGACCTGCTCTATAATTTCAGAGGGGTAGCTATGTTAGTCTGTAATTGAAAAAACTAAAAAAACCACAAATAGTCTTGCAGCACTTTAAAGACTAACAAAAACATAGATGGTATCATGAGCTTTTGTGGGTACAACCCACTTCTTCAGATGAATGGAGTTTAAGGGTCCAGGTTCAGCCATGATGCACCTTTTATGAGCACTATCTTACTATATATTTTAGAAATGTGTATCTTTTTGTCTCTGTCTGTCTGAGTCTTTCTGTTCAGGAACTTTTTCTAAATGGTAGGAGCTAGGACCACCAACCTACACTCCTTCAACTCCATTCATCTGAAGAATCTCAGCATACCATCTACATCAGTAGTCTCCAACCTTTTTACACATGAGATCACTTTTTGAATTTAAGTGCAGTTGAAGATCTACCTCAAACCCAAATACCCTTGCCCCACCTCCTTTGTACCCCTTCTCCGAGGCTCCAACCCTGCTCACTCCATCCTCCCTCCCCCATCCTCCCTCACTTTCACCAGTTGGGGCAGCAGGTTGGGTCTTGGATTAAGGGATTTGGAGTACAAGAGGGGCTCTGAGCTGAGCTAGGAGCAGGCAGTTGGGGTGTCAGACAGGGTACGATCTGCAGGCTCTGGGAGGGTGTTTGGATGCAGGGGTGCTCAGGGCTGAGGCTTGGGGTGCAGGGGGGAGGGGTTATGACTGGGGTAGGGTTTCAGGATGTGGGCTCCAGCTGGGCACTGCTTACCTCAGGTGGCTTGTGGGTAGTGGTGCAGTGGGGCTAAGGCAGGCTCACCTCTGCCCTGCCCTGCACCACTCCCAAAAGCAACCAGCAAACTCCCTCCATCTCAAGCTCTGTTGTACCCCCCACCCTGCTCTGTGGAGATAGGATACAGGGTGGGAGAGGGGGCACCTGGACATCAGTGCCCCTCCTCTTCCTCCCCTGCCCTGCACAGCAAGCAGGAGGTTCCCGGGGATGGGGGATGGGGGAGGGAAGGGAGGGAAAGGAAAGGAAGGCAAGGCAACTCCAAGGCAAAGGGCAGGAGATGTGCAGCCGTAGGGGGGAGGGACAGCTGACGTGCCAGCACTTGATAGCCTCTTGACCAAACCAGTCAGGATCATCTGTCAGAGGCACCACGATCTACGAGTAGATTCCGATCCTCTGGTTGGTGACCATTGATATACAGGCAGTCCCCGACTTACGCGGATCCGACTTATGTCGGATCCGCACTTACGAACGGGGCTTTCTCGCCCCGGAGGTCGAGGTAGCGGATTGCTACCTGCGAGCTCCGGGGCGAGAGAGCCCCATTCGTAAGCTGCTCCGGTGCCCCTGGTCTGCTGGAGACCGTCTCCAGCAGACCAGGGGCACCGGGCGGGTTCCCGCGCTTCTGAGGCTTTGCAAAGCCTCAGAAGCGCGGGAACCTGCCGCTGCTGCCGCTTCAGTTGCGGTGCCTGTGGTCTGCTGGGGACCGTCCCCAGCAGACCACAGGCACCGGACTGAAGCCGCAGCCGCGGGGGGGTCCTGCGCCTCTGAGGCTTTGCCAGAGCAAAGCCTCAGAGGCGCGGCACCCCGCTGCCGCCGCGGCTCTGCTCCCGTATCCCTGGTCTGCTGGGGGGGGCGGGGCGCGGCTAGTGTGCCCCCCCGCCCCAGCAGACCAGGCTTTTGTTTTGGACCCTGGAGCAGAGCAGCTGGGGCGCTGCCGATTGGTCCTGCAGCGCCTTCTGGGCACTACTGGACCAACCCGGCAGCACCCCAGCTGCTCTGCCCCAGGTCCTGATTCAGCCGCTGCTGGTCAGTTTCAGCAGTGGCTGAATCAGGACGCCTGGGGCAGAGTAGCTGGGGTGCTGCTGGGTTGGTCCAGTAGCGCCAAGGAGCGGTGCTACTGGAGCAACCCAGCAGCACCCCAGCTGCTCTGCCCCAGGCGTCCCCAAGTCAGCCGCTGCTGAAACTGACCAGCGCTGACTACAGGAAGCCCGAGGCAGAGTTGCTCTGCCCCAGGCTTCCTGGAATCAGCTGCTGATCAGTTTCAGCAGCAGCTGACTTGGGGAAGCTTGGGGTTCTTAAATTGAATCTGTATGTAAGTCAGAACTGGCGGTCAGTTTCAGCAGCAGCTGAATCTGGACGCCAGTTCCGACTTACATACAGATTCAACTTAAGAACAAACCTACAGTCCCTATCTTGTACGTAACCCGGGGACTGCCTGTACGTGTTTTGTTAGTCTCTAAAGTGCTGCAGGACTATTCATTTAATTTTTTTTCTGCTCTATAATGTTCATCTGTTGGAAATTAGGTGACAACCCATTTTACACTTTTAGTAATGTAACACGCAAAAGAGAATGGTCCTTTGGAAGAGCCTCTTAACTCAGATCAAAGGATACCGCAGTGTGAATATAGGACAAAGAAAACAGTGTAAATGCAATAAATTAAACATTCATACCTCAAGCCATAGGAGATTAAATTAATTAGTTGTTTAGCTTACCATATCTAATTCTAATTCAGCAGGAGCCAAGGGTTTTCCAATATTTTCTTCTAATTAGATCAGTAGTTAATTAGTTAGGATTAAAATGTCCTCAGTACAGGTGCTGAGGGTTAACTGAGTTTAAGAATCAATAAACATATTTAGAAAGGGGATTTAATTTTTTTATCCTTTTTCCAGTGGTATTTGCTGCTGTTTGAGAGTGACACCTACTGTTTGTTTAAAACAAAAGAAAGTAACTCCCCTTTGCACAAATTGTTTGAAAGTATAAAACCCGTTTAGTTCCAAATAGAGATGGCTGCTTCTGCTTTAATTTGAAATACTTGTCTGTACATCAACTTTAGTGTTTATATACCTAATAACTAATTAAACCCAATATAATAATGAATATAAAACAATCCTAAGGGGGAAAGTGTCATCAGTACTTGTTCACAATGACTATTTTTTAATGTTTTCTCTGACTAAACTAAAAATGTAAGATTCCAAAGAGCTTAGGTTTAAAATCTTTTGTAAAGTGATTTTCACTTTACACCAGTTTCCAATGGACAATCCTAACATGGAGGTCAAAGACTAGATAGATGTGAAGACTGAAGTCCCCTCTTTTCCTTAGCGATGGTTATTCCCTCTCAAAATAACAGAATATTCTTCTTCGAGGAGTGTCCTCGTGGGTGCTCCACCTTAGGTGCTTCAACACCACTGAGCCCGAGGTTGGAGATTTGTGACAGCAGTGCCCCTTGGCAGCCCTGTGCAGAAGAGGCCAGTGTGTGTTGTGAGGAGGCTACTGCGCATGCGTGGCTGTCCCCTTCCTCCCTTCCCCTCCCCCCAGTTCCTTCTCAACCACCTTAGCTAGTCGCAGATCAGCAGTCTCTCTTTCACCTCATTCAGTACTTATCTATCTGTAAATAGTTTACCTCAGAAGACTGGTTCTAATCTTTACTCTTTAACAGTTGTTAGTGATATGATTTAGGAAAAAAAAAGAGAGAGAGAGAGAGAAGCAATGCTTGAGTCACTAGGCTTCACAGCACATACCAGCCACATGCTATTACCAACCCTCCAGGATATGCCGGGTTTGCCCGGGTTCAAATGGTGTATGTCCTGCAAACTCTCCATTTCAGTCTCCGATAGCCAAGAACAGTGCCTCCGCTGTCTCGGGGAACAGCACGTCACAGACAACTGCTCACATTGCCAGAAACTGACCGACCGGTCCAGGAGAGTGAGGGAGCTTCAATTAAAAGTGCTCCAAATTGAGAAAAATGCTAGAACATCTATGGACCCTGAACAGTACACCCCTCCCAGACAGAGATCACCCACGACAGGGTTGGAAAAAGCGGCTCCCTCCGGATTGAGCCCAAAGGAACAGGAAGAATAACTCTATAAGAGGTCTTACTCCTCCTCAAGGACTGACTCTCCTTTAAGGAAGTGTTCAGTTCCTACTAATGCTGCATCCCAGCCCACAACACAAAAGGGATCGGATAAGCAGTGATCTAAAGGGACTGGCAAGGAGAAGAGCTGAGATCCCAAGCGCGCACACCGTGTGCTAGATAAAGCGCAGACTGAGGCAAATGGTAATGCCTCCTCATCGGCACCGACCAGGAATTCCATGCCAACAGCTGCAGCATGAATAAACAGCACTCTCACACGGCACCGAGCTGGAGCTCATTACCTGAGGCGGTACCACAGAAACACTTGGCACTTAGCGCTCATACAAGGCAGCCGGTGATTCAATCAACACCGCTGCAAACCCCTCACGCCTCCCAACTTCTGCTACTACTTCCCCCATCCTTGATGCCACAGATCACAACGACAGCTGAATTGGCAATCCACTCATTACTCGGGACACCTCTCTGTGGTTCGGATGGTATCCCAAACACTCTACGGGGCACTCTCGCAGCCACTCGAGACAGCTCAGTGGCAGTGAGCTTTAGTTATGATGAGGAGGTATATAAACCGCCTCACATACCGAGACATTCCTCACATAAGTCTCTTAGCAAATGCAACAATGGCAACCACCACAGTGGGAACCACCACCAGTCATGCCTAACTGGCCATAGTGGGACCATTGGGCTTTCTACAGACAGCAGCAATTTACACAGCCACAGCATCCACCTGTGACACTGCAGTTCCAGGCACCAACCATGCAGTCCATAGAACATTACAGCTCGGGCACAGGTGAGCAGGATGGAGAAATTAGGGGGAAGAACACAGTCCAGCCTCCTCTCAACATGCACACGCTGTGGCCGCGTCACCTGACAACACAATACTGCATCCACCATCAACAACGGGATGATACTAGATCGTTCCAGGAGCTTTTCAAGAGACTTGTAGAGGCCTTGGAGAACTCTCTCAGACGCTCCACAGATGTAACATAAGCTCACAAGCATTTTACAAACGTCTCCCCATCCAAAACTAGCCATTCCCATGAACAAGGCTCTTATGAATCCCGCCAAAAAGTATGGAACACCACAGCCACAATCTCACCAACCTACAAGAGAAGGGACAGAAAATACTACGTAGCTCCTAAGGGAGCAGAATTCCTGTTCTCCTATCCAACACCAATTTCTCTGGTGATAGAAGCAGTCAATCAAAGAGGGAGACAACAAAATATGCATACAGCTCCCAATGATTGGGATTGGAAGAGGCTGGATATGATGGGGGGGGAAAAGGCATACTCATCAGCAAGCCTACAGCTCAGAATAGCTAACTACGTTGCATTATTAGCAAAGTATACACACCACATATTTGATCAACGAGCATCCTTTATTGATTCCATTCCAGACACAAAGGCAGAAAAATTCAAAGCAAACTTTAAAGAGGGTACACTTATAGTGCGCACAGCCCTACAAGCTGCACTGGACTCGGCAGACACAGCAGGCAGATCTTTAGCCTTGGCTGTATGAGAAGGGCATCTTGGCTTCAGCTCTCAGGCTCTCTGAGAGAGGTCCAGACCACTGTAGACCTCCCATTTGAGGGTACAAAACTATTCTTCTTCGAGTGGTTGCTCAGTCCATTCGAATTAGGTGTGTGCACTGCGTCTTTCGGAGCGTTTTCCCTAGCGGTACCCGTAGTACCAGCAGGCTGCCCCCTGGAGTGGCGCCGCCATGGCGGGGCATAAGTACCCCTGCCTGCACTGCCCCACCTCAGTTGCTTCTTACCGCCCGTGACGGTCATTGGAGCGTGTCTCTCTTAGATGAGTTAATGGTTCCCGTTTCTCTTAGCATTGTAGATAGTTCTGAATAGTTCACTTAGTTAGATAGTTAGTGTCTCTTTGTTTTTCTTCTCCCCCTTCGGGGATGAGGAATGCCAGGGCCGCAAGGCTTTGTGCGCTGTCTGCACAAAGTTCACGCCCAAAGGAGACCCTCACTACAGTTGTCTGAAGTGTCTGGGTGAGGGCCATCTTACGGATGCCTGTAAGACCTGCAAGTCTTTTAAGCCGCACACTAAGAGGGAGAGAGATTCTCGTCTAAAACTTCTCCTCATGGAGGCGGCTTTACAGCCGGCACCGGCTGGGCACTCTGCGGTGCGCAGTGCACCGGAGTCCACGCGCGATGCTCCATCCCAAGGCCGGGCCTCGGTGTCGAGGGCCCGGCACCGGTCTCACTCTCCGGCACTGAAGAGGTCAAGAACGTCTCGTGGTAGGTCTCCGAGCCGAGTATCCAAGTCAGGCCTACATCATGGTGCCGAGTCACCACTGCACAAGTCCTCATCCTCCACGGTGCGGCGTAAGTGAGCGGGACATCCGTCCAGTCCAGGGCAGTTACCCTCGCACTGCCCTTCCACACCAGACACCTTTGTGTCCACACCTCATTAGTCTCACTACCTCTCCTCCGTCTTCGGTTGAGGCAGAAGGGTCAAGGTCGCCTATGCCGGAGGCTGTGCTGGCTCCGGCTTCGCTTCCGCACGGGCATGACCAGACGGCTCTGGCCACTTAAGCAGCGGGACCGTCCCCTTGGGACCAGTACCGCTTGCCTCCTTATCAGTGCCAGTCTCGACGCAGGCCGCCAGGCTTCACCCGGTGCCCAACTGGGCCCGACTGTCCTCAGTGCTGGGACCTCTCCCAGACCCCTGATCTTTAGCGTCGGCTGTTTGAGGACAGCATCTTGGCTTCAGCTCTCAGGCTCTCTGAGAGAGGTCCAGATCACTGTAGAAGACCTCCCATTTGAGGGTACAAAACTATTCGCCGAGTCCACAAACATCCCTCCACACCCTGAAAAATTCAAGGGCCATACTCAGAATGTTGGGCATCCAGGTACCTGTTATAAGATGGAAACAAAATAGATCATTCCAACAAAGATACAGACCTCCAGCATTCAACCAACAACAACAACACTTCGACAATAGATGTAGACAACGTCAAAATAGACACAGACAGACAGCTAAACAGTCTTCCACCCAGCAACCAGCAACATCCAGACAACAGATTTGAAGTCCATGTCAAGGGTCTGACAACCTCGAAATTTCCAAGGCAGCAAGCGGAATCATTGATGCTATTTGGCAACAGACTAGTCGACATATCCAGACTGGTCTTCCATCACCACCACCAAGTGGGTGTTAGAAATCGTAAGAACCGGCTACTGCATTCCTTTCATAACTGTCCTATTCCACCTCCTCGCCTGTAACTTTTCAGGGACCTCTCTCACAAGAACTTAGTCTTGCACGAGGTGGAACGCTTCATAACTGCAGGGGCTATAGAAGAGATAAACAAACAACTTGCAGGGGCAAGTGTTTCTACTCCCATTATTTCCTTACCACCAAGAAGTCAGGTGGCTGGAGAGACCCATTTTGGATCTTCACAAACTCAGCCGATTTGTCAAATACCAACACTTCAAGATGGTTATGCCTCCAGGATACTTATTTCCACATATCAATTCATCCATCACACAGGAGATTCCTCACCGGTAGTATATATTTAAGGTGGGCCCAATAATAACCCCAAAGACATACACTCTTAAAGAGAATGCCTTTTCCTCTCAGTGCCACATAACTAGCATAAATATATCCTAAAAGTATACGGATGGCTGAAAATTGTGTGCTTTGGTGAGACTGTCATGAATGTTACATAGTTTTTCCATATGTAAAAGTTTCAATGCAATACTACTTTGTACATATTACAGGATAGGGTAGCAATGTTGAGTCAAACTGTTCAGAACAAAAACCTTAACAGTCAACTGTAGCATTTACCATTTATTTATTTTCATGCCCATAAAAATGGGGCCAGAGTAAGACTTCCAGTTTTATGTTTTCTTCATTCATTTTTTTCTTGGAGCCTCTGCTTTCTTCTACTATGTATGTGTAAGATAGCTGTCTCAGTCATATGGAATGTGAAAGTTTTGCCAGATTGAGAGATGTTCAGTCTATTGTTGGTCCTCACAAGTTAAGCAGTTTTTATTTTTAATAATGGAATTGTTTACCTCACACTCTTTCTCTTCTTACTATGTCTTTGACCTTTGAAGGGAATTCCTGCTTTCATGACTGATTCTTTCATACACAAAAGCCTGTGCCATTATGACTGTGGGTCATTCAGCCATATTTGCCCTAGAGTACCCTTAAAATATTCTGATAGCTTTCTGCTGTAAAATTTGTAGTATGTTCGTTGTTTAGTTTCCACTTCTAAAACATTAATTTTAAGGAGCAGGTTGCATGGTTGGGTGCACATTCCACTTGGCCTCAAGTATTTATAAATGTTTGGCTGTGATGTAATTAACAGAGTATCCCGCCGTCTATATTGAGCTGCTGCTAGCATCCTAACTTCAGTGATCTCCTAGTGCTTCAACCAAGCTCCTAAGTCAGTGAATAATCGCTTACATCCTAATATGCTATGGGCCTACCATTGGAATCCTTTAATACTAAAAGTACACATCTTTGTTTGTAGGTACCAGCAATATTGCAGTACTTACACATAATTAAGTAGAGGAGCTACTCTGAATCTGTGTTGCTCAGGACAGATCAATTTAGAAGAATAATAGGACTTCCCTGTAATGTGAGAGTTTGCATCAAACATTTGTTGCTTTCTGGATATGTAGCCCCATGAAGTCACGTTGACTGACACCATCTCTATTTCGCTTGAATATACTCCCTTCTCTATCCAGTCAAGAATACACTCACTCCCTGGCTTTCTTTATAAGGCACTCAGCACAGTGTGTTTCATTCCACCTCCAGTTATAAAGTTAAGACAGTAATGAGGATCATTTCTCTTGCTTAAAAGTGTAAGCTGGAAACCTATTGGGGTCAAGAAGAAATTTTTTCCCCTTGCACATGGATAACTTTATGGAGTTATTTTTCACTTTAAGAGCACTGGGTAGGGAGCATTACTGGATGCAGGAATCCAACCCTATATTGCTAAATAAAGTTGACAAAATAGAAGCATTATGTCTTATCTTTTTTCAAAACTATATTATTAATTGACAATCTACAAATGAATGATGCATTCACATCCTAATAATCTGAGATGTAGGATTCTTTTTACAGGTACAAAATGAAAATAGTTTAAAACAAAGAAGTGTTTCTTTCAAAAAGCAGCATCCTGTATAAACTAAGGTTTAAACTTCACATTATTCCTAGTCATGCAGTAAGCCCAAAAGAAAAAGAACTATGGATAATCAGTTAAAAGAACTGACAGACACCCTGATGTGTTGATCAGTAGTAATACCTAATTTCTATTTCAAGTGTGCTATAATGGATTACCATATAGATGCTGCAAAGCACTAAGTATTAAATAGATCTGTGTGTTTTTTGAAAAAGTAATATTATTTCATGCTGTGGGATTTTAAAAAATATTTCATATTACTTTACTGTGAAATTACAAACAAGTTGTCAATAGCCAGTTTGGAATTCACAGCAGTATAACTAAGAATCGAGGTTGGAATATAAGGAAATGTCATTTGGTTTTTTTTTTTGCAGTAAAGTAGTATATATTTCTTATAACTGTGTGGGAGAGAGTGAAGAATGGATTTTCGGAAACACAAACGTGTGGTTGTCAATCTGTTAGTGAGTTCATCTTCCAAATGTTAGTATAAACGTAACACATTTATCTTGGGACCCAGTGATATGTAGGCACAAGAAGCACTGATAACACATGAGTTTGTCTAACTTTGCTTCTGGTACACAGGAAATGGCTCACCTGTGTCAGAACAGTTAATTAAGGTGAAAAACAACCTAATTGAAAGTGTGCTAAATTAACTTGGATTACTTTATCAATTCTCCTAATAACTTCTGCAGTTTTAACATGATTTAGATGGAAGTTGTGATTTGATTGATCTCAGCTAATCACATAGATTGGAAGACCCCCTTCAACTAAATGTTCAGGGCTATACTATGCAGATGCTTTATTAACCAGGTCACTGTTGTCCTGTTTAATTTTTTTCTCCAAATGAATTCATTTTTCATCTCTAATTTGGAACTGCTAAGAGCAGTAGAGAAGAATGGGAAGTGATATGGGTCAAGTATGTTCAGAATTCAATTTTATCACAAGATTTCAAATATGAAGGCTATTCTAAGGCAGGACCACTTCGCGCCATCTCCTGCCACCCATTTCATTTTTCCCCAGTTTACAATTAGTACTGAAAGGATATGTCTACACAGCAGGGCTTAACTCGAAATAAGCTACACATATTGAGCTAAGGCAATTGCGTAGCTTATTTTGAAATTGAAATTGGGAGAGTCTACACAAGCACTTATTTCGAAATAGAGCACTCTTCCTCCAAGTTCCCTTGCTCCTCATACAATGAGGGCTACAGGAGTCCAAGTAAAAAATCCTCCAGCTTGACAGTATTTCAACATTGCTTTGAAGTAACAGCTGGCTCTGTGGACGTACCCAAAGGGCTGTTTTACTGCAAGAATCTTCCAAAAGCCCTACCTCTACCCTAAGGCTACTCAACTTTGGAAGCCCTGGGGGCCACAGTGATATTCACAGCACATGCCAAAGGTTGCAACTTAAGTGTGGTTGCATATACAGTTGATTTCCGATAATCTGGCACCTTTGGGACCCGGGGGTGCCGGATTATTGGATATGCCAGAGCATCAGGAGGTACTCCGGTGGGGGGCTGTGACGGGTCTGCTGGGACCCACACTGTGACCAGCGGGGGCGGAGGGGAGACTGTGGGGAACGGCGCAGCAAGGGGTGAACTCTCCGTCATTTTGCAAGGAGGTGGGGGAAGCCCTGCGCAGCTGCTGGCGACAGGCCAGCTGGGGCTGCAAGTGGTGGCAGTGGACTTGGGGAAGTGGCGGAGCAGAGCAGCTGGGGTGCTGCCGGGTTGGTCCCGCAGCACCACCCCTCACCTGAGTGGTGCTGCAGGACCAACCTGACAGCACCCCAGCTGCTCTGCTCCGCTGCTTCCCCAAGTCCGCCGCTGCTGTTTGCCACCTGCCTACAAGCGGCAGCAGCGGACTTGGGAAAGCAGAGGGGCAGAACAGCTGGGGTGCTGCTGGGTTGGTCCCACAGTGCCACCCCTCGCCTCGCCCCCTCTCCTCCGCCGGCGCTTGCAGCCCCTGCTGGCCTGTAGCAGGCGGCTGCGCAGAGCTTCCCCTGCTTCCCTGCAAAACGGTGGAGGGTTCGCCTCTTGCCGTGCCGTTCCCCACCAACACCCGTCTCTGCCCCCCGGCCAGATGCAGTGCGGGTCTTGGCAGACTAGTCACAGGGGTATAATCCCCTTCCCCTCTCTTCCTCTTCCCTTTCCCGGCCGGTGAGCGCGCATGGAGCTCACAGGAGCTCCAATTGTCCGGCTGGCTGGAGCACTTCTGGGTTCCAGTTGGTGCCGGACTATCGGGTGCCGGACCACTGGATGCCGGACAATTGGAGTTTTATTATATATGCAAATAGCTTCTTTCACACTGATGGACATGAATACAAAGATTTAAGACAAGATTACACAACACTCAGGCCCCATTTAAGTCAGTTCTGCTGATATTAATAAAATGAAATATGTACCCGATTTGCACTCATATGACAGTTCTTTTAATGAGCAATGACAGTCCAGGAATGTAAATGTATATTAACAGAAGACCATTATACTGACTCATCCTTGTGCGTGTTCACAGTGGAGGCCATGTTCAAAGGATCCCATCTGCAGGCCGCATGTTTAGTCCCACGTAAACCCAAACTGTGCTGTGGGCCGCAAACAAGGTGGCCACAGGCCATGTGTTGAGCAGCTCTGCTCTATCCAATATTGTATTTCCGGGGAAAAATAACAAGTTTTTTTTTTTTTCATGTTATCTATCCCATGCAACTGAGATCCCCAATTTGTTCTCCTCAATGGATATCTTCTAGTCAGTGTTTTGTGTAGACACACCCTGAAGTTCCTGGGCATCTGGGTTATCACCTAGTGATAAATTAATCTCATCTTGTTTTCAAATGAAACAGTTTTGTTGAACTGTCTGTTCAACCTTGATTACCGCTAGGGGTCTGTTGGTTCTTGGATTCCACAATCATAGAACCTCCACCTTGCTGTGTAATTGTGCTTCAGAATCTAAGCTTTCGTTCTTCCTGCCCCTCCCCCCAACTCTTCTGGTGTAGAAATGCATGTAATGTTGAAAATGTGAGCAGAGTGTTTAATCAATGTTTGTTTATAATGTGGGTGAACTGGGAAGAGAGTGGCCAGCCCATGGCTGGGGGCTCTGAATGCTGCCTGCTAAGGTTACCATGCCAGTGCTGGGCATGGGTGACCCACCCCTTCCTCCCAGCATGAGCCCAACTTCTTCCACAACCACAGCACTGGATAGTTGAGGGCAGAGGGCAAGGCCCAGCTACAGTGGACCCAAGCCAGAACTCAAAACCTTTGAGAGGCATGGTCATAGCATACCCAAGTTCCAGTCCCAGTGCTCAGGAAGCTGGGCAGCACATTCGCTGCACTCCAGTCAGCCCCAGGGATCTGGCAGGTGGGCAGCACTGTCAGCGTGCTCCAGCTACTCTTTGGGAACCTAGCACTCTGAGCCCTAAGCTCCCCTCCCAGTACCCTGAGCCCTCCACACCTTCCAACTCCCTACCCTCACTACTGCACACATACCCCTCCATCCCACACTTATATTTCTTAGAGGTACTGTAGTGTTGCAACCCTTCTGCACTGAGCTCCCTCCCCCCAAGTGGGGAGGCTTGAGGTACAACACTACCTGTAAGAAATGAAAGATACTTTCATCTGTGCCTCCTCCCATTCCTTCCCTCAGTGTCATTATACAAATAGTGGATGAGTGCCCACAACGTATTAGGTCCTTTTAACAGTGTGTCTAGGCAGATAAGAACTGCCCTGGTCTTTTCAGAGTTGGAGTGTTCCTTCTTGGGAATAGTTAGTGTTAGCTCATTTAATGTAGTTAGTCAATAAATCAGGTTTTTTCCCGGTCCAGGTTATGGCAGAATCAAGGAAACAAAATAGGTATATTTCTTGCCCTATTGTTTTCCTCAAGTATCTGGGAGAAGGGCACTCAGCTTCTGGGTGTTCAATTTGCCAAATTTTTTTACTCCCATAGTTTGCAAGGATAGAGAGACTCACTTGCAGCTATTCTTCCAAAAGGGAGATCTTGAGCCTAGATCCTCTGGACTTGGATCACAGATCTAAGAGATTAGTCTCAGTGCCAGTGGCTACCAGAAACTTTAAGCAGCTGGTGGGTTCCAAGAAACCACAACCTCTGTTGGAGTCAGACTTAGTTCTCCGTCGAGTGGTGTCCCTGTGTGTGCTCCACTCAGGTCTCTGTGCATCCTCGTGCCACAGTTTGAAGATTTTTGCCTACTGGTGCCCCTCCTACCGTGCCTGTGCACTCACCGTCTTGTGCTGTTGTTGTCTGTTAGGTGCGCATGTGTGAACCTCCCTCAATTCCTTTTCTACCATCCTCCGCTGAAGACACAGTCACAGCAGTGCTCTCCTTTCTGACAGAAAATAAACAAATAGTACAGTTAGTTTTGAAATCGTTCATAAAAGTTGTCAGGTCATAAGAGTTTTCACCTAGTCCTTTAGTTTTAAAAAATCAACCAAACAGCAAACCATTGTCGGCTTTTTTTCCTTTCTCAACATGCTGTACTCTCCCGTCTTTAAGAAATGTGACTTATGCTGGCATTCAGTGCCAGTTTCGGATGGACATACGTCTTTTATGAAATGTCTGGGCAAAAGTCATGCGGTACAGAAGTGCCTGTGTGGTTTAAATAATGACAGCCAGAGCAAGGAAAGACTGCAAAATGTGGATGAAGAACCTCCTATGCGAAAAATCCCTCCAACCATAAGGGGATAAGTCCCATGAGACATGGGGGCAATCAAGCCCCATGACAGGGCTAGCTCATCGCCAGCACCATGGAGAAACATAAATCAACATCGGTCAGGAGAGCTCAGTCCAAACCTAAGTGCTCAGCACCCATCGGTGCCACTAATCCACCAGTGCCGACAAAGCCGCACATGCCACCACCACTGTCTCCCACAGACTTCCCAGCACCTCCTGAACAAGCCGTTCCCAGGTAGTCAAAATCCAAACGTGCTCTGGCACCAGAGCACAAGAAAGCATCTGAGAAGACATGCCATTTACAAAAATCCCCACAGCCAAGTACACCATTGGTACAGGGAGTCTGTTGACCACTCCCCCCAGTTTTGTGGCACGCTAGCCTATACAGGCAAATTACAGGGCTTCTTGCTCTCCCACACCACTGTTACCGCGACCTGAACATGGCAGAGGAGTAGGTTCTCATCTTACCATTCATCCCCCCAACAGGATCAGTGACTTCCTTGTATTTGACTCAAAATCATCCTCTTAAACAACCACTACAATTCCAGTGGCTTAACCAGCCATGGCTGGTTATCCTTCACAACACCTTTAGCCTCGGTGGCCTCTCTGGGAGCCACGGCACGGGTATCATCCACACTCCTCCCATATCTTCTGCATGGAATATAGCACCCGCTACACCACAGCATACATCTACACGTTCCTCGGCTACAACGGTGCATTCCTCACCCACCCTCAGTAATAACCCAGGCAGATTCAGCAAATGATGATAATAATTTACCTCACTCTGACTCAGAAAGCTCCTCACATGCTCTGCATGGTTCAACTAGTTTAGATGAAGCAGTGTTCCAGGTATCACCCTCTCTGCTGGCAGATGACCTGAAACAATTCCAAGACCCATTTAAACAAGTGGCTCAATATCAGGACATTACACTCCAAGAGGTGCAAGACAAACAATACAAATTACTCATGATACTACAACCAACGGCATCCTCAAAGATAGCTTCATTGATGCGTAAACGCTTTCTTGGAATCATCTGATGTATTCTGGCAAAACCCAGTCTCCATCCCCCCCCAACCAGCTGTAGGGCAGATAGAAAATATTTTGTCCCAGCAAATGGCATGGGCTTTGTCTTTTCACATCCCCACCCAAATTCACTAGTTGTGGACTCTGTTAATCACAAATCTAAACACCCTCAATTCAAATCTACACCTCAGGACAAAGAACATAAATGATTAGACCTCTTTGGCCAGAAAGTATACTCCTCTGCCACCCTCCAGTTCAGGATATCAAATTACACAGCCATTCTGGCTAACTACAATTATGCTAGACTACAGGATCTGGTACAGGATCTTCCTGAGAATAAGAGATCACACCTCCAATCCATTAGCAAAGAGGGCCAATCCATAGCAAAAGTTGTCCTCCAGGCTGCAATGGATGTGACGGATATAGCAATCCGGGTCACAGCTACTGCAATAGTAATGGACAGAGCATCATGGCTATAATCATCAGAGTCCCAAAATAATTAAAAAGCTAAGGTGGAGGACTTTCCCTTTGATAGGAACCAACTGTTTGCCACAAAAACAGATGATGTGTTACACTCAATGAAGGAATCTCGTACCACACTGTCGAGTATCAGAGGGGTAGCTGTCTTAGTCTGAATCTGCAAAAGCAGCGTGGAGTCCTATGGCATCTCATAGACTAACCGAAGTGTTGGAGCATAAGCTTTCATGGGTCTTTGCCCACGAAAGCTTATGCTCCAACACTTCGGTTAGTCTATAAGGTGCCACAGGACTCCGTACCACACTGTGTACTTTAGAGATGTATACCCTGTTACCCCTGGGGCCTGGATAACACTCAAATATAACCTAATAGTGAAACCCCAGTCAAAAGAAAACCTATCCGCCCCCTTCCTCAGGGTCTATGACGTGTGAATTAGGCTGATAAAGGAAAACAGACTCCAATTAAAGGTGAAAACAAAAAGAAAGTGTATTAGAGATTTTATACAATATCAAGGGAAAAACAGGGAAGAAACCTCGTTCCACGAGGCGTACAGCTAGTTCGGATTAGGAAGCCTAATCCGAACTAGCTAGTCCGTGCCACGTGTAGCCGCGCGGCACGGAGTCCGAACTAGCCGGCATTTAAAAATGGCGCCGGCCGGCTTCATGCAAATGAAGCCCGGGAAATTCAAATCCCGGGCTTCATTTGCAAGTGCGGATGACTACGTTACCCCCGCTAGTTCGAATTAGCGGGGTAGTGTAGATATACCCAGAGAGATTTGGTTTCCCTATCTTTAGCAGATGTCTTTCTCCACTCTCAACTGGAAATGCTACATCTACTCATTGTTCCCTCTAACATTTTCCATCCATTAGCAGAGTGAGTTTTGTCTTGTGTACCAATAATGAGGTTATGTGCGCTTGTTCGGATGTGTACCACTATGGCATCCTCCAGTGACATTGCTCCTGAAGAAACTCTAGAGTCGTGTCGGGGGAGAGGGTGCTACTTGGGAAACAAATATACTATTAATTTATTTACAATTTCCCTAAATTAATTGAAAATTAAAACAATGCAGTGATCAGATCTAGATTACAGTTGAGGTTGAATTGATAAATCAATGAATTAACAATAGTATGACATCTCCTGGTTAGCAAATGTCTCTAAAGTGGCCCTTAAGTGTCAGATATCTGAGCCAAGATGTGCCTTGACAAAATATTACTTACACTAAGATTTCTCACCCTAAAATACACATGTAAGTGTACAACTTACCTTAATGTCTCATCTTTATTTTAAAGCCTTTATGTGTTTCAGTCAGCAGTCAGAGCTATCTAATCAAGCACAGTTAAACTGGCTTTATAATTTTATTGAACTGATTCCATAACACTTAAAATTAGCATCTGAAACGGTAAATATAAATGCTTGTTCTATCTGTTCCAAACTGTTAAATACTCAGCTGTAATGATATAAGTGGTTCTGCTGACTAATGTTTCCATACAATCCAATATCACTAAATGATACGAAGAATTTGTTTTGTATGTAGCATATGACTATACTGACATAATAACTATGCTATCGACTTTTCCCCGATAGAAAAATTACATAATAGTTTTCTAACTGATAGCTATAGTAACCTTTACTCTGGTATAATGCCATTGGCTTCAGTAGAATTACTCCTGATTTAAACTAGTGAAATGAAAATCAGGCTGCTTACCGTAAAATGGATGTATGTTTAAAAAATCCATTTGTCTTTTAGATCTCCAGTAAAGTAATGGATCTTTGTAATGCTATTTTTAGTGACATGCAGATGGATGAGGTATGGTCGAATGATTTTCTTTCCTCAAAGAAAATCTTTCCCAACATTTTGTCCAACCAAATAGAGTTTGAATACCATCATTATCTTTACTAGTAAAACAATGAGGACATGTATAAAAGTATAAGTATTTCTCCAATTTAGTAATATCGGTATACAATTTCAACTCGTACATTTGATAAGACTATGCTAAAATTGATTTTTATACTGTTTTTATTTCACTACTCTAGAGTTCAAGAACTAATATATATCAACTTAAAACTGGGGTTAGTATTTTAACAGAATCATCACTTTTGCTTAGCATAAGTATGTGAGCAAGATGTTTACTAAGTCTATGATTGAGCAAGGTACTTATATGCCCAACTTTCAGCATGTGAGTAGACTCATTGATTTCAGTGAGAGTTGCCCAAGGCCATTTTTTCCAACTGAACCTTTTTGGGTAATGCTAACTATTCAAGATCTCACAAAAATTACAGAGCTCTTTGAACCCCCTTTATGTCCTGAATGGCTTTAAGGGTAATGCACCCTGAGAGTTTCAAGCAATCAGTTTGCTCAGGTCATGTGCAATTACTTTAAAATAATTACAGGAGGGGTTTTTAAAAGGTGCTTCTCTAGTTCTCCTATACTTTCTTGTCAGTATCTTTAGTTTCTAATTCTGAGTGCAATTTTTTTTTGGGGGGGGGGGGTGAGGAAAGCATTACAAAATTTACATTGTATTCCAAGGTACAGCCTCACTCCCAAACAATGCAAAATAAAAACCAATCAAATACCTTCTAGACCTTTGCTGTGAAGTAAATATATTTAATACAATGTTAGCTAAACTATACATCCACAAAATACTGATTGTGGGTTTTCCAACAATCAGCTGAAAATTATACCTTATATTTAGCTTCATGCATTTATTATTACATTAATCTTCCTGTCGCTGGCCCACCTGAACTTTCCACTACACCTTGGGAACTCTGGGCTAAATTCAGCCATAGAACATTTCCCTGAACATTTCTCATTGAGTAGAGCCTCCTCTTGGATGGCCCTATCAATTTGTGGGACATGTGGATTAGAGTTTGCCTAAGACATTAAAATTACGTTTTAAAAGAAGAGATTTAAAACAAGAGAAGTCAATAGCAAAATGCCCCAAATTTCACCCAGAGTTCGTAACAATTCTTAAAATTCCCAAAAGAACTATGTAGAGAATTTAGTTTCTCTTTCCAGTCCTTGTAGAAACTTCATATCTGGAGTTTTCAAAGGAGCCTGGGGTAGTACGCATCCAAGTCTCATTGAATTTAGGTCCCTATCTCAACTAGACTCTTTTGAAAATTTCAGTCTGTGATAATTACAAAACTTTGCTAAGAAGCTTGTGTTTTACGACTCTGCATTAAAATAATGTGTATTATAAATGTTGGTTTCTGAAGCTTCGGGCTATCAAAAATCTTTAGTCAATCACTATGGTTGAATGTTTTGTGTCTAATTGATCATCTTAGTACAAAACTAGTGTTGACAATATGTCTTCCCCTGTGCATCCATTAATGTGCCTTGCTTCAAAGCTCTCTGAGAGAAGAATGCAAAGATTCCTTGATCCAGTATGCATTTGTTTCTTCCATAGTATTTTATGGAAATAAAATTTAATTTCAGTTGTTTTATAAATCATTGTCTATATGTTTGAACTATGAGCATCTAGCAAAGGGAAGTCCCCTTGTTTTATCCTCTGTCCCTGGCTCTTCTCTTTCCTTCCTGTTTTCATTTTTAAATGTAAATTCCTTCCCCTCCCTTTTCAACCTGACCCCACCCCTTACTGTCTGTTCCTCATTCTCCAGCCCCTCTCCACCTCTTTTTATTTTTACATCGTTACCCCGGCTGCTTGGAGCAGACCCAGCCTCCCCATCACAAAGCCCAGGCCTTGGCCCTGGCTGGGGCTGCCAGAGGAGCAGCCACCCACAAGGCAGCTCAGGCCCTGGCCCCAGTTGGGGCTGCTGAAGGAGTAGCTTCTGACCAATCGCAACATAGCTGCAGCTCTGGCCCCGGTCAGGGCCGCTCTAGGAGCAGCTGCCTGCAACGTAGTTCTGGAGGAGCAGCGGCCTGCAATGTGGCTACTGGAGGAGCAGCTGCCTGCAACAGGGCTACTGGAGGATGAGCTGCCTGCAATGCAGCCCGTAGTCCCAGTCCTGGGGAAGGGCTGACGCTAGGTTCAGGGCTGCATGGCGGCTGCCCTACTGCTGCTCCTGGGGTGGAACAGGCTCCCACCACACAGCCCTGCCCCAGAACAGCTGATCAGGTATTGCACGGCTCTTCTGAGAAGGTGGGTGGGCCTCAAATTGTTGGTGCATACCCACACAGGCGTGAACCTAGAGGGAACACTGCACCTGATGGCATGGCTCCTCTCTGGTTCTCAGAAACAGAGAGAATATGCTCACAACAAGTAAAGGATATTTTACTCCACAGTAGATGCCAGACCATGCGTAATACTAATCTCTACAAGTGGAAGCGTTTTACAGCCTGGTGCACGAGTAAGCAGATTGAACCATCTACCGCACCTCTTCATACTATCCTTGATTACATCCTACATCTGAAACAACAAGGACTATCAGTCTCCTCTCTGAGTACACTTAACTGTGCTGGCAGCATTCCACCCCCCCAATTGACAGGTTCTTGGTCTTTGCACACCCCATCACGAGAAGGTTCCTTAAAGGGATGCATAGCCTTAATCCTTCACGCAGACCTTGCACCTTGACATGGGTCTTAGAGTCAGTACCCAATACATTAACCAAACCACCTTCGAACCCATGTCAATGCCCACTTTTACTATTGACTACAAAGACAGTATTCTTAGTAGTGATCACATCAGCGAGAAGAGTTAGTGAGATTGCTGCTCTTACAGTAACACTACCCTACACTGTCTTCCATAGGAACAAGGTCATCCGTCAAATTCAACTGTTCTTCTTGCCTGAAGTCTGCTCCGATTTCCACATTAACGAAGTTATCGTTCTCCCTACGTTTTACCCAAAGCCTCATGCTTCATGAGAGCATGCTATCCTACATATATTCTGTATGTTCAGAGAGCGCTTTCCTTTTATATTGATCCGATATGCTACTTTCACAAATCACAGACATTGTTTCAAACAATGTTGGGAATCATTTAAGAAAGGGATAGATAATAAGACAGAAAATATCTTATTGCGTCTATAAATCTGTGGTGCACTCACATCTTGAAAATTGTGTGGCCATTCTTTCTGGGACACCTGACATTGTTGGAAACCAGGGAACTGGTTTAGATCAACCATGTATGGCTGCTCTTATGATTTTGTGGTTGCTGAAAGGTGAAAGAATAAGCTACATTCAAAGAGCTGCTCATCCTTGACTCTTTGGGTATTCTTAACATTCTTTACAACTAGACTTATTTTTCTTCCATATTCTGCATTTACAGTCCACCCATTAAAATACTAGTTTTTAGGAGCAGTTTGCTTTTACAGGCAGTCCCCGGGTTACGTACAAGATAGGGACTGTAGGTTTGTTCTTAAGTTGAATCTGTATGTAAGTCGGAACTGGCGTCCAGATTCAGACACTGCTGAAACTGACCGCCAGTTCTGACTTACATACAGAATCAACTTAAGAACCCCAGGCGTCCCCAAGTCAGCTGCTGCTGAAACTGATCAGCAGCTGATTCCAGGAAGCCCGGGGCAGAGCAACTCTGCCTGGGGCTTCCTGTAGTCAGCGCTGGTCAGTTTCAGCAGAAGCTGACTTGGGGACGCCTGGGGTAGAGCAGCTGGGGTGCTACTGGACCAACCCAGCAGCACCCCATCTGCTCTGCCCCAGACGTCCTGATTCAGCCGCTGCTGAAACTGACCAGCAGCGGCTGAATCAGGACCTGGGGCAGAGCAGCTGGGGTGCTGCCGGGTTGGTCCAGTAGTGCCCACGGGCGCTGCAGGACCAATCGGCAGCGCCCCAGCTGCTCTGCCCCAGAGTCCAAAACAAAAGCCTGGTCTGCTGGGGGGGGGGGGAGCACACTAGCTGCGCCCCCCCCCCCCCCAGCAGACCAGGGACATGGGGAGCAGAGCCGCAGCGGCAGCGGGGTGCCGCGCCTCTGAGGCTTTGCTCTGGCAAAGCCTCAGAGGCGCGGGACCCCCCGCGGCTGCGGCTTCAGTCAGGGTGCCTGTGGTCTGCTGGGGACCGTCCCCAGCAGACCACAGGCATCCAGACTGGAGCGGCAGCAGCGGCGGTTCCCCGCGCCTCTGAGGCTTTGCTCTGGCAAAGCCTCAGAGGCGCGGGACCCCCGCGGCTGCGGCTTCAGTCCGGGTGCCTGTGGTCTGCTGGGGACGGTCCCCAGCAGACCACAGGCACCGGCACCCAAGTGGCAGGAGCAGCGGTTCCCGCGCTTCCGAGGCTTTGCTCTGGCAAAGCCTCAGAAGCGCGGGAACCCGCCCGGTGCCCCTGGTCTGCTGGAGACGGTCTCCAGCAGACCAGGGGCACCGGAGCAGCTTACGAACGGGGCTTTCTCGCCCCGACTTCCGGGGCGAGAAATCTCCGTTCGTAAGTGCGGATCCGACGTAAGTCGGATCCGCGTAAGTCGGGGACTGCCTGTATATTATATATTACATTTTCTTGAGAGCATTTCCATGCAAGCAACTTTTGTTTTTCATGTACTTTTTTGTTCTATATCTGAAGTTGTTGTTATACTGTTTTATGTAATTTGTGCATCGGATTATATTCAGATATTTATTACTTTAATATCAATAATTCCATATATTTATAAGACTTACCTAGTATGCTACATACTGCAACTGTTCATGCACTTGGGAATCTTATTTACAATTGATCTGTATTTCATTATGTGCCCATTTACATTTTTTTACATCCCTACATTGTGTTGCCTTACAACCTAACACTTTACACTTCTTTGTATAATACAGCATGTGATGCATTTTAAAATCTTATGTCATATGTAGTCTTTGAACAGGCTGTTACAGAAAAAGGTCATTGACCCTTTTCAGAGGTATAAAAACTCGGGTATTGAGACTGGTGGGTTTTTTAATATTAAAGTATGTTATATCCAAGAACTCCTGAGCAGATTACAGATTCTCAGAAAGAATGTGAAATATATGGCAAAATCAATTTTCTGTTAATGATCCAATGCATATAATTTTTGTGACGTAAATAAATATCAGTATTTCTTAAAATATTTCCTTGTGGTCAGTTTCCACTTTGGAGCCATTTCAAAAGATAAATTCTGAGTGTTAATCAGTTTGTTGTTATTTTTGTAGCCAGTTTGGTTTTGGTTTTCTGTTTTTTAAAAGCCATGAATTCTTGCCATGCACTGTGCATATACAGTTGTATCTAACATTTATTGGAATGCATGAAAAGTTTAGCATTTTTTTAACTCTTTTTATTTGGTACATGTACCATTGTACAATTTAGAATGAAAACACACACACAAATCACAATTTAGAGCTGTAAAAATCTGAGGTTCGTGAATAATGTCAATGATAGTGTTGAAAGGTACAGAGCTCCTATTTTAATTTGTAGATGGATAATTATTATATCCTTATATATCTTGCTATCTGATTGGCAGAAACATGGTCCTTAACTAACAGGTAAATCCCCACATTTTTAAATCATGACCTCATTTTTAGCCAGTCAGATCTTTCCATTCCAAGTACATTTACTTTGCCTATACACAGAGACCTAGACATCTGGCCATGTGATTTTCAGGATAATTATTGTTAGCCATTGCTGCCAATGTAAGCCCCAGGTGAAAGCTTATGGAAAGACTTAAGGGGATTATGTTGAAGCAAAGTACAATGATGAACATAGAAGAGTTATCTAAGACTTACTTTCTGTTCTGAGTTAACTATATGAAGGTTTTTAATACTGTCTGTGGTACAACTCTCATGCTAATGTTATAACGAGGAATTTTTCCCTACTCTGAGTGCTGTAGAAAACAGATGTGACCTGAGGTCTAGTTCTCAATGTCTATGAAGTTGCCATGGCTATCATTTTCTGCTATGAAGAAAAGAATGTTCCATTTTCAGAGACTGTCATTGGAGTACTGTAGACAATTTCTGAAACACATTGTTTCCCAATAGGATTTATTCTGTCGTAATCCATTTTTTAGCATATCGTTCCAACACAGCAATAATGGCTCACTTGTTGGCCTTCTGTGAAGAAATAACTAAAATGTGAAGTGTTGTCCGCTTGGCTGTGTTGTCTTAATTCCTCTTGAAAGTCTTTAAAGACCAACAAGTGGTCACAGTTGCATACATTATTAATTGTCACTCATTTTACATCCTGCATGTATTTTTCTTAAGATCTGCTGATACTTTAAGTTTTGTGAAAGTTTGTTTCTATTGTTTTGTGTGATTAAACAGTATTGTCAGTTTCTTTAGAAATCATTATTTTACCTTTAAAATTAGTGTTAAAACTAATTTCCTTTTTGGATTCTTAATCTCTTCTTAAAATTCATTGCTCAGCAGCTGAAAAGTTTTCTGAAAAGAAAAAGAAATCCATATTCATTTTTTGTATTAATTTGATCCTTTTATATCTTCAGCAGCAGCAAATTAGCAATTGATTGCCAGAGTTACCTTTCTGTTGGTTATCAGCCTATAATTCATTTACATATAAAAGTCATTTAATTGCAAGTTGGCCACATTGGCTTGGACTATATTTAAAAATCAGGAAAAAGCTTTTTTACCAAATGTAAAAATAACCAAATAAAGTTTCAGTGATTCACACAAATTGCTTTATAGCATTATAATTCACTGGGTTGGCAAACAGCAAAATTTTATGGCCATAGCTGTTTTTCTAACCATGATTATAGGCCCCCATTTAGCAAAGTATTTAAGCATGTGCTTAATTGTTTTGATTTATTGGGACCATATAGAATACCAAAGTTGCGGTTTGTGGTCAAGTCTTTCCGTCTTCCTTGGCTTGATCTTTGTCTTTCATAGTCTAGTCATCCCAAAGCTATAGAGGAGGACCTCTGCATATTATTTCACATGAGTACTTCACCAAATGCATCTACTGTGGAGTAATTAATGTAATGATGAGTGATTCTGATCAGTTGCACTCAGCAGATGAAAGTGCAGGTAAATCAGTTCTCTATAAGAGTACTTACTATAATACCTTTAGGACTGCTTGAGGGTGGATCTGCTAATATTTGGTAGAAGCACACAAGTTAATTACCCTTCTGATCCATAGAATGTAAGATTTGCTCAGATCTGGTTAATATCCTGTGTCTGACAGTGTTATCCAGTGCTTCAAAAGAATGTATTAAAAACCCTAAAGTGTACAGTTTTGGAATAGTCTGACCATAGATGAAGTTTCTTCTAAATCGTTCAGTTTGAAGTTGATTTGTGCTCTGAAATATTAGGATTTGGATCCTTTCTAAAACAATGGATTTTTTAAAAAATAGTTTCTTGATGGTGATACTTTTAAAAATGTAATTACAAATGTAGTTAATGTCCAAAATATGTGTTATATATATCTATGGAAAGAGCAAGAGTGGGCAGCAATTCTTGTTACTGTAGATGTCTGCTTTTGTATTGTTTAATTCATGTTTGGCTTGGAAGGACACATCAACTGTTCCACAAGATTCTCTGTATGACCTAATTATGGAAAAGTTAACTGTTTAGTTTTGTTTTCTGCAGAAAATATTACAGCTGCTACCAGAGAGGATATTTTATCGATGGCATTTCCACAGTATTGGTAAGAAGAAACACTTTTAAAAAAGGATATTTTAGTAGTAGCTTTAAAATAAAATTCCTTTTTCACACCACTGATCTGCACCCTCCCCTCCAATATTTAGGCTGATCATGCAGGAACTCTTAACTGATTCATTCATTTTCTACGTTTCCTTGTTGTATTACTTTTAACTTAAAGTAAAAAAAAAAAAGAACAAACTATAAGATTGTACTTTGTCCCCTCACTCTTCAATTTGTTTAGGGTGCGTTTTGAAATGTTTGGAGTGTGAATCTCACTTCGCTGATTTTGTGTGCAACTCTTGTATCCATTATTTCTGTGATATTTTGGGTATTGCCTGAACCAATAAGCGATTTACCAAAAGTATCTGCTCTGTAAGTTTGGGTATATTTATGTAGTGCAGCTTTGGTTCAGATCCTTGACACCAGTAGTTTGCCCATAAGCACAAGGTCTCACCTTAGGTTTGTTACTTTTGTTGTAGAGTACCACCAACAGTATTCCCAAATCCATCCACCCTGTGTACTTTAGTACTAGAAACCTGGACTTTTCTCTGATTTGTCTCTCCCACCCCATAGGTGTGAAATCTGGCCCCTCACTCCTCCAGACACTACATTACTTCGGCACATGCACTCCAGACTGTTGGCACACCAGATACCAGCTTGGGTAAAAATAAAAAAATCACAGAATCAAATATAAAATAGTATGGAATAGCAAATATATTAAAGTTGCACGGCAAATAAACATAAACTCTCTTTTCTAATACAAATTACGCATAGACTTTAAAGTTTCCCCAAGTATCCCTTCTTAGGACACGTCTAGACTATGTTCTTCTTTAGAAAGAAGATATGCAAATTTGGTGCGAATTTGCATATCTTCTTTCAATCGCTTTCTCGAAAGGTTTTTTTTGAAAAAGCAAGCAGTCTATATGTGGTTCTTTTGGGGGGAAAAAAACCCCTTTTTCAAAAGAACTTTTCTCAAAAAATGAAGTTTACAGCATTCTTTCAAAAAAGGGTTTTTTTCCGAAAGAACTGCATCTAGACTGCTTGCTTTTTCGAAAAAACCTCTTTTGAAAAAGCTATTGGAAGAAGATATGTAAATTCATGCCGCATTTGCTTATCTTCTTTAGAAAGAAAAACGTTGTCTAGACGTGCCCTTATAGAGTGGATATAGGGCTTCAAGGACAGTACCTGCCAAATGATTGTGTGTCAGTTTCTGGATGAAAGCAATAATTTCATGCCACCATTTAAAAAGCTTTCCCCTTCCCCCTTTTTTCTTCTCCTATTGTGATGATTCATGTTTGTTCAGAGAGGGGGAAATGCCTTCTTATGCTGATAGTCAGTGTTTTCCTATTAATGTCAATGGATGACTATTTGTCTCTTTCTCGATGGTATAATGGTAGGTGTTGGTGTTAGTCCCTCTGGTGAGGAAGGTAGTAGGGATGTCACCGATTAAGCAGTAAGCATCACTCTTACTAGGTGATGGTTACTAGTTACCAGTTAACTGGTGGCCTGGCTAGGATGGAGCAGCCTCCCTGCCCGATGGGTCCACCTCTGGTGGACAAGAGGTGCTCCAGCCTTCCTGGGCTTGCCATGCTGGTGCCACGGGCTGGAAGTACTCCAGGCCAGTTGGGCTGGAACAGCTCCAACCTATCTGTGGTGCAATGCGGCCTGGCTTGAGCAGCCTACAGTGCAGCAGGCCCGGCCTGGCAGGGCTGGAGTAGCTCCGTGGGTGGGAGAGGGGGCAAGACTGCTCCAGCCCGGCCGGGCCCCCTGCCTCCGGGATCCCATTTAAGCAGTTTACCTGTTAAACGTAACATTTAACCAGTTAACTGATTAAACAGGATTTCCCTACAAAGCAGCCCTCTCATCAGCCTAACAGCTCCAAAAATTATGAGCATAGCTATTCATGAATACATTCATAATTCAGTCTGTATTAATATCTTAAATAACTATTAAGTTCAGAACATTACATGTTTTATAAAAGACCTTACTCAATGTATAGTGTAATGTATTGTAATCAGTAGATTCAACTTGCAGTTCAACCCTCCTGTTCTCTCCATAGGGTGCCTGCTTCCTGAGCATCATGGCAGTATTAAAATACATGCATAAAATGTGGTAGTTCACTATTATAAACTTTCCTATTAGCACAAATAAAAGCTGGGTATTAGTGCCATTTTCAATGAAATTGTAAAAGGCATCTTTGTCATAAAAATTGCAGTGGGGCTACGGTCCCACATATATTGCCCTGCAGATCCCTACAGAAGTAAGTTTACATCATGCTCTATGAACTGCAGAACCATTTAATAGTAGTAAGAAAGTGCATAGGAAGAACTTCTGTGCCAGTCCCAGGGCTAAGAATTCTTGAACCGTCAGCTCTTAAAAGCTCCATTCATCTGCAATCCTCAGTTCCCTTTTCTCGTCCTGCCAAAGCAAGTTCTTCAGCTATGTCCCTTGATTTTTTTGGACGAGGGGGGCGTATTTGACTAGCAAGTTTCTTCTTTTGCCAAAAGGGTTATTATATAGTTGTAGCTTTTACTTCCAGGGATTTTTTTTTCCAATAGTGAAAATCCTGGGCACTACAGACAGTGAATTATAAGACTCATGTCTTTAGCATTTGTATTTAGTAGTGTGATAAAAGAAGGAAAATGCTAATCAGAGTTGCTGACTTTTGGAAAGTTGGGCAGATTCATTAACCACTCTGTGTCTGTTTTCCCATCTGTAAAATGAGAATGATACTTAGGAATTCTTTGATATTCTTGGATGAAATGCAGTAAAGTATCTGTGATCTAGTCATTAAAAGGCAAAAAATAACACACAAGATGACACACTCAGAGGTAATTTTAATCCACAAACCAATTAATGGATTAGGACGGGGTGGGGAACCTAAGACCCGGCCTCCAGCTTGCCTAGATCCGGCCCCTGAGGCTCAGGGCTCCCCTCCAGCATTGGGGAGATCGCACTGCTATTCCAGCCTTCCTACTATCCCTCCACAGGGCTGGAGCATACAAAATCTACTAGCCTGGGCCCCCCAAGACTCTGCTGTGCAAGGGGAATCTTTCTCCTTCTCAGTTGGGAGCTGCCTCAGTGAGGGCTTTTTGGGGTTTTTAGGTTGTGGTTGTTTTGCTCCTCACTATTGTATGGCCCCAGACTGATTTTTCTTTGGGTCAGTGGCCTCTGACCCAAAAAAGGCTCTCTACTTCTGGATTAGGATGTCCAAAAATTAGAGAATTGTCATCTGTGCTTAGAGTAGAATCTAGCTCCAGTATGTTGTTGTTTATATGAAAGCCTGTCTATTTTCTTTCAACCAATACTTGAAACTGAAAAAAGAAAAGTTGCACTTTTCAACACACCTGAATTGAAAAATGTGGAAATTAATTTGCTATTATGGTTTTGAAATGTCATGCTTCTTAGAAAGAGCAGATCTTTGTTAACTCTTGCACAACATCATGTTCTTGAAAATATACAGTGGAGATTGCAGTGTGACTGAGAGTTTTGCTGTATTTTGTGACAAATAACATTCATGATATCAGAGTGTCATACCTGTTTTGCAAGCTGGCTGTGTTGTGGTACAAGCTGTTCAGCATACCTCATCTGAAGAAAACAAGTAACATGCATTTTTTATGGATGAGGGAGGGAGACAGCCCAGGGGAGGGAGATTGAGGGAATACTTGCATAGGAGGAGTAAGGGAGGGAGCAGGAGCAGAGGGAGGAGAGATTGGATTGAGGGGTGAAGCCAAGATGGGTAGCGATCTGAAAAGGGAAAGGTGGTTAAAGAGCAGAGATGAAGTAGATTAATAGAGAAGGGAACAGACACAAACAGGTTGGGGTCATAGAGGCCTATAAATATTTTGAGACTGTTCTCCTACACAATGGAATGACACCTAACCCTATCTGAACATTCTTCTGCTGTCATCGAGCAGCTGTGAAACACACTGACATCGTGTATCTTATCCCCTCTAGTGTATGAGCAACATAGGGAATAACCGTCTGTTACTGCTACTAGTTATTCTGTTAACTCAAGTGATATAAATCTGTGCATCTAAAGATCCAAACTTTGCTGGTGTCGTTTTGTACATTGGGCTGCTTCCTGTAACGTATTTCTGGAGGATGCCCTCCTACCTGCAGCTCTTGAATACTTACCTCATCTCAAGGAATTCCACTTTTTCATGAGTTCAATTAGAGTACATCTTGTAGCAGTAACAACGTTCCACGTGACCATTGACAACACCACGGTCTTCACACATCCCACAACTAAATGCTTCCTCAAAGGCCTACATGTGCTATATCCTGACATTGCTGCTCCACAAGCACTGTGGGACCTACATCTGGTACTAACCATGTTCAAAAACCTCCATTCAAACCTATGGGCACATGCTCCCTTCTCCACTTAATGCGCAAAATGGCATTCCTAGTTGCAGAAACATCAGTACGTTGGGTAAGAGAGATGGCTGCCCTAATGGCAGACCCACCATTCACCATCTTTTTTTAAGGACAAAATCTCTCTATGGACACATCCAGAGTTTTTACCCAAAGTACACTCTGCCTTCCATATTAATCAAACAATATGTTTACTTGTATTTTTTCCCAAGCCTTATGCCAAACCCTTCGAGGCACAGATGCATGTGCTTGATGTCCACAGGGCACTCTCCTTCTATCTCCACAGAACAGGACCCTTTAGGTAGGCCCTAAAACTCTTTATCTCCATTTTGGAGCATAGCAAGGGGCATCAGATATCCTCTTAAAGACTATCCCATTCGATCTCTGACTGCATCACAATGTGCTATGCTTTGAATAATTTATCACCACCTACCACAGTCCATGCACACTCCACGAGAGCGGTCACCACTTTGGTCACTTACCCAAGGAAGGTTCCCATTGATGAGATATGTGCTGCTGCTACATGGACATCAAAACAAATTTTCACTGACCACTATGCACTTTCCACTGGCCCTCTTCACTCAACAACAATAGCAAAGGCTATACTAAAGCTAGCTTACCTTCCTGATCCAAAGTCCCTATTTCCATATGACAAATTGCTTTGCAGGCACCTGCTGTGGAGCACTCCCACCAGGGATCTCTGTCTCTTGGAGGAGGAGGAGGAAGAGGATGATACTCATTTTGGTGGTAACTGACGTTCTTTCAGATGAGCATTCCTGGGGGTGCTCCACTAACCTCCCTACTTCCCTGCTACTTTGGACCCAGAAAAAAAATATTTTCAACCACGCCAGATAGAGAAGGAACTTGAGGGGAATGTGGCCGCCCAAGAGCGGTAGTACCGGACGGCACTGTGCACCTCGCACACCACGCGTGCGCAGCCCCAAATGCACTGCTGGGAAGAATCCGCTCTGAGGAGCTGGGATGACACCTGCTGTGTAGCACCCCTTCTTCCCCCGCCCCCCCGAGCCACTCATCTCAAAGAACATTAGTTGCCGCCAAGGAGAGTAACCTCTTCTTTCTGCCACAAATGAAGCAAGGGTACTTACAGTAGGCAGCCTCATCTTTCTTCTTTTCTTTCTTTAATACATGTTTTAGAAATGTATTTCCATCCGTCTTTGAGCCTTTTTGTTCAAGTTGGGGGTAGCTGAGTTAGTCTGTACAGGTAAACTGAAAAAATAACAAATAATCTGGTATTTCCACACACACCCCTCCCGTCTTTCCTATTTATTTTGCTCCTAGACATCCAACACTCCGGTCATCTGAAGAAGTGGGCTGTTTCCCACGAAAGCTCATGATACTATCTACATGTTTTGTCCTCCTAAATGATAAGAGCTAGGACTACCAAATTTGGTATGCAGCTTCCTCTTATCATAACATAAAGCAAGGTAAGGGGTTGGTTGTGCCAAGATAATGGGCTGTGTCTGGAACTCAATTTTTTTTCATAAAATGGGAGGGAAGAAGTCTAGTAGGAATGAGTTATACTGTAGAATGACCACGGGAGGGGGAGCAAGTGGCCAGAGATGGGCACAGGGACAGCTATAACCCCACTGGGGCAGCAGGTGGTAGAGATCATAGAACACTAGAACTGGAAGAGACCTCGAGAGGTCATCGAGTCCAGTACCCTGCCCTCACAGAAGGACCCAGTACCATCTAGACCATCCCCGATAGATTTCTATCTAAGCTACTTCTAAATAACTCCAGAGATGGAGATTCCACAGTTTCTCTAGGCAACTTATTCCAATGTTTAACAACCCTGACAGTTAGGAAGTTTTTCCTAATGTCCAACCTAAACCTCCCTTGATGCAGTTTAAACTTCTTGTCCTTGCCTCAGAGGCCAAGGAGAACAATTTTTCTCCCCCTTCCTTGTGACACCCTTTTAGATACCTGAAAATCGCTATCATGTCCCCTCTCAGTCTTCTTTCCAAACTAAAGCCCAGTTCTTTCAGTCCTCCTTCATAGGTCATGATCTCTAGACCTTTCATCATTCTTGTTGCTCTTCTCTGGATTTTCTCCAATTTCTCCACATCTTTCTTGAAATGTGGTGCCCAGAACTGGACACAATACTGCAATTGAGGCCTAATCAGCACAGAGTAGAGCGTAAGAATGCCTTCTCATGTCTTGCTCACAACACTCCTGTTAATACCTCCCAGAATCATGTTTGCTTTTTTTGCAACAGTGTCAGGCTGTTGACTTATATTTAGCTTGTGATCCACTATGACTCCTAGATCCTTTTCTTCAGTACTCCTTCCTACACAGTCACTTCCCATTCTGTATGTATGAAACGGCTTGTTCCTTCGTAAGTGGAGTACCACTTTTATTTGTCCTTATTAAACTTCATTCTATTTACTTCAGACCATGTCTCCAGTTTGTCCAGATCATTTTGAATTATGACCCTATCTTCCAAAGCAGTTGCAACCCCTCCCAGCTTGGTATCATCTGCAAACTTAATAATCGTACTCTCTATGCCAGTGGTCCCCAACATGGTGCCTGTGGGTGCCATGGTGCCCGCCCTAGTGATCAGGGCTGGCCCAAGCCATTCTTGGGCCCCGGGCCCATGGCGGTGCCGCCCCTGGGTGCGCGGCACATGTGTGGTGCCGCCCGCGGGTGCCTGGCAGCCCCAAAAGGTTGGGGACCACTACTCTATGCCAATATCTAAATCCTTGATGAAGGTATTGAACAGAACCAGAGAGAGAGACAGGTATCTACTATATATTTCAGAGTGTTTGTGCATCTTGTCTGTCTGTCCCCCAGCTGGGGGATATGCTCTTCTCCCTCAGTCGTGCCTGCTGCAGCAACCATGGACAGGTGCTTCTTACCTGGCCCCAAGCTGCTGTAGTGAGAGAGGGCTGAGATTGTCCTATCTCCTTGGGGCAGCCTGCGTGCTGAACCCCTCATCCCCAGACCTTCCTCCTCAGATCAATGATTTAAATGAAGAAAAACAAAACTTCTTTGAGTTAAGGATCTAATCAACACCTAGTCTATTATTTTATAACCTTCATTAATACCCAGAGTACTCTCCATTCCCTGCACTGATTGAGGCTGAGGTTCTGTGAAAAAATTGGTCATGCAATTAAAGCCTGTGTAGCAAACTATGTATGCACAGAGTAGCCAAATTAAAGTATCATAGGGAAGCTTAATTCAGGCATTTTCTAATTTTTGAGTGCTTGATTTTTCAGCATTAACATGTTTATCATAGTTTGCACTATATTTTTATGTTTATTAACCAATGGGTATTACTCTCTTGTGTACTAAGGAAAATCCAATAATTAAATGAGGCAGAAATAATTTTTCTGAATAATTCACAGAGCTTGAAGAGACATGGTTGTTTTAGGTTGTTCAGGGCTCTAAACTGCAATATTTGTAAGTCAAACTTTGTGGCTTTTGCTAATGCATTAGAACCAGAAAGCAAAACTTGACTATTGTCATTTCATTGACTTGGATAAATTAAGTAGAGAGTAAAGAGACCATAAATACTGAAAAGTAAACTAAATTTTCAGAGTTCTTCAAGTTTTAATAATCTAACTTGGTTAACAATCTAAAGGACTTGTTTATATTTTAACCTGGTGGTGTCCGTGTAAATTAATTTGACTGTTAAATTTTTACTGCTGTGAAAATTAAAAACTATACTTTTGAATAGCAATAAAGTGGTCAGAACATTTACTGTTCTGTTTATTGAATACAATTTGGACACATGGTGCTTTTTAAAAGCATCATTCTTTATTTAGGATTTCAACATTGATTTTGCTGTTTAATCAACCAGTATGTTTTCTAGCTGAGCAATGAATTTGTGATGGCAGCAGAAATAATGGGTGGAAATGAAAGGTCAAGGAAAGGGCTGTTGTCAAATTTCCAGTTAGCACATTCAAAAATAAAAGGAGACATCTCCTTGAACTTTTTTGTTACAATTTCCTGTGACTTTGAGCAGCATAAATTGGGGTTACAGTAGTTACATTTTGTAACTATTATATTGTTTTGATTTCAGTGAAAAAGCCCTAATTGGAGAAATATTTAGCCAGCTTCAATCAATGGGCACATTTATATGTACATACAAATATGTAGAAACAAATAGTATTTGTACATACAAATGGTTTGCTTTGACAAACAGCTTCTTAATGTGCTTGTGTACTAACATAGCAAAGATGAAAATGTATCAGGACAGTAGGTTTACTTTTGTATTACAAAATGGTTAAATCTTGTTCTGTAGGATTTATATAGTGCTGTGTATGTGTGTATATTTGCAACATAGATGTGTTAGGTCTCTACTGAGATATTTTTGAGAGTTAAGCAAATTATATTCTGTAGTTTTAAATTTACTCTAATGTTCATCAAAGAATTTTATGTTAGCTGACTGACATTTTCTAAGTAGTCTAATTTTGGTTCATACAAAATTATTTTTAAACAGTTTATAGTCTTAGTTCATACATCTGCAGGTTTCCTAGTACATATTTTTTCTCACAAATTATTCTCAAGTATTATTTATTTTCCTGTTTCCATCCTTCTCCTTTCCTCAAATGTCAAAACTCTTCTAATCAATTTTCCAGTCAGTATACCACAATGTGAAGTATAGGCATGAAATGTTAATAGTTTAAAAAAACATGTTAAATTATAAATTTTGTGGGTCAAAGTAAACAGTTGTGTGCTGGTAATAATTTTAAAATGAGAGAGGCATCTGAGTAAAACAGTAGATTTCAAAGATGCATTTAATTTAGTTTTTTTATCTTTTTGTTAAAAAGGTAAGATATGTTAGCTACAGCATTGCTAATTGCCCACAGGCAATTAATTGTCAATAATAATCACAGTATCTTTTAGCAGTGTTAAAAAGGTCTATTGTAGGGAAAATGCATTTTTTACAAAAGTAGGGAGCTTTACAAGATTATTGATATATTTTATTATTTCATTTTTTTAAATTTCAGGGTCAGTTTTGAAGAAGCTTTTGCATACTGGAAACTGTATTAAGGTATTTTGTTAAAAGACATATGAGCATTTCTTCATACTTAATTCCATTGTTGCTATAGAGAAATACATTTTATATTCATTGAAGAGTCATGATTTATTGTAATTTGTTTGAATAAATGTATAGTGGTTATTACCAAGTTCCTATATAATAAATGTTCACATTTTAATAATAAATTATAGTGACATCCCTTTATCATTGTAATATCTCTGTCTGGACTTGCTACCATTCTAATGTATCTTTGTTAAATCTATCTATGGTAAAGATATATTTCTGCAGAATAATATCTTGTTGTTCTTTGAGTCATTGCTCATGTCCATTCCACATTGCATCATCAAAAGATTTTCCTTTAGCAGTACCTGTTGGGCCAGCAGGGGAGCCCCCTGGAATGGTGCTGTTATATCAGCTGATATATACTCTGCTGGCCCATCACCCTCTCTGTTCCTTCTTACCTCTAGTGATGGTCTTTGGAAAGTGCTCTGATTTTGCTTTGCAAGCACCTCTTAGCAGTTCTCAACTACTTGATTTTTAAAGTGGTCCTGTTAATTGTTGCAGTATCTTCTGTAAATAGTTCTTAGTGTAATTAGTTTACTTCAGCATAGGGACTCTTTTCATTCCCTGCATGAAGCAAGCTCTGTATCAAGTGCTTGAAACTATGCATCGTGGGGATCCCCACAAAGTCTGCTTAAAGTTCCTTGGGGATTCCCACCTTTTCAAGTCCTGCAAGATTTGTAGAGGGTTCAAGCCATTCAGCAAGCGGGAGCAGGAGTCTTGCATGAAGATTCTCCTAGTAGAGGCAGCTCTCCATCTGGCACCAGTGTCAGATCTAGCACCAGCCACCAAGAGCACATTGGCCTTGGTGTGTGAGGCACCCAGCCGCTTGCAGGCCTCTCTAGCGCCAAGAAGGCTACAGCACCAATCTCAATCCCGGTGCTGCAGAAGAAGCAGAAAGTGAGTAGAGGCAGGTCTCCATTGCAACATATGCCGACAGTGCATCCTCAGGAGGGGTACAGGGCACCAATGGGTTCAGTACCCGAACCTTCGAGGTTGGGTTGACTTCACTTCAGCCCACAGCAGGGCCTCAGCCTGGTAGAAGATCTCCCAGAGCTGTTGACGCCAGACCCCTTTTAGGCCGCGAGGGACCTTACTGAGCTCACTTTATCCCCGGTCTCGGTGTCAGACCTGAGGAGGGAGTGTGCCTCATGGCAGCACTGTGCCAGTCCTACGGCACCAAGCACCTTGGCACCGGCCCTGAACAGGCACCTCAGGTCCACCAGCACTGCCTTCACTAGTGGCTCCAGCACCACCTCTGGTATTTGTTCAAGCTTCAGCACTGCTATGGCACCGGCGCCAACTCAGGCTGGGCATGCAGCACCATCTCTATCATCGTGCCAGCCATCAGGACTTGCTATACCACCGCCTCCCCCTCAACACTGCAGGAAGCCTGAGTCCATGGCTAGACATGCTTCCAGTTGCAGGTTGCCAAGTGCCAGGGCCACAGCACTGCCCTGGACAACCTCTGAGTACTCCACTGACTCAGAGGCCGAGTCTATCTTCTCGATGTGGGCTTCCAGGTTTAGATCTCGGCACCGGTCATACTCCTGGCACCAAAGCCCTTCTGCGTAACCTCACTAGCAGTCCTAGGTGGCCCAGCCTGTCCAGTCGGTGCAGCAGTCCTGGCCACCGCAGGAGCAGACCTCTATTCAGTGGCCCTTAAGGATTCCCTGGGCCTACCATCATTCACATGGTGTGGGGCCTCTAGGTTGGTGTCAGTCTATTTGAGGCCCAGGGCTCCTCCCTCAGCCACCCCATTGGTCCCCTTCCCTATGTTGGGACAGTCCCTGCTCCTGAGTCAAGCCTCGCCCATAGCTTCAGGAGTCTGTGGTCTGCCCATGGCCCAGGCTTTAACGGTGCCCTCCTCGGCAGCCTTCAGACCCGTGACATGTCAGTCTGAAGGGCCCTCCCATCGATGTCTACTATGGACTCAGTGGCGCCTCTTTCACTGGCTGGCTCAAAGCCTGAAGGTGCAGCCAGTGAGAGTGTTGGAGGACTCTGACCTCACAGTTGATACCCTGCAATCTGATACCCCTACCAGAGTAGCCTTGCCTCTTAATAATACTAGTTAAGATTATGAAGACCTACGGAAGACCCCGGCCTCTATTCTACCAACTGATAAGAAGGTAGAGAGACGCTAGTTTGTGCTACTGGGGGAGAATGAACATCTGTTCTCCCATCCACCCCCAGGATCCCTGGTTGTCCAGGCAGTGAATCAGTGTGAGAGGCAGAGGCAGCTGGGTCCAACCCCCCAAAACAGGGATGCAAAATACATGGACCTTCTGGGTAGAAAGGCCTTTGTCTGAGGAGGGCTGCAGCTCCGCATAGTGAACTATCAGGTTCTGCTTAGCCGCTATTCCTATACAGGCAGTCCCAGGGTTATGTACAAGATAGGGACTGTAGGTTTGTTCTTAAGTTGAATCTGTATGTAAGTCGGAACTGGCATCCAGATTCAGCCGCTGCTGAAACTGATCAGTTTCAACAGCGGCTGAATCTGGACACCAGTTCTGACTTACATACAGATTCAACTTAAGAACCCCAGGCATCCCCAAGTCAGCTGCTGCTGAAACTGATCAGCGGCTGATTCCAGGAAGCCTGGGGCAGGGGCTTCCTATAGTCAGCCACTGGTCAGTTTCAGCAGCGGCTGACTTGGGGATGCCTGGGGCAGAGCAGCTGGGGTGCTGCTGGGTTGGTTCAGTAGCGCGGCCGCTTCTCGGCGCTACTGGACCAACCCAGCAGCACCCAAGCTGCTCTGCCCCAGGCGTCCTGATTCAGCCGCTGCTGAAACTGACCAGTCAGCTGCTGTCCGCGTGTTCCGCCGCTTTGCTCCCCGTCCCCCTGGTCTGCAGACCAGGGAGACGGGGAGCAAAGCAGAGCAAAGCCAAGGAGCACGCGGGCAGCGGACAGCCCAGACGCGTCTGGGCTGTTGGCTGCCCGCGTGCTCCGCAGCTTTGCTCCCTGTCCCACTGGTCTGCTGGAGACCAGGGAGACGGGCCCCATTCGTACCTGCGGATCCGATGTAAGTCGGATCCGCGTAACTCGGGGACTGCCTGTATTACCTGGGCTACTATGGATAAGTTTACTAAGCTTGTTCCTCAGGACTCCTGGTCCGAATTTAAGTCGCTCTCTGAGGAGGGCAGGGTGGTGTCCCGTGCAGCTGACACAGCTGCTCATACTATGGCCACGGGCCTGGTACTTCATTGCAGCTCATGACTGCAGAGGTTTGGGGTGCCCCTGGAGCTTCAGACCACCATACAAGACCTGCCTTTTAAAAGACCAAGTTTGTTCATGGAGCAGACCGATCATCATCTGCATAGTCTGAAAGACACATGGGCCACATTAAAGTCCCTGGGAATTCAGACTCCCAGCCACAAGAGGTGATCCCTTTCCGAACACCCCATGGCATTCCCAGCCATATGCCCACCCGGACTTCTCTTGGAGAAGGAGACGGAATGGGGACGGCAGGAACAAAAGATGCCATTTTCTTCCCTCATCTGACCAAGGGCTGGGTTCAGCCAAGAAAACCCAGGGCCTTCGTCAGGGGGTTTTGAGGGTGTGCCTAAGGACAGCTTACCAGTTTCACTTGTACCCTTCCTGGACCTCTTATTCCCTTTCTACCATGCTTGGGTTTCCATCACCTCAGACTGGTGGGTCCTTGAGATGGTAGGCAGGGGCTATGCTGTCCCATTCCTCTCGCCCCTCACCCATCTCTCTGCCCCATCCCTCTTCAGGGATCATCTCCTGAGGGTGGAGGTGCTTCAGCTCCTAAGCCTGGGACGGCTGAAATGGTGCCCCCTCGGAGTTTATGAGCAAGGGTTTCTGCTACCAGTACTTCCTGGTCCCCAAGGCAAAGGAGGGAATGGAGTGTGTTCCACCCCATCCTGAACCTTAGGGACCTCAGTGCCTTTATCGCCAAGGTCAAGTTCAAGATGGTGATATTGACATCGATCATTCCCTCTCTCGCTCTTGGAGACTGGTACGCTGCCTTCGACCTAAAAGTCGCTTACTTCCACATTTCCATAACACCTCACCACAGAAGGTTCCTGCAGTTCACCATGGGCTGCGATGACTTCCAGTTCACAGCTCTACCATTCGCCTTTCCATAGCACCTCCAGTATTTACCAAGTACATTGCAATAGTTGCCGCTTTCTTGAAGAAATGTGGTGTCCAGTTGTTTCCCTATCTGGACAATTAGCTGATGCAGTGGATCATATTAAATCCTCATATTAAAGGAGGAGATAGACATAATAGGCATCACTGAAACCTGGTGGAATGAGGAAAATCTGTGGGACACTATCATACCAGGATATAAAATATATCAGAAGGATAGAGCAGGCTTGGTGGGTGGCGGAGTGGCACTGTATGTGAAAGATAATGTAGAATCAAATGAAATAAAAATATTAAATGAATCAACATGTTCAATAGAATCGCTATGGGTAGTAATTCCATGCTCCAATAATAAGAAATTAGCAGTAGGGATATGTTACCGACCACCTGACCAGGACAGCGATACTGACATTGAAATGCTGAGGGAGATTAGAGAGGTTACCAAAATAAAGAACTCTATAATAATAGGGGACTTTAATTATCCCCATATTGACTGGATACATGTTACCTCAGGAAGAGAAGCAGAGATAAAATTTCTCAATAGCTTAAATGACTGCTTCTTGGAGCAGCTGGTACAGGAACCCACAAGGTGAGAGGTAATTCTTGATTTAGCCCTGAGTGGAGCGCAGGATCAGATCCAGAAGATAACCATTACAGGACCGCTTGGGAATAGTGACCATAATATAACAACATTCAACATTCCTGTGGTGGGAGGAACACCTCAGCAGTCCAGCACCCTGGCATTTAATTTCATAAAGGGGAATTATGCAAAAAGGAGGAGGTTAGTTAAACAGAAATTAAAAGGCACAATGACTAGAGCCAAATCCCTGCAAGCTGCATGGAAACTTTTTAAAGACACCATAATAGCAGCCCAACTTAAATGTATACCCCAAATTAAAAAACATAGCAAGAGACCTAAAAAAGCGTCACCGTGGCTTAACCACCATGTAAAAGAAGCAATGAGGAACAAAAAGGCATCTTTTAAGAAGTGGAAGTCCAGTCCTGGTGAGATAAATAGAAAGGAACATAAGCACTGTCAAATCAAGTGTAAAAATGTAATAAAAAAAGCAAAAAAATATTTTGAGGAACAGCTAGCCAAAAACTCAAAATGAAATAACAAAATGTTTTATAAGTACATTAGAAGCAGGAAGCCTGCTAAAAAACCTATGGGTCCCCTAGACGATCGAGATATAAAAGGAGCAATCAAGGACGATAAAGCCATTGTGGATAAACTAAATGATTTCTTTGCTTCAGTCTTCATGGCTGAGGACGTTAGGGAGATGCCCAAATCTGCACCGTCCTTTGTGGGTGATGAATCTGAGGAACTGTCCCTGATTGAAGTGTCATTAGAGGAGGTTTTGGAACAAATAGAAAAACTTAGTGTTAACAAATCTCCGGGTCCAGATGACATTCATCCAAGGGTTCTAAAAGAACTCAAATGGGAAATTGCTGAGCTATTATCTGTGGTTTGTAACCTATCCTTTAAATCGGCTTCCGTACGTAATGACTGGAAGGTAGCCAATGTGACACCAATATTTAAAAAGGGCTCTAGAGGCGATCCTGGCAATTACAGACCGGTAAGTCTAACTTCAGTACCGGACAAATTAGTCGAAACAATAGTAAAGAATAAAATTGTGAGGCATGTAGAAGAACATAATTTGTTGGACAAAAGTCAACATGGTTTCTGTAAAGGGAAATCATGTCTTACTAATCTATTAGAGTTCTTTGAAGGGGTTAACAAACATGCGGACAAGGGGGATCCAGTAGATATAGTATACTTAGATTTTCAGAAAGCCTTTGACAAGATCCCTCACCAAAGGCTCTTGTGTAAATTACATTGCCATGGGATAAGAGGGAAGGTCCTTTCATGGATTGAGAACTGGTTAAAAGACAGGAAACAAAGGGTAGGAATAAATGGTAAATTTTCAGAATGGAGAGTGGTACCTAGTGGTGTCCCCCAAGGGTCAGTCCTGGGACAAATCCTGTTCAACTTATTCATAAATGATCTGGAGAAAGGGGTAAGCAATGAGGTAGTAAAGTTTGCGGATGATACCAAACTGTTTAGGATAGTCAAGACAGAAGCAGACTGTGAGGGACTCCAAAAAAGATCTCACCAAACTGAGTGATTGGGCAACAAAATGGCAAATGAAATTTAATGTGGATAAGTGTAAAGTAATGCACATTGGGAAAAATAACCCCAACTATATGTACAGTATGATGGGGGCTAATTTGGCTACGACAACTCAGGAACGAGATCTTGGAGTTATTGTGGATAGTTCTCTGAAAACTTCCACACAGTGTGCAGCGGCGGTCAAAAAGGCAAATAGGATGCTAGGAATTATTAAGAAAGGGATAGAAAATAAGACACTGAATATCTTACTGCATGGCTACGTATAGACTGGCCTCAAATTCCGGAAAAGGGATGCAAAGCAGGTAAGTCAGCATAGGGAAATCCGCGGGGGATTTAAATATCCCCCGCGGATTTAAATAAACATGTCCGCCGCTTTTTTTCCGGCTTGGGGAAAAGCCGGAAAAAAAGCGTCTAGACTGGCGCGATCCTCCGGAATAGGAAAGTAGGAATAAGAGATCCTCCGGAAAAGGGCTTTATTCCGGAGGATCGCGCCAGTCTAGACGCTTTTTTTCCGGCTTTTCCCCAAGCCGGAAAAAAAGCAGCGGACATGTTTATTTAAATCCGCGGGGGATATTTAAATCCCCCGCGGATTTCCCTATGCTGACTTACCTGCTTTTCACCCCCTTTCCAGAATTTGGGACCAGTCTAGACGTAGCCCACCTGTATAAAACTATGGTATGCACATATCTTGAATACTGTGTGTAGATGTGGTCTCCTCACCTCAAAAAAGATATTTTGGCCTTGGAAAGGGTTCAGAAAAGGGCAACTAAAATGTTTAGGGGTTTGGAATGGGTCCCATATGAATAGAGGTTAAAACGACTGGGACTTTTCAGTTTAGAAAAGAGGAGACTGAGGGGGGATACAGAAGAGGTATCTAAAATCATGAGTGGTGTGGAGAGGGCGACTAAAGAAAAATTATTTATTAGTTCCCATAATAGAAGAACTAGAGGTCACCAAATGAAGTTAATGGGTAGCAGGTTTAAAACTAATAAAAGAAAGTTCTTCACACAGCATGTGGTCAACCTGTGGAACTCCTTGCCAGAGGAGGCTGTGAAGGCTAGGACTATAACAGAGTTTAAAGAGAAGCTAGATAATTTCCTGGAGGTTAGGTCCATAAAAGGCTGTTAGCCAGGGGATAGAAATGGTGTCCCTGGCCTCTGTTTGTCAGAGGCCGGAGAAAGATGTCAGGAGACAAATCGCTTGATCATTGTCTTCGTTCCACCCTCTCTGGGGCACCTGGTGCTGGCCACTGTTAGCAGACAGGCTACTGGGCTAGATGGACCTTTGGTCTGACCCAGTATGGCCGTTCTTATGTTCTTATCATCGGTGGACCAGGTGTTGGCCCATATTTCCCTTGTGTGGGACCTTTTCTTGGAGCTCGGTCTCCTCCTGAATAAGGCCAAGTCTACCCTGTTCCCCACTCAGGTCATGGAATTCATGGGTGCTCGTCTGGACTCGATGCTGGCCATGGCATCTCTATCCATGTTGCAGTTCCTGACTCTCAGGAGCACCATCCTGGCCATGCAGGTGTCTCCCATGACCACGGTCAGAAACTGCATGTGCGTCCTGTGGCTCATTGCCACCTGTACCTATGTAGTGCAGCATGCCAGTCTTTGCCTATAGCCCCTGCAGTTGTGGTTGGCCCAGGTCCACTACCTGTCCTTTCACCTTTGGAACAGGGTGGTGATGCTCCCTCCCCATGTCCTGTGCTCCCTGGACTGGTGGATCCAGGAGGATGTGGTCTGCACTGGGGTTCCATTCTCCAGGTCTCTGCCTACCCTTTAGCTGGTGATGGATGCATCCGACACAGATTGGGAAGCCCAAATTGGCGACAGGAGGACTCCAGGTATGTGGTCTCGGGAGGAACTCTCCCTGCATATCACTGTGAGGGAGCTGTGGGCAGTGGACCTGTCATGCCAGGCATTCCTCTCTCATCTTGGGGCAAGATGGTTCTTATCCTGTCTGACAATAAGACAATGGTCTCTTATATAAACAGGCAGGGTGGAGCTCATTCCCCTTCCCTGTGTCTGGAAGCCCTCCAGCTCTGGGATCTGTGTATCAGGGCGAATATTCACCTGATTGCCTCCTACCTCTTCAGGGCTCAGATTGCTCTGGTGGACTGGCTGAGCAGATCCTTTGTCAGCCACGAGTGGTCCCTCAGAGGATGTAGCCCTCCTGGATCTGTTCGCAACCTTCCACAGGTGGATTTTCCCCCTCCTGGACCTGTTCGCAACCCACCAGAACAGGAAGTTCCCCAGCTTCTCCTTCTTCATGGGGCTTGGACGCGGGTCTCTGGGAGACACCCACTTTATCCTTTGGCTCAAGGATCTGCTCTATGCATTTCCCCCATTCCCACTGGTACACAAGGTTCTCCTGAGGGCTTAAGAGTTCAGGGCTTCCCTCATCCTTCTAGCGCCAGTGAGGTTGAGGCAGCACTGGTTCATGTCTTCCTTGAACCTCTCCATGCTCTCTCTCTGGAGCCAGACATGATAACACAGGATTTCGGCAGGCTTTGCCACCCGAACCTACAGTCTCAGCACCTAATATCCTGGAAGTTGCATGGCTGACAGCGGTGGAGCTGCAGTGCTTGGAGCAAGTGCAGGAGGAGGTCCTGCTAGGGAGTAGGAAACATTCCATGAGGGTCACTTACCTAGCTAAATGGAAGCACTTCTCCATCTGGGCTATCCAGAAGGGGTTCTCCCCTATGGATGCTCAGGTCCCGATGGTCCTAGACTATCTCTTGGATCTCCGGGTTCAAGGGCTTTCCTCCTAGTCATTTAGGGTCCTCTTGGCGGCCATTTCTGCTTTTCACCTGGGCTCCCAGGGTGGGACTCTTTGTAGACCCCATGCTCCATTGGTTTTTGAAGGGACTGGACAGGCTTTACCTGCATGTTCATCAACCTGTTCCCTCAGTGGGACCTCTCACAGGATCCCCCTTTGAGCCTCTGGCAACGTGTTTGCTGCTACACCTCTTGTGGAACATGTCATTTCTCTGGGCTTTCACAGTGGCCAGATGTGTGTTCCAATTCAGGGCCCTTACCTCAGACCCACCTTACGCAGTTTATTTCAAGGATAAGGTTAGGTTCTGTCCAGTGCTCCATCACTGGTGATTAATCAGCCCCACCCAGTCAGTCAGTTATGTGCATGGAGCCCTGAGCCTCTGACTGGGCTGGGCTGATTAATCACCTGTGAAGCTGTCCTGCCCCGCAGCTTAGAAGGAACACCGGTTATGTCCCCACCTCACCTTCCTGCCAAAGGCGGTGTCTCCATTCCATGTCTCTCAGGACATTTTTTTCCCCAGTTTTTTACCCCAAGCCCTATGCTTCTGGCAAAGAACAGGCTTTACACATTCTAGATGTTAGGAGAGCTTTAGCTTTTTATTTAGACAGGATGAAGCCCTTTCTTAAGTCCCCACAGCCGTTTGTGGCAATCGTGGAGTGGCTAAAGGGGCAGCTGGTCTCTGCGCAGAGGATATCTTCCTGGATTACTTCCTGTATCAAGGTATGCTACGGTCTGGCCGGGGTGCCAGCCCCTCCCCTTACAGACCACTCTACTAGGGCATAGGGCATAGGCCGCCTCCACAGCCTTTGTGGATCAAGTCTCTATCCTGGATATTTGTAGTGCTGCCACATGGTGTTTGGTCCATACCTTTGCCAGCCACTATGCATTGGCTCATCAGGCTAGGGAGGATGCAGCCCTGGGAAGGGCTGTCCTCCACTCAGTAGAGGGACCTCCTGGGTTTCTGCTTTGGAGTCACCTATGTAGAATGAACATGAGCAATCAGTCAATGGGTAAAAAAAAACAGTTACTTACCATTTGTAACTTTTCTTCTTTGAGATGTGTTGCTCATGTTCATTCCAAATCACACCCTCCTCCCCCTCTCCCAAGTGGTCAGGTAAGAAGGAACTGAAGGGGTGGTGAGCCAGTAGGGGTATATATCAGTCAGTAGAATGGCACCACTCCAGGAGGCTCCTCTGCTGGCCCAACGGGTACCTCTAAGTTAAAAACTTCTGACGATGTGTGCACGCAGCACATGCACACCTACGTGGAATGGGCATGAGCAACACATCTCGAAGAACAGTAGTCACCAATGTTAAGTAACTGTTCATTTTAATCTCCCCACCCTGAAATGTAGTATATTAAACTATCAGTTTGAATGAAAACTTCCATGTTTTTTGTTTTGTTTTTAATCCATTGTTCCTTTTCCAGTTAGAATTCCAACAATAAAATTCTGCCTTGCTAGTTTGCTTTTTTGCTAAAGATTTATTGAGATCATGGTATGTTACACAGGAATTGGCTTATGTACAGATTTTCAAGGCAATAACTGGAATGCTGGATTGAAATTCTGGACCCACTGAAATAAATTGCAAAATTCTACTTCTACTTAGTGTGCCGTTAAAGTATTGGCATTTGCTGTGTTCAGGAAATACACCTACTTCATTGTCTCAAAGGATCAATTTTAGGGCTCTGTTACTTGGGCTGTACTTGGGACAGGACTAGAGAATGCAGAAGAGCAACTTGGCTGGAGATCGCAATTCCTACAGTCACTGGAGGTGTTTGGTTCGTGGTTCAAGATGGAGCAGGGTTTCCTAGGGACTGTTGCACTGGCCAGGAATTGGCACACTGCAACAGTACTCCTGAATATGCTTCCAGCACACCCAGTGCATGAACCATTTAATTAGTGTTGCCTCTTAAAATGGTTGCAGGACTTACTGAAGGGTAATAAGAGTGATGGAGCTTATCTTTATATTTTTTAAAAGCATTTTTAGTATCTTTAAATATTCTGTATTTTTATTGCATTTTGCTGTTTTATCAGTGTCACATTCTACTTTCTTTTCCTTTTAGATAAGATGTGAAGGAATCCGTCTATTTCTTCTTTGGCTTCAAGCACTTCAGACAAACTGCTCAGAGGAGCAAGTGTTGATTTTTGCATGCTTAGTGCCTGGTTTTCCAGTGATCATGTCATCAAGAGGTCCTTGTACACTGGATACACTCATTAGCCCTCCTTTTACTTTGCTTGATGGTAAGCAAAATTCTCCTAATTGAAATGCTGACTATATAGCCTTTTTCTGATAGCTAGTTCATAGAATTACAGATGTCGCTAATAGGGGAAAATATCTAGCTGGTTACACTAGCCACTTTTGTAAATCTTTCAACGAAGGATGTAAGTGGTTAATTGGTAAGCATCATCCTTCCTGGGTGATGCTTACCAGTAACCTGTTAACTGGCAGCCTGGCTGGGCTGGAGCAGCACCCTACCCAACGTGTGCAAGAGGGCTGGGCCTGCCATGTAATGAGCTGTAGGCGGATAGTGGGCTGGCTGGGCTGGATCCCAGTTAAGCGATTAAGCAGCTAAATGTAATGTTTAACCAGTTAACTGATTAAACAGTATTTTATATCCCTGCATGAATCAGAGACATATCATATTGAGATTAATTTATTACAATGTTTTTAGAGCAGTGTATCCATTCTGTCTTACAGTGCCAGAGTGCAGAATGTTATGTTACTTAGTGTTAAAGATATAGAAAAGAAATTACTGATATTCTTTCTGCATTGCTTTGTTACTTGCTGCTGGTCACTGAGTATAAGTAGATATAGACAGTAAAAAGAATATGAAAAGAACTTACATACTAGATAGCTAGTGCTTATATTTAGGTGATGATCACTTTCCAGATGCCTGTCGTAGAAAATTTTACTTAAATACAGGATCCATGCTGTCAATAAATGTAAGATCACTATTGAATGCTTGCACCTCACTGTCTCAGAGATGGGGAAGTTTTGTTAACAGAGAAAAGAAAATCTTTTGGGCCCTGTAAGGATTGCTCACCCTTCCTTGGATGAAGCTTACCAGTTACATCACTCATTCACAGATTTACAGAAGTGGGTAGTGTAACCTATTAGATATTTTCCCCCATTAGCAACATCTGTAATTCTATGGATTAGCTATTAGCTTTCTCTTTGTGGGCGTTTAGTCTTACGGGTTGGGAGGGGGAAAGTTTAATTAATTGGCTGGATTGAAGGATGCAGTGGCTGCCTGTGGGTTTCTGCCCAATAGAGGGAGAGGTCTTATGAATCCTTGGACTTGCCTGAATGTGATCACAAATCTGGAGTTTTAGGTTTCTAGGTCATGGTGTGGACATCAGAAAAATCTCTCTTTGGATCTGGGAAAGAATTTTTCTCACCGGTAGACTGGTTTGGTACTGTGGTTTTTTTTACTTCCTCTATCAGAAACCCAGTGACCTGGTAGGTCCTAGATTGTAAATTGTTCATGTTACCATAACTTAGAAATTGTCTGATGCAGGTACTTGTTCTGTTTGGGGTCAGGTTCCCTGCTCAACTGAATTTTAAATCAAGATTAGAGGAGGGCATCCTCTTAAAAAAAGGGGATGGGGAATAAAGGACTGGGAGTTCTTACATCTGGTACAGTAAAGAGTTTCTCCCCCCTTTTCTGTGTGTCCTCAACCCACCATATGAAAGGAGGTCAATTAGAGTTCCAGTACAAATGGCTAACTTATTCATGTGTCTGAATGGTGCCACTGCACTGTTTTCTTAATTGGTACTTTTAAAATGTTGTACGTGTATTTTGATGCCTGACATCAAAATAAATGTACAGCGTTTTAAAAATACCTATTAGGAAGACAGTACAGTGGCTTATTACAGACAGCGAGTCGTCTTAGCCATGTGGCCCATTTCTTTCACTCAAAGCCCAAGGAAAAAATGAGTCGTGCAGCATCTCTGAAGCTCTAAACATCTGGACCAAACAGGGCAGCAAATGTCAGAGTTTTCATTTAAGATTAGATTGAGGCTAACCAGTGCTTTCTTTTTTTCCTCAACAACTTGGCCCCAGAGTACCACCACTTTTTTTCTTGCAAAAAAAGCACTGATCCTAACTACTCAATTGTAAATGCAAGAATCATCCCTTCAAGGACCTCCCCTGCAGGAGGAGTAAAAAAGATGGAAGTTAAAGGGGAAAATGTTGAAGACAAGAAGAAACAGTGGAATTGGGGGAGGTGGAACTGGAGAAGAAAAACTTAGGAAGGGAAGGACATCTTCAGGAATATTATCTTCTGGGAAAGCTTAGTGTTGTTCTTAATTATTAAATTGGATACTTCAGTTGGCTATCAGGCATGACTAATTCCATACACATCCTCTTATGGATCTGAACATTCAGATGCATAAGTATATAAGAGACTGTGGTGCCAACCATATTAAGTTAATTCCTTCCTTTCTGTTCTTCTGTCAGTGGTTGGTAGTCTTGTTCTCTATACAAAGCTAATATGTCTGGTGTAGTCAAGGCTTCTTACATTCTGTAGTAAGGTCCTTGGATCCTGTGGCACTCCAGTGAAGTTTACACTATTCAGTGGCAAATTCAAATGCATTTTAAAAACCGGTTTAAATTAAAAAATCAGTATAAATGATAGAACTTGTATCTGTTCTCCTTTAGTTTATTATTTTCTGGATTGTCACTATTGCCAAAGCTAGAAATTTCCCTCTTGTTAAATAAATCTTCTATAGAAAATGTTAGATTGTGGGAGCTGGGAGGCCAGAGCTGATGCTGTTTCTAGCTATACATTTTGGAGTGTGGGTAGATATCAAACGAATACAACTGACTAATGAAACATGGTTTTCTGCAACAATAATTACATATACATAATATAATAATACATATATCATGGTTTATAGAACGTGAATACATTACTCATTTAATTTATTTGTACCACTATTTTAAAGTTTTCATCTTTTTAAAAATCTTTCTCTATATTTTAGCAAAGATTTATCCTGAAGAAATAGCTCCACTTCTACCTACGGTCTCTGGTGAAAAGGTTGCTGAGGATCAAACCTGCTATTTCCTCCAGATATTGTTAAAGTATATGGTAACCCAGGTGTGAAAAGAATATTTGTAAACTCTTTAATATGTGGGGGAACATACCTGTGGTGGGAGTTTTCCTTGTTTCTACTAGTACAGTATTTTTCAGTTTGAGGTTATTGTCTTCTATAGAATTGCTTATTTTTTTATAACAGAAAAGGAGTCAAACGTTGTGGCTCTTGTTTTGAAATTGGCTATTTCTATCTCAAATAAGTAAAACAAATAAGGGATGATGTCGTATTGCATTTTTTTAGTTAAAAAATCTTTATTTTATATATCTAAGGTTTTTCACAAGATAAACAGTTTCACACAAATCCCTAACTATGCTCTAGTCACTGTGCACTAGCATCTAACATCAGGCAGCTGATTTCAAAGTTTAATTAATTTTGAATTTTCATACAATAGGTGCACTTTGTGTGTATCTCAAAAGCTGTTAACAGAATAATACCTCTCTCAGGCTTCAGTATTGCCAGTATA